>NC_068404.1:26449508-26811383 GCF_023724105.1 Carassius gibelio
TACATCATTAGAAGAATTGCATCTACGCTAATATTAGTCTGTTTACCTCTTATTCTGAGGTCATCGTATCCACCAGATCCAGTCTGTATCCAGATCAGAGGGTCACTGCAGTCACCCGGATCCAGTACGTATCCAGACCAGATGGTGGATCAGATGGTGGAATGGATTTCTCCATTCTGTCACCGATGGAGTTTCGGTTCCTTGCCGCTGTCGCCTCTGGCTTGCTTAGTTGGGGTCACTTAATCTATAGGGATATCGTTGACTTAATTGAAAATAAATGCACAGACACTATTTAAACTGAACAGAGATGACATCACTGAATTCAATGATGAACTGCCTTTAACTGTCATTTTGCATTATTGACACACTGTTTTCCTAATGAATGTTGTTCAGATGCTTTGACGCAATGTATTTTGTTTAAAGCGCTTTATAAATAAGGTGACTCTGAGATTCTTCCCCTTATCCAGAAAACTGGCAGAATCTTCCACAGACGAAAAAGGAGTTTGGGGCAGTTTTGTACACTTTGTATGAGGTGTTACTTGGTCCTGGTGCAGAACCTTTTCTTGCCTTTTCTTGTCTCTCTGACCTCTCTGACGTCCTTCGACTACAGCTCTGACAAGTCAAACTGTGACTCTGGTCCAGGAGGATCTATTAAGATGTCACACTGTCCCAACTCCTCTTTTTTCTCTTTGGATCACTGTATGTATTACTCAGATACTGATCAATTTCTTCCTCTGAACAGACCAGCTTTCCAGTGTGCTTCAGTCACAGCAACTCCTTAGTGAACTTAAGGGGATCAGCTATAGTAGCAGCACATCTTTGAGCCCTTTCGATGCCCCTCTGCTCAGTGTAGGACCCTGATCTTCTTTCGCAGGATACACATCAGCTGAGCTAAGCCAGTGTGCTTACTCTTTCCTGCGTCCTGAAACTGGGACCTCAGCGCTCTCGTCTCCTGCCTGATGTTATGAAATCTAACTTCTCTATAATTCTTGGAGTAAGGTGTTCTTGTACTTTTCTCCTCTTCTCCAAACTGTTTGGCTCCCATACTGGCAATAATGGTTGTCATGGATTGCAGCTTTCCGTCAGCCTTTACTGTTGTCTCCAAAATCTGGTTGACATCTTTATCAAATTGCACTCACAGTGAACTCATGCTAGCTGCTGGCCATTTGATCCATCTCCTGTTGAACTTAATAGTGGATGGATTGGTTTGCAACACATGGAATTTCCAGGCGCTGTGGGGTGACTCCGGGCCTGGCCCTCCTGTGTCTCACCAGGTTGGACAACTGTGCGTTGTGCTGTTTCTCCTCCACCCAAACACTTCATTCTTGCTTTGTGGATCTTTATGCCATGATTTTTCTTGCAGACTTTCCACATATGCACTGGTTATAGTCGACCTTCCATTGCTCAGAAATGAAAACAACTGAAATTGTAGAAAATTAAAGAAGAAAACAGATCTGTACTAGCTAAAAGTAACACTGGTACTTTAATGAACATCGGGATCATAAGTAGCAGGCCTGATATTCTACTTAATTATCTCTTATCTTCTCTAAAATAAAAACAAGTCAAAAACTCTCACACATATCAGTGGTTTCAAAAAAGTAATTACAAACAGGTGGATTCACAACTGCATTATAGTATTGAAGAGCATTCTTGGTCTATGAACATTCTTATCAATGATCTCAGCTAAATACAGGGACTTGGCTTATCTTATGGCTTTCTGATATTGAGATAAATAAGACCTTAAGATTTCATACAATATCTGGAGCTTATCTTTCTTCCACCTTCTTATAACTCTTTTAATATCTGGAGCTTATCTTTCTTCCACCTTCTTACAACTCTTTTGCAAGTTTAACTGTGTGTTCACACCGTCACCATCGAGAGCGTAAGAAAATTGATCTGGCCGCTCTGCTCACGACGCCGAAGAAAGATTTGTTTCATAGTTGAAGATTGTTTCAACGCATCTGTACGCATACGCATCCCGAGGCTACGCATCGTTACGCTTCGGCCGCCATTATGCGTCGGTGCGTAGCCAAATGTGTCGTCCTAGTTTTTGATACACGACGCGCCGATGCACGCAATACTATGCGTTGTCGGTGGGGGTGACATTGCAAGTATTGTACATTAATTTAAGTATATTGTGTTTACAGAAGAAGAAGGTTTAAATACAATGGCGGGCGAAGAGGAAAAATTCTGTGATCGTATACGTATTCATCCACATTTATACGATAGTATGGAGAGAGGTTGCAACCGCGATGGGAGCTTAAGTCAACAATGAAAATAAGGGAAATTTTCCGCGTTACTCATCCAAAATACGGGAACATTTCAACATTCATCTTTTTGTTGCTATCCCTCTGCTGACAGCAAAAATTTGTACTACAAAACTGTTGCATTAACTAAGCGAGTTGTGAAGCTAGATCTAACATGACTTTCCTTACAGATTGGCGTGAAATCGTGCTCTCATAACAACCACGCTGTTATCTTTAAATAAAAACAACATCACACTAAGGTTGTTTTCAAGTAAGCAAAACGATACTTGAAAACATCTGTTTCACTGGAAGGGCAAGGGGGGAGCAACAGGACAACAGTACAGAGACTGACAGGTCCGATGGAAGGGCTAACAGGATATTTTACAGGAAAATACTAAAATGGGAATACAGCTGGAAAAGAGCTCAAATATGTGAGAACCCCGGGAAAAAAACGGGAGGGTTTGACAGCTTCACTTTTGAAACAAATACTTAAAAGTACATGTAATGGTTGCTAAACTAATAGCTAACGTTAGGTGGAGCGCAGCTTACCTTTGTCCGGATTACAAATTACAAATTACATTCCCACTGTTTGCCGGATTTATCATCTGCAGCTCCTGAGCCCATCCATTTGTGAACTGCACATGACACTCCAATGACTTGTAGCTTCGGACCTGTTCTGAAGTGTAGGCACTGACAAAACAAACAAGATAGCCGAAGATATCTGTAATGCAAAAGTGCCTACACAAGTTGTCGTCGTTGCTCCACTCTTTGTTGGGAATTTCATATGGATCCAAATAGGGCTGGGATAAACAATTATTTTTTAAACGATTAATCTAGTGATTATTTTTTTCGATGCATCGATTAATCTAACGATTAATTTTTCCAGACCGATTCGGTTTCGATTATCTCCCCATTAATTGACTACTAACAATTTATACATGTTGATTTACATATCTGAATGAAAAAAACATGAATTCCTTAACCAATTGTAATATGTTTATTGCTCTTAAAATTACAAAATAAAAGACTGACTAAGAATGCATTACTTTGCACTTGTATAGAGATAGCATTCAATAAAACCTTGAAGCCTTGAAAACACACAGCTTACTGAAACAAGCTTACTGAACACATAGGGCCTAGCTTACTGAAAAAAGTTCTTCTTTCAGATGAAAATAACAACAACTTGATGTCTAGCATTCAATAAAAAAGGTCACCCAAAATACTTGTTTAGAGCAATTGAAAGAATACAGTAACCAATGTGAACTTGAGGGCTTTAAGCTAATACAGAGAGTGCTTTTCCAAAAAAAAAAAAAAAATTAACAGTGGGAGCCAGCAGCCTGTCATGGAGAAAAAAAATCTCTGAATGCTCCACATGAAACTTTGGTGTTTCGCCCTTTTTCTATCGTGTCTAATGATTTTGATTAATATGCACAAGGGAGAGAGAAAGCAATAAGCGCTCGTGTTGTTTGAAGACTGTGAGTGCTCGCGCGCAGCCGGGGCTCTCTCTCGTACGCGCCCTGTCGGGCGCAGCGGTCATTCTATTCTACATCACTCACTGATCAAATAAGGCTTTGACAGCTGGCACATTAAAAGATCAATGCAGAAAAACTCCTGGATTGGTTATATAACGTTGGACAGAATGTTGATCCGGCCATCGCGTATATTCAGCGCACATAAGGTAAACGTTTTGCAAACGTTTTTTAGAGAAATAAAAACAGGACGACGAATCGATGCGCATATTTTGTGTCAACATATTTTTTGCGTCGACGTCATCGATGACCTCGATGCATTGTCCTAGCCCTAGATCCAAACTATTAATTTTGTCCACATACCGGTCCAGGGCATCCCTATTTAGCATATCCCAGTAAATTCCACAAACTTTCACGATTTTAACATCTTTTTCTTTCTCCCAACTCTGATTCTTCTCATTTGACTTGCTGTATGTTTACATTTGCGAGGCCATCAACATGTCCGCCACTTTCCAGAATGCAATGCAGCGCCCAAGCCCTATTTGCTTGGGAACTAATGTAGTCGGAGTTGCGTTCTCTATCCTCTCAAGTGGTGGACTTCTACGTTCCGATTGATTGCTGCCCCACCGCGTCATATCTCATTACCATAAAGTTGCCCTGATTTCAACTCTCCTCGATGCTCTCAACGGCCTAGTCATGCCGCGCCGCTCCTCGCCGCTGCTACATGCCGGCTTACATTGAAAATGAATGACTTCCGGCCACTTTGATGCTCTCGACGCTGGCGGTGTGAACGCATAGTAAGAGCACGTGTAGCATCATTTAACAGATTACAGATTTAGGTTTGGATTTTTTAAGCTGCAGAAGATATTTAAGTCTTAAAAATCAGTGAATACATCATTAAAACAATGTATAAGCTCTTCTGCATATGATTTAACAACAGGAGATGATAAAGTCACAGTAAATTAAATAGGGTTATGATCTAAGAAACTGTAATCACCTAATTCATTGTCCAGCACTGAAAAGCCACGGTGTATGACCATGTGAATGAGTGGGATTTTTCACCAGTTTAACTAGATCAAATGAGTCTATAAGCCTAATGAAGTCCAAGGCCAGCACACATGAACATTAAAGTCTCCAAGAATTAAAAACAAAATTAGGAATAACACCACTTAAAAACACCGAAAAATTAGCAAGAAAGTCTTTGTGAGGTTTTGGGGGTCGATAAATCAATGCAATCACCAAAGGATTAGTTCAAAGATATTATAAAAAAAAAGTCCGGGGAATTAAAAATGTACATCTGAAACTGACTCATATCCCTGGCAGTAAACCAGGTTTTTGTAACAGAGAACGCAAAATGAAGAAGTCATTGAGGTTAAAAGTCTTATTTGCAGCTGATCTTGCATTGACCAAAGCCAGTCTTACCCGCACCAGGCCATCCGCTAAAGTGAGCGGATATTGTGCACACACACCGCCATGATGAAGATGAAGCAAATGGGGTTGGGGTAGCTGATCAAAGCTATTCATTATTAAATTCTATTTTCACATTTATCTTGAGTGAGGGGGCAGGATAGTCACCCCCAATATCCACCCCACCCTCCCCCGACACCATGCCTGAATAAGTTTACAGTTGTTTTCGGTTTACTCTCTTGTGAAACCTAGGTGCTGATGATATCTTTGCTCTACACCTCACTTTCTGATTATTCACACAGGAAGGAAAGGGACGGGTAGCCTTGTAATAATCAGTTGTTAGCAACCAGTCACTCTCAGAAAATTATCAGTCAGTATCAAGCAATTGACTAAATCCTGAGCGCTATTAATCAGTAAAATCACAGAAAACGGTAAGATAATACTATTTTTGTTTTGTATCATTTACAATCTTTTAATTAAAGATTGATGGATAAGCCAGTATGACTTAATGTGAAATATTTTACTAAATTAAGTATACTTTTTGATTTATGGATTTAAGACCAGTCAAAACTGAAGACATTTCAACACATTTCTGTATTATTATTTTTGCACTTTTAGAATAAGTAATTTAGTTCTTTTATGTTTACAATACAGATAGTTTCAAAGCAGATTCACAGCAATGAACAAGAAAATAACTTATGTTGCACATATTCAACTATAAAACATATATCTTTTCAGATGTAAAGCAGCTTTAAAAAGACAAGTGTCTTTATAGAGCTCAGAGTAGGTCAGTTTTAACAGTGTGAATGTTGCAAAAAAAAACTAAGTAAGTTGATTGTTGTTCAGTTTAATAGCACAAAGTTAAATTAACCTTAGAAAATGGTTGTTTGCACTAAAAATGTATTGTTAATGCTGCCTTAAAATTTTAGTTTATTCAACACAAACATCCAAGTTTTCACTAAGCGCAACTTTAACATTTAATTTTGACTAAACATAAAAAATTTAAGGCAGCATGAACACTTTTTAAAGTTGAAACCGTTTTTTTTTTTTTTTTTTTACAGTGGATAACAAGCTTAATTTAGTAATAAGCAGCTCTACAAAAGGCAGTTAAGAGTTTCATTAAAACTATAAAATAACACAAAATATTTAAGTATATTTATTTCATAAATCACATATTGTACCGAATGTCCAAATTTGTGATGATTTATAATGATTTATAATGATTTATATCTAAATATGCTGGTTCTAATAAAGTTTTCCCACTTTAGTTGGCAGGGAAACATCTTAAACATGGAGACTACTACAGATTTCATTTACCCAGATTTAGTACCTCCCTGCCCAGAAAACCTACGGAATATGAACAGCTTGGCTTTGGTCTTAGTTTACGTCATAGTCTTCTGTCTGAGCTTGCCGGGCAACTTGGTGGTGATCTTCGTGGTGTGCTGCATGGAGAACCGCAGGACATCTACTGATGTTTACCTGATGCACCTGGCCATCGCTGACATGTGCTTTGCCCTAACTCTCCCATTCACAGCTGCTGACCTTCACGCCGGCTACTGGATGTTCGGCACATTTATGTGCAAACTGATTTCAGGCTTGCAGGAAGCCACATTTTACTGCTGCGTCTTCCTGCTAGCATGCATTAGCATTGATCGTTACCTGGCCATCGTGAAAGCAACCCAATTTCTCGCCCAAAAACGCCATCTGGTTGCCATAGTGTGCGCACTGGTGTGGCTATGTGCCTTTTTGTTGTCGTTGCCCATTGTGGTGAATCGAGAATCCTTTATCACTGTAAATTCGGATGTTTATGTATGCCATGACAATTTGACCGCAGAAAACATGGATAGCTGGAGAATAGGTTTGCGGATTCTCCACCACACTTTGGGATTTTTCCTGCCATTAGCCGTCATGGTATTCTGCTACGGTTTCACCATGTGCACTCTCTGCCGCACACGCAACAGCCAGAAGCAGAAGGCCATGCGGGTCATCCTGTCTGTCGTCTTGGCTTTTATCATTTGTTGGCTGCCCTATAATATCCTAGAGTTCACAGACAGCCTGATGCGAGGCAGCCAGGTGATGGAAACGTGTGAGCTGAGGGACAGCATAGACGTGGCCTTATACGTCACACAGGCAATGGCTTTTACCCACTGTGCAATAAACCCTATTTTGTATGCCTTCATTGGAAAGAAATTCCGCAACCAGCTTCTGACGTCTCTCTTTAAGAAAGGCCTGTTGGGGAGAGACACAATGTCGAAATATCGAGTGGGATCTGTTTATAGCTCTGGAAGCACTAGACAAATGTCTGTGACTATGTAGTAAACTGTTGTCCTCTTTTAACTTCCAAATTATACATTTTCTTCCTCTTTATGCTACTGTAAAAGAAATAGTTTAGCCAGAACTGTTATCTCGTTACTATCTCATCCCTGTCTTAAAAATACAGTTTTGAGGTTGAGTCAGTAATGACAGAATTGTCATGTTTAAATGAGCTTTAACTTGCTTCCATATAAACTATAGATGCCGGGCTGTGGATTACGCGGGGGACAAGCTAAACACTCATGTCATCATACTCAAAACTAGAGGGGGCGCTCTCGAGCAAAAAGTAATACGAGGAAATTCAAAAGTGTCCAGCTATCACTGTATGAAAACATGGAAACATGAAAAACATTAAACATACGATTGTGACAATATATAGTTTATTTGTGCTTTTCAAGTCATCTCCAGCAGGTAATAAATAAAGTATATGAACAATGCAGTGTTAATTGGCATAGCATTTATTACAGTATAGAAACTATCCTGCCTTGTTATGTGATAAAAAAGTGTTTGTAGTATATAAACAAGTCATTATTATTTGATATTGTTCAACAGTTATAGATTTCTAAGCCAGTTAAAAGAAGTTTCTTCTGTTCACCAAGCCAGCATCTATTTGATCCAAAGTACAGCAAAACAGTAAAATTTAGAAAAAAAATTTACTAGGCTATTTAAAATAACTGTTTTCTATTTAAATATATTTAAAAATAAAAAACAATTAAATTGCAAAGCTATATTTCGCACATTACTCCAGTCACGCGATCCTTCAGAAATATTTCTGATCCTGATTTGCTGCTCAAAAAACATTTATTAATATTATGTTAAAAACAGCGGAGTAGATTTTTTTCAGGTTTCTCTGATGAATGGAACGTTCTGAAAAAAGCATTTATCTGAAATAGAAATGCTTTGTTACATTATAGATGTCTTTAACATCACTTTTGAACAATTTAAAGCATCCTTGCTAAATAAAAGTGTTAATTTCTATAATTTCCATTCCAAAAAAATACAAATTATACTGACTCTAAGCTTTTGAATGTTATAGTGTATAATGTTACAAAAGCTTTTTTTATTTCAGATAAATGCTGATCTTTGGATCTTTCTATTCATCAAAGAATCCCAAAAAAACTGTTTTAATATTGATAATAATAATAATAATAATAATAATGATAATAAAAGGTTTCTTGAGCATCAAATCAGCATATTAGAATGATTTCTGAAGGATGTGACACTGAAGACTGGAGTACACATAGAGTACAATACAGCTGCGCATCACATAAACAAATTACATTTTAAAATATATTCAAATAGAAAGCAGTTTTTTTAAATAGTACAAATATTTCACAACATTACTGCATTCATTTTACTTTAGATCAGATAAATGCAGGCTTGAAAAGCAGAAGAGACTTCTTTATACAGCATTAAAACTCTTACCTTTCAAAAACTGTTGACTGATAGGTTATATAGAAATGACAAAAAATGTATATTGTGTTTCATATATATATATACACACACCATTTCTGTCCCTCTCACTTCTGAAAAGGTGGCTATGCCCCTGTATAGATGTAAAAGTATAGATAATAGTGTGTTTGTGTATCTTTGACCTTCTGTAGCTTTTTTCACTTATGATATACATCTTTAAAAGATTTTTTTTTTCTGTGGTTAGAGGCTTCAAGGCAAGCTTGTGCTTTGAACGCTGTGTCCATATCAAAATGATCTGTGAAAAACACTCTGCAGAGGTTTCAGAATTTGTTGGATATTAGTAAAAGGGGAAAGTAGAGATTTTCCATTTTGCATTTTTCTATTTTATTATTTTTTAATTTTGGGATTGGTAAAATGTCTTATACTCACCGAGGCTGCTTTTATTTGATCAAAGTTAGTGTTTAGCAATGCAATTCATTCCTGTGATGCCATGATGAATTTTCTAATCAAGAATGTTTTTTCACCACAAACATTTGAAATGTTTTATTAGTTGCTTGTTTCAGGACTTGCTATTTGTGTTCTTATTCTAAAATAATGTAAAAAAAGCAAATTACATTTTGGCTTCAAATGTGTAAATAAAGTTGCTTAAGGAAAAATATGCATCTCACACTTGCAAATTAAACTCTGTTTGGGTAATCAGTCTGCTAGCTCTAGGTCAGGCAATGACTTGATTTCATTATTGTCACCACTTCCTTTCCAAAACAAAACAGAGAGAAGTGAAGAAACCTGTTTTCCTCCTTCAAAGAGCACAGCCTTAAAAAACATTTCAACTTACTGCACGTACAAACAGATATGCAAAATATGAGTAAACTGCAAAAGAGGTATTATGTTTTATCTTCTAGATATATCGATTTTTGTAATATGATTATTAATTTGAATGGCCATTTTGTGTGTTAAGTGTTAATCAAGATAAAATTGCACCTGTCTATGTGGCACGTCATTCATCCGTCTGGTTTGCACAGTTAAAGTCTTGAGAAATGGAAACAGGAAAAGGTGCTTTTGAAACAATACATTCCACTTCTGTATTTTTGCATAAACTCTTCTTTAAGTCTTATTATGCTGTGTCCATCCCATAATCTCTGGTTTATCCTCATAATCTGTGTTAACCTCAGTTTAACCTATTATCAATTTACATATTTCTGTGTGTGTGAATTAAAGCACACTGGTGGTTATTTCCAATATTAATACATAAATATGACTAAAAGAGGGATAAGAATTTAGATATTATTTAAAGAATCAGTGGAAAATGAAATATTTTAGCTAATAATCAATTTCCGCCCTGATGCAAGCATGTCTTTGTGTTGTTATTTTCCAAGAAGGGTCCAGGATGTGGTTTTTCTCTCTTTGTTTTCCACTGTAAGTCAAAAATAGACTAAAAGAAGATGGTTAGACTTTAGTAACTATTGCTGCATTACATGGAAAATTCCAATTGATCTCCATGTAAGAATGTGATGCTGCCATCTTTCTTAAGTCATGTTTTCAAATTTCATACATATATAAATATATATATATATATATACACACACACACACACACACACACACACACGCACACATCGTTTTTGTGAAAAGTGGGGATATCCCATAGGCGTAATGGTTTTTATAATGTACAAACTGTATATTCTATCGCCCTTCACACAACTACACCTAACCCTAACAGTAAACTTTGTGCATTTTTAATTTCTCAAAAAAAAAAAAACTCATTCTGTATGATTTATAAGCGTTTTAAAAAATGGGGACATGGGTTATGTCCTCATAAGTCACCCTCTCCTTGTAATACCTGTGTCATACAGTTGTGTCCTGATATGTCACAAAAACAAAAGCACACACACACACACACTGGGTTTCCATGTTTTATGAGAACATCCAACAAGAATGTTTTTTTTTCTGCTGTACAAGCTATTTTCTATCCCCTAAAACTACTCCATACAGGAAACTGTCTGCATTTTTAGATTAAAAAATAAAAATGTAATTCTGTATGATTTATAAGCTTGGTTCCTCATGGGAACTTAAATATCTCCCCATAACGACAAGGATTTTGGATATTGTATTTTTTTCTATCAGAATGTCCCTATAACATAATTCTTCCTGCCATTAGCTGTCATGATGTTCTGCTGTGGTGCACACTTTGTAATTGTATTTATTTATTTTTTATATTTGTATTTATTTATTTTTTAAAGGGACAATACACATTAATTAACATGAGTAAACAGGTCTACTATGTAAGTGTGCCAGAATTAGTCATTCAGGCTAATTTTCATCCCTGCCCATATCCTTGAAAGACCGTCTGCGTTCGGGTTGGCCGTCCCCGCTCGGTGTTGTACGGTGAAGTGGAAGTCCTGGAGCACGAAGAACCACCGAGTCACCCTGGCATTTGTGTCCTTGGCTCGTGCCATACATCTTAGAGGGGCGTGGTTGGTGATTAGGATGAACTGGTGGCCGAGGAGGTAATACCGGAGCTCCAGGACCGCCCACTTGAAGGCCAATGCTTCTAGTTCTGATATTGAGAATGAGAAGTTGTCGTCATAGCACAAAGCCCCTCCCTCAATATCACAATCTCCGCCATGTTGGCAGAATACCGGTGGCGAAACAGGATTGTTTACATGTGTTGTTAACTTGGTAGTAGAGGAGGTTCTCGCAATTCTGCACTGTTTTACCATGCCTGGAAGTTACTGCTGCGTTAAAAACTGCTCCAGTACCTCTCACGATACATATGGAAAACATAGGAACAATGGAATACAGTTTTTTTTTAGGTTACACCAAGCGCAAAACAGCGGTATTTGGAGAAGCGCTCAAGCATCCAAAATATCGACCCATACGAGCTCCCTGCAGCAGCACAGAGACCTGGACCATTTACCTCATGCACACATATGGACATTGGGAATTATATTGTTTTTGGTTTAAGTTACTACACAATACAGGAGTTTAAAAGCCACAAGTCTTTGGAAAGTTACGAGGCTTTCTGCTGTGGCTGGGTCCATCTTCAGCAGGTGACGAAAACAGTGTTGTACTGACCAAAGTAAGTTTGTTCACATGCATTTTAGCGTATTGTAATTACATTGTCATTTTGGTCAAGAAGTGCATTCTATATGCAAAGTAATTAACTGCAACTGTTTCGTAAACACTAGATTGTAACGAGATGTTCAATGTATACGAACGTTTCCAACATGTTTTGATGTAAGCTAAAGCTGTGTATGTTTAGTTATGATTTGATTTTAGCCCAGTGACACATACTGTACCAGGTTTTTGTGTTGGGGGCTGCAAAGTGGACAAACCAGTTCTGGGTTAGCTAGGGTAGTTAAATATGTGATTGCTAGATGTAAATGTCCTGGTTAGATTAAAGCTATTAACACCGTGAATGCGAGGTGACTTACATCATAAAAAATATAATTTCCAATATCCATATATGTGCATGGAGGTAAATGGTTCAGGTCTCTGTGCCGCTGCAGGGAGCTCGTATGGGTCGATATTTTGGATGCCTGAGAGCTTCTCCAAACACCGCTGTTTTGCGCTTGGTGTGAGCTTGTTCCTGTAAGGTCCCTTTTCTTTCGCCTTATGCTTTTGCATTGCTTTACTTTCTTCCTTTTCTTTCTCGTATTCGTAGATCCTTCTCGATCTGTTCCGCCGACAAAATAAATGCGCAAAAATGAAAGCGCTCTGAAATGTTTAGCGGCGCCTCTGTGAAGTTCTGAAGGCATTGCTCCTGGCAACCGATAGCGTATCCTGCCATCAGGGCCTATCGGCTCAAACCCCTCCCAAATCAACCCAAATCGGCACGTGACTCCTCACTCTCAATAGCTGGTCTTATCTCCTTCTTTCAGGCTGCCGGACTCGATAGGTGACGGGGGCCGATCCTTTCCGTGATGGTATAGGGACCTTGTAAGCTGGCCAGGAATTTGCAGGCAGCCGTGGGGACTTGGGCCATAATGTGATCTCCTGGCTGGAACTCCCGTGACTGTGCCGCCCTATTGTAGTGTCGTTACTGAGCTTGTTAGGCCTTGGCGAGGTTTTCCCGGATGATGGGCATGACCCTGTCGATCCCCTCCCACATCTCCTGTACGTGTTCCACCGTGGTTCGGTGGATGACTGTTGTTCCCAGGCCTCTCTGGCTACGTCAAGCAGGCCGTGGGACTGTCGGCCAAAGAGGATCTCAAATAAGGTAAAGCCGGGGGATGTTTGAGGTACCTCTCGGATTCCGAAGAGTACATAGGGCAACATCTTGTCCCAGTCCCGCTTGTCCTTGGCAGCCACTCGATGTGACATCTGTTTTAGCGTTTGATTGAACCGCTCGACCAAGCCATCCGTTTGAGGGTGGTACACGGTGGTGCGGAGCTGTTTGACCTTCAGGAACTTGCAGAAATCAGCCATCATCCGGGACATAAACGGGGTGCCTTGGTCAGTCAGTATCTGAGTGGGTAGGCAGACCTGACTACTCAGCAGGAACAGCTCCTGGGCGATGGCTTTTGCGGTGGCCTTACGGAGGGGGATGGCCTCAGGGTAGCGAGTGGTGTAATCCAGGATGACCAGGATGTGTTCATGACCCCGGGCAGACTTTGGCTTCCAGGTCTTCCCGATTCGCTCAAAGGGCACCTAGATGATGGGCAGCGGTATCAGCGGGCTGGGGAGAATGGTGCGTGGATGCAGGTGGGACAGTTAAGGTGGGGCAGGTGGCACAGTAAAGCAGGCCGTATTTCACAATGAAGTGAGGAGTTGGATGGGGAGCCGGCTGGAGCTCTTTCCTGTCGGCGGTCCTCACCTGGGCCCAGCAGTGTTTCATGTGGTCATCCTCATGCTGCCTTCTGGCGAAGGCCCCAGCCCCAGTCACCTGCTGGAAGAGGTCAAAGTAAAGATTAGGGTGATGAGAGGGTGACTCATCACCACTGGGCAACACCAGCACGGGGCACTGTCGGGGCTTCTTTGCTGTCTTCCACTTTTGGCGGTTCCCGGCAGGGCTGACAGGCTGGCTGGTGGTGGCGAGTAGGCGGTCAAATCCCAGCCAATCTTTCCCGAGGAGAACCGGGACTGGCAGATCCCTGATGATCCCGACTTCTACAGGCCAGGCGCCAGGGTGACGCTGACGAGAGCTCGGGACACATGTCACAATATTTATTAATTCTATGGGTAAAGTATTCCAAGTATGTATAGCTCTATAAGAAAATACTGATTGCCCAAAAGAACTTCTTCTATGTGGTATAATGCAGTCCCTTCTAGTAGTGGCTCTAGTAAAATAATTAGAATTTAAGAGTAAAATATCTGCAAATTTAATCATATTTTCCCAACTTAAAACCCCACATTTAGTTAACATTTCACAATGATGATATGAATTAGACCTGTTATCCAATATTTTCAGAGTCTGCTTATAGAGTCTTTCTATTGATTGCAAAATAGTCCCACCTGTCTGTGTCCAACTGGAGAGCAGTAATTCATATGTGAAAGAATCATAGCATTAATGTATAACTTTGAGGCCTCAGTGGTGAAATTATTTCTTATATATATAAAATTTGCCAAATTTAATTTAATTTTATTCCCAACTTTTTAAACTTTTTTTAACATGTAAGTTGTGAATCAAGTATTAAACCTAGTTAACTGATAACCCTTTACCTTCAACTGTCACATCTGGATCTGGATCTATCCGGGTCTATTTGCAGACTTTGAAAAAAGCATACATACAGTTTTGCTAACATTAAGACGTAAACAATTTTTTAAACAATTTGTAATCTTAAAATTTCTGCTAATAATTAATCTGCAAACTTGTTTTTTTAGTTTTAGCATTCAAGTTTATTATTGTATCATCAGCACACATCTGGCAATTAACAGCAGGTGCACAAACATCAGGCAAATCATTAATATAAAACTGAATAACAGAGGACCTAATATTGATCCTTGAGGTACACCAACTGAATTTATAAGTGATTGTGAGATTTTGTCTACTTGAACACACTGTTGTCTATTCATTAAATATGATTTTATCCATTCAATTATTCTTGTTGAGAAATTAGAATTAAACAACTTTTTAATTAAAATCTCATGATTTACTGTGTCAAATGCTTTCCTTATAAACCTAGAGAAACAACTCCCACCACACCAACTTTATCTAATTTTCCTTTAATATTTTACAAAAGACACTTCGCGGTTTCTGTTGAATGGTACTTTCTAAAACCAAACTGCATCGACTGCAATGAAAATTATGTGTTATTCAAATGTAATATCTGTTCTGAGATCTTTGCTGCACACGCAACAGCCAGAAACATAAGGCCATGTGGGTCATCCTGTCTGTCGTGTTGGCTTTTATCGTCAGCTGGCTAGAGTTCATAGACACCCTGATAGCATAGACGTGGCCTTGTACGTCACACAGGCAAAGGCTTTCTCTCACTTTGCAATAAACTATATCCTGTGTGCCTTTATTCGGAAGAGAATCTCGCAAACATCTTCTGACATCTCTCTTTAAGAAAGGCCTGCTGGGTAGAGAAACATTGTTGAAGTATTGAGTGGGATCCATCAATAGCTCTGGGAGCACTACGCAAATGTTCAGAAGTCCACCTCGTTCTCCTCAACCAGAGGCTTTGATCCCTCAAGGACCACACCAGTGAGTTTTTAGATCTCGCTCACCAAACCCTCTAACCATCACTGGTCTTTATAATCACAGCCACGGCATGAGAACTATGGCATTAGCTTATTTAAAAAATCTGACCCATGTTATTTTCTTCCTACATAAAAAAAAAAATGTAAAAGGCAAATTATTGTGTGTTGATATTGCTTCACACATGAAAATAAAGTTCCTTCTGAAAAAAAAGTTTACTTACAGTTGTACATAAAAGTCTGTTGAGAAATCGGTCTGCTCTAGGTCGGGCAATGACATGATTACACTAATGTCACCACTTCTCTGACAAAACAGGAGAAATTACAGAGAGAAGTGAGGCATCTTGGTTTCCTCCTTCACAGAGCAAACATACTTGCAAAATAAAGTTACACTTTTAACTTTATAGGCCAATAAAGAAAGTGTGTTATTAAATTCTATTCTTTAAATTTAATTGCAAATATATGAATCTGAATTATTTTCACCCATGGGTTTGTTCATATATAATTTCCTGGTTTTTGTAAGGTTTTGTTTTCAAAAAAAAAAAAAAAAAAGGAAATATGCTGTGGTCAAACACCTGGTAAGACATGATAAGCCTCTTGCGTATATGATATTGGGTTAAAGTTAGCAGCTGTTCACATGAGGATGCCAACTTGAAATATTTTAAGCTGGTATCAATTGTAACAGTCCGGTCGGTTTCTGTATTTTTGTGAAAGGATGGAGTGTTTTCAATTCACTCAACCCAACTAACAGAATTTGTTACTGATATTTGTATAAGTATAGGCTATTTTTCTATTATATTCCAAATTCACCAACTGAAATTGTTATCTGAAACTGCTTAGAATTTGTCCTGAACAACTGTACATTATCAAAGTGAATTACAAAAGGAATAAGGAGTAATTTCAGGCATGGTTAGTAGCAACAACAAAACTTTTTTTATTGTATTTTTTATTTGTTTTTTTACTAGGTCCATTTAAAAATATATATAAAATATTTAAAGTTGCAAGCAGCGATGAAAGGGCCCTAACACCCGTTGGCTTTAGGAAGACAGCAAGCAGTGGGAAATATAAATTGGTAAATATAATTGGAATATGTCAACGTCATTTTTATGTGCCGAAGTTCCAGCTGCCAGCTGGTGGCGATTATAACTAAATGTTGACATGTAGATATCTTCAAACTTTGCACAAGCACAAAATGGGCATGGAAATGTGCATATGCAATTTTCCACAAACATATCAGGATTTATAAAAAGTAAACTAGGCGTAAATATGTGCACACCGTACAGACACTCTAGGCTGTCTAAAAGGTCACTCTAAGTGCCCTTTATGACAAATTGCATAAATTAGAATTGTGAGGTCTCAAAACGCATTTATAGTCTGTATTTCATATATTTCTAATTTATTGTAGGCCTATTCTTAAAGGGTTAGTTCAGCCAAATAGTAAAATTACATTTTCAATGGAGGGACAGAAAGCTCTCGGACTGAATCTAAAATATCTTAAACTGTGTTCCGAGGATGAACGGAGGTCTTACAGGTTTGGAACGATAAGGGTGAATCATTAATGACATAATTTTCATTTTTCGGTGAACTAAACCTTTAACAACAGCAAGACAAAGGAGCAAATTGTGGACTTCAGGAAGAAGAAAGAAAGCACGCATGACGCCATCCACATCCTAACTCTAAGTTTGTGGGTTCAAGTCTCGGGCCAGCAATACCACCTATAGCACCTAACTGTTCCCTGGGCACCACAGCATAAATGGCTGCCCACTGCTCTAGGTGTGGGTTCACGGTGTGTGGGTTCACTACTATGTGTGTGCACTTTGGATGGGTTAAATGCTCTTTGAGATGTGTGACCATAGACCTCCATTATATGAGTCACAGACAAGAACGGTTTGACCTAAAAATATCAAAATGGGAAATACTGCGGAAACAAAAAAACCTACATCTTGGATGCCCTTGAGGTAAGCTAAAACTTATCCAAATTTAATTTGAGACTGAACAATCCCTTTAAAAATCATGTCTGGTGTGTGATACATTTTTGGTTTGACTGTGGATTAATTCTTGTTAAAACTACGAAGTAATTTAGTCAAGAGCAGTGAGGGATTTTCTTTCTTTCATTTTCCTGGATTAACATTACAGCAGCTAGTAGCTAAATTAGGTGCGGTCACTATAAGAGACAATGCATCCATTATAATGATACTCATTCCACCTCTTTCTCCACTGTTTACTTTCACTTATGACATAACCAACAGTTTTTTGACATAATTGTGTATGTATTTGTCAGTACAAGAGACAGAACAGGCAAATGTGCCCCGAGCACACAGAACACCATGTGTGGGTGCTGAACTGGCCTTTTACTGTTGCATGTTTAAACTGTCATTTGTATTTGTTTGTTTAGGTGAAGGAGAGCTCGTTTCAGTGTTGCGGTCTGAAAGACGTGGCTCTCTGCATGCGCACAGAACACAGCGCGAGTACTCATTCAAGTTTTTCCAAGTCTTGTGTTTGAATGCTTTAAACTCCTTTGAAAGTTTAAATTGGCGAGGCTTAAAAACACATGCAAATGATAAGCTTTTGTGACCATACACAGTAATGGCCCGTCTACTGTCCGGGAATGTATTTCCCATACAATGACATAACTAGCCAATTTACCACCATATGATGTATTGTTGTTGAAATTAACTCGTTATGACGGTTTCCTGAACACGGTCGCATTTCCTTTGTTTAAACCAGAGCCATATAGAGAGTTGTGACAACGGAAGTTTGAAATGTTTGGTTGTCACGTGATTCGTGTCGACTTCAAATAGTTCTAGGAAGCGCGTTGGCGGCCACGCGAGTCAATAAATGCATTTATTTTATATATTTATACAACACATATTTATGCAGCATGAGTATGTACTTTTTACGTTACATAGTTCTTTTTTTTCACTGATCTCATGGTAATCTCATATTGATGACTTTCAGGTAGTACAGAGACACGCTGGTAACAGGGGATTTTCAGATCGCACCGCACTATGGGTCAATTAACTGTTAGCAGCAGTATTTACCATGTTAAATAAATGTAAAATTAAGCTTACTGTTTATAATTCTTGCAATTACATATAGTAATATAATTATTTATTATATCTAGTATAATTCTTACAATACTTATTCATGTACACAATATATTCAGGTTTAAAACAACTTAAGCATGTATATAAACATGTTCACTGCCATTCAAAAGTAATGATGCTGAAAATTCAGCTTGGCATCACAGGAGTATATTACATTTTAAAATAGAAAACTGTTATTTTAAATTGCAATTATTTATTACAAGAATACTTTTTCCTTTGTATTTTTATTCAAATAAATGCAATTAACTATTTACAGCAATTCATGAATACATTTCTAATAAATGTTATAGCATGCCAAGCATTCTGTATGTGTCCTTTTTTCATGTTGTCCTTGCATAGTCTTCACCATGGTTTGCTGTACTGCATGGGGATTCTCCACTCGGTCAGAGAAAGGTGTGCAAATGTATGGCTTCCCCTCTGACATGGAGGAGAAAATAATGGTTGGCTCAAGTCAGCAGGAGCAATTTAAATATATAAAAATTACAACAACAAAAAAAAATAGTTAGATAATTATACTTAAATTCTTATATATATATATCAATGTATACTTAACTTTTTTACATGGAAAATGATTTACGATGATTGGAGGGAGTCATTAGTGTTACCTATAACTGTGCATCACCATGTGATATGTACTGTATGTGGGTAGACCAAAAAAAAAAAAAAAAAAAAAAAGTTGAGGCAAACCAATTTGTCATAACCAAAAAATTCAGGAGTAGGCTGAGACCAGATGCTAGTCGCACAATCTTTGTACATCGTCCTGTGGTCAAAAAGAGGATGGCCCTACTCCACGATGCACCCCTAAAACAGTAAACAAACAGCAAATGGCTGCTGATTACAGCTATATTATTTCAGGGAAAACATATATAAAAAGTACAAACTCGTACTAGTTGAAGTAATATTTCTTATTTTGAAGTGATGTGATATTTTCAATATTTAAAATTAGCAATACCATGTAATCTGCCTCTATCAGCTTCAAAGGTTGAGGAAAAAAAAAAGAATGGAGGAAACTCAGAGAAGGGAAAGTGACAGTGAAGAAATAGAGGACATGGCTAGAGTACGGTGTACATTTTAGGACATCCTCAGACCTCAGTCATCAAATGAAAAGGCGTCATGCCTCAGACTAAAAGGCTTCAGTCATCGGACAAAACGGCATCGCGTCTCTGACTGAAAAGCTTCAGGTCTCAGGAAAAACGACGTCAGGTGTCATACAATTAACGTTAACATCAGACGAAACAGACTCAGATAAAAAGTCATCAGACAAAACGGACTCGGACAAAGTGTCATCAGACAAAACGGACTCAGACAAAAAGTCATCAAACGAAAAGGACTCAGATGGAGAATCGCGTTGCCCCGCCCCATGTGACGTCACACGCACGCCGTTCACAGGAAGTAGTAATGGTTGATTGATGGCAAAAGGAGGTAAGCAGCGTCTGATATTTTATATTTTATTCAAATGTTACACTAATTAAGTTATATAGGGAAGAGAACATGCTTTTCGAGAGTCTTGTGTGCACGTTTAAGAAGTTAGTTAGCCATATTGCAACTAGCCAGCTTTTATTTTGGCCAAGTAGTAAAATTACCCTTACGAAAAAAAACATGATTTTACTATCAAAAACCACAAATAAATAAATAAATAAATAAATAAATAAATAAATAAAACACATGGTCGATATAGTTAAATCATGGTATCCACAGATTAACCATGGTTTTGCTACTCACCATAGTTTAACCATGGTGTTTGTAGTAAAACTGTGGTTATACAAATGGTACGTTAATCATTACACTAAAAAAACAATGTTACTACACTTTTACTATAATAAAACCACAATGCATTAAATATAGAAAAACTGTTGTTTCATCTCATAAATAATTATAACAATTATACGTATAAAACTTATACTTATTTAACTTTATAATGGTTTATAAGTCTTATATCGTGACATTATTTATTTAAAATATATACAGTATCTTACTATCTTATTGATATTACAATAAATATTGTTAAAATCAAAAGTGCCATATTACACATTCATCTAATCAGATATTTGATATGTTGGTTGTTTAAGGAAAAATAATATTTTTATTTTCATTATTATTGTTGTAATTATGTATAGTGGTATTTGCCTGCTTTGAGTAAAGTAACAAAACAACAATGCCAAGATATGAGACTTGTATTATATCTAAGGGAAAGATTCTATTGTAAGTTAAGTGGATGCATTATATTCATTGCGTATTATAAATCATAATCTTAAATGCTATAACCACAAATAAGTAAACATTATAACACATTAAAACTGTTGTTATGATTACTCATGAGATGATATGACATATTACAAAGTTTTTTTTCTAATACATTATGCATTCATCATAATGCCATAAGAATTCTCTTATAATTTGTTTTAAATACGGGCTTCATAGGAAGTGTTACCGTTAAGTTTAATCGATAATGTACTTCTTCACTGATGTTATACAATATCCTTATACAAATGGAAAAAAAATGTTTACAGCATCTAATGCTTTTATCTTGCAGTGAAACACATCTAAGAAGATGAATAAAATCAAGTGAGCCACAGAGATGGCATCGTCCAAGAGCACAGGCTTGTATTTTTCTTTTTTCTGCATTGGTAAGAAAACTATTAACTCAAAGAAAGTATATGTAAACATTTAAACATCATATACTAATAATGAACAAGAGTGCAGATTAAGTAACAAATATATAAATGAAAACCACCCAAGATCAGTAAACAATCTTTAACTATTACTGTATTCATTTTATATTAAGGGAGTTCATCCAGAGGCAGCGAGTGAACTTTGTGTCCTGAAACCAGAATCAGTTGGGAAGAATGGAACCAAGTCTACCCAATTAAAAGGCTTACACAGGTAATTCACAACTCTGTTTGTGTGTGTGTGTGTGCGCACAGCTATAGCTTAATGTCTTCATGACTCATCATTTGTGTTCATTTCTTTAGGTCCCCTTCCAGATGCTGATGTCTTGGCTTCTGGTGCAAAACTACGTCAGATTAATCCCAAGCCTTTGCTGCCGCAAATACTTGAGGGCATGTCAAAAGTAGAGTTGTACCTCTTGGTAGTCCACTTTCATTCCAGTGTCCCCGTATAGCTGCAGGTGTTCCTGATCTTAATTTCCCCCCACTACCTGTGCTTGGTTTTCAGTTTGGCTGTAATTTTAAATTTGGCCAGACGGACGAGTGCATGATCCATCTGAAACATTCGTTTGGACTAGTGGAGGTAAAAAGCACCTCTGCTGAAAACATTGCTCAGGTTCCATTTATGAAAATTCAAAGAGGACTAGCCAAACTTAAAGAGACCCATAAGTACTACTGGCAGGTACAAGGTCAGACTGCAGAGACTGGTCTACACTGGTGTGACTTTGTGACTGACACACAATCAGATTTCATAATACAGATGATCTGGCGAGATGATGCCTTCATAACATCAATGAAAGTACTGTTATAACGTTTATCTGGATGTGTATCTTTCAGTGGTATGAATGGACAGATTCTGTTCATATTATAGTATGAACCTAAGATTTATTTTTACATTCATAGTAAATATATACTTTATGTAGTTGAGTAGTATGTAGCATATTTTGTAGTAGATCTTTGATAACATATTAGATACATCACAAATTATAACAATAAATATATTGTACTTGCTATTAGATAAATGTACATACCAAGGTGAATACTTTTTGTATGAAATCTTCTGTAATGTATATGATATGCATATTCTTTTACTACTTGCGTATATTTACATTTGATACATTGTGTGATATAACAAAGAAGATTTTTTTCATGAGTTATTATAAAAATACTTTTCATTGTGAACTTTCATTGTGTCTGTGAAATTATTTTCAGGGACATTTTATTTAAATAATTTCATTATACAAAATATAAAATTTTACATTACAATAAAAAAAGGAAAAACACATTTAATGGTGGTAGGTATGCATTGCAACTAACTGAAAAGGTAAAAAAAATGTAATAAATAAAAAACTACTCTCAAATGTTAACACTGTAACACTACTATTGTAATAATATACATTCACTGCTCAAGAAACATTGGTCCCTGATAATAAACCATAAAACAGCAATTATGCCAGATCTGATTAATTCTTCCTGACAAGGTGAGTGGCACAACAGAATCCCAGATGTGTATTTCCTTGACCCTTCGAATCACTCTTTCCACCAGAAGTCTGAGGCGTGCAGTGGTCCTGTGTTTTTTCACAGTCCTGTTTGCTGAACTGCTTGGCACATTTGAAAGGTGGAATGATCCGTCTAGCACCAATACTGGAGAGCATATATTCAATAGTGAACCCCTTGTCTGTCATAACCACATCTCCACTGCACCACACAGAGCGACCCCAACCAGACCTTTGAATGTGGTAGTGCACTTATAACTTCAGAGTGGAGTTTCAGTGATGTAGGGCTTTCACAGCAGATTTCTGTACAGTCCAGGATGACATGCAGGTTTTGATTGAACGAACAGTAATTCTCTGGCATGGAGGAGCTTATTTGTTGCCTGGAAATCTAAATGGGTAGTGAATCCAGGTAATCGTCCTGCTCAGCATAGCCACGCTTACCCAGAAAATGTCAGCGATAACTTGATTGACTGAAACAAACAAATATATATTTAATTATAAGACAGAACCATTGTATTTACAAAATCATTTAATTCAACAACTGGTGTTAGACTCATACAGGTATGTTATAATTAGACCAAGATTTCAATCTAATAAATTGAAAGAATTTGCTTTACCAAGACGTAAAGTGACCATGGTTTTATTATAGTAAAAGTGTAGTAACATGTTTTTTTAGTGTAATGATTAATGTACCATTTGTATACCCACAGTTTTACCACAAACACCATGGTTAAACTATGGTGAGTAGCAAAACCATGGTTAATCTGTGGATACCATGATTTAATTTTGTGAGTGTGTGTGGTTTTTTTTTTATATAGTAAAATCATGTTTTTTTCGTAAGGGTAATTTTACTACTTGGCCAAAATAAAAGCTGGCTAGTTGCAATATGGCTAACTAACTTTTTAAACGTGCACACAAGACTCTCGAAAAGCATGTTCTCTTCCCTATATAACTTAATTAGTGTAACATTTGAATAAAACTGTTAAAATATAAAATATCAGACGCTGCTTACCTCCTTTTGCCATCAATCAACCATTACCACTTCCTGTGAACGGCGTGCGTGTGACGTCACATGGGGCGGGGCAACGCGATTCTCCACCTGAGTCCTTTTCGTTTGATTACTTTTTGTCTGAGTCCTTTTTGTTTGATGACTTTTTGTCTGAGTCCGTTTCGTCTGATGACACTTTGTCCGAGTCTGTTTTGTCTGATGACTTTTTTTCTGAGTCTGTTTCGTCTGACGTTAACGTTAATTGTATGAGACCTGACACCTGACGTCGTTTTTCCTGAGACCTGAAGCTTTTCAGTCAGAGACGCGATGCCGTTTTGTCCGATGACTGAAGCCTTTTAGTCTGAGGCATGACGCCTTTTCATTTGATGACTGAGGTCTGAGGATGTCCTAAAATGTACACCGTAGTAGAGAGGAGAGACAGGGACAGGTGACACTACCCAGTCAGCCAGCAGCAAGTCAGTCAGCATTCCAGTGAACTGGGTCTATTAAAAAAAAAAATTTAAGCGACAAAAAAAAAATAATTGGTCCCCTCAGCACTCCTGACCTGCATTATCACTGATGCTCCATCACAGAATAGTCCAGTGGCACCACTAATCCGCCACCTACCAGCACCCACAGAATGTTACTTTTATACGCTAACAAGTTTAAGTATATAATACAGTAGTATTATAATAGACCGGTTATATAATATAGACAGGTAATGGTAAATTAATCACAATGACTAAAAACACTCCACCCATGTTTTCGCAAACTCAATTCATTCTAAACTTATATCAATAGGGTGCATTTTATTATTAAGTAATTTACTTATTTAATACGTGTAATAAAGAAACGTTATAACCTAATTTTTACCACTTCCAGTCACCGCGGTCACACGTTATATTGAACTAACGTAATAGGCTATGTAACGTTAGCTAACTTTCCCCACCCTGCAAAAACAAAAATATGTTTAGACTCCTTTTTTCTAATTCCAAACACGATGGATGAAACTGAATTAAGGGAACAGATTTTACAATTAATAGGTTGTTCGTTACAAACTTTATTCAGCTCTAATCCTAGCCTAATCTGTTATCTGATAACATCCCTTAAATCTACTCATTTAATGAGTAATAATCTACTTAAAGGTTTTAATTTGCAATTTATTGTTATTAAGATGTACTGATAATATACAATCTTATCATTTAAACGTCTTACCTTTTAAAGAGCCACACAGATGGGAAATCAAAAATTACCTGTATTACAGTATATGATGTAGCTGTCCATCAGTGTAAACAATGTGCAAAGTAATTAAACCAAAAAGTACACGATTTATAAAGTTATTGGCTTCTAAAGTAAGGAGTCGACTCTGAATCGCTGAAACGAGTCGTTATAGATTTCAAATCTTTTGCCCATCTCCATGTACGTCACTAGAAAACTTTGCATAATAATCTCCGCCTACCGTCTGGGGAGAAACGGAACTCTGACCACCTGCCCCACCCCCCACACAGACGCTCTGGTTAGCAGTTGGTGTGATGGCATCATGTCGAGGAGTAATTTTCCCGATAACCCCGAAAAGAACTTATCGGACGATTACTTTCAGATGTAATCGTACGGATAAGAGCAATACATCAATCGAATCTGTAAAGGGTCTACTTATTTTTTGGATACAGACATAACTTTGTGCAGTTATAAAATAAAGATAACAAACAAGGTGTGCTGTCTGCAGCCTTTGTCTGCGCTGATCTTCATTTACAAACAAGTCATTAAAAAGAAGTGTAACTCCGTGAACACTCAACGAAGAGACATGAGAGAGATATCTATAGAAAGCTTGACCTGTCTACTTTAAAACTAAACAAGTGCTGCCAAAATACAGATATTCTGTGATAAAGTAATCCATATGAAAACAACGCGATGTCTGTTTTTCATGTCTCCCTTCGTTATATCTAATGTGACCACGCCCCCACGCTGAACGCGCTATTCAGATTCAAACTGAAGCACGCGGCTTAAATATACCCACAAAGAAGAAAAAAGCAGCGAGACTGTTCAAGTTTTTTATTTTACCGTTTGCTTCGCGATGAGAGGAATAAGACAATTCACCCCAAAAAGATGCTAACGCATTGTTTACCGTGAAGTTGTGTGCGGAACAACCAATCAAAACTATGTCAGTTGACCAATCAGAACACAGTATGCAACCGAAGGGTGGGGTTTAAGGAAACTGAATATTTTGAACAGCTTCGCGCGAACCAGATCTCTGAGAATTGAAGTAATTTTAACATGATAATTTGACAAAATGACAATGTTTTTTTAACCTTGGATTTAAACCTGTTGTACAGGATTTATAAACAGTGATGGGAAGCTTAGAATTGTCATATTACTGGCTCTTTAAAAGTGCGTCGCAAACGGTTTTCTTTCTGCTGCATCTCTACGGCGCAGCATCGGTTTGCTGCAACTTCCAGGAACTATTTAGAGGCTCCACGAGCCGCCATTGCTATAAAAAAAAATAAGAGCGTTCCAGTGGCGTAAATGGAGTTGTCGCAACTCTCTCTATATGGCTCTGGTTTAAACCACCCTAGTTCTACAACATAGGGCCATTGTTAATGAAGTGAAAGTGACGTGAAAGTTCAAGGTGCTCAAGGGCACCTCAGTCATGGTATTGCCAGCCAGAGACTCAAACTCCTCAACATCATACTCTTTAACCATTAGGCCATGACTTCCATTTGACGTTGCATGCATGTTGAGGAAGAACTTCTGCTATTTAACCAATCAGACAGGTTATAAGATGTTGCTGTATTGAACATGGCACCTGATGACTAATTTACTATGTTTTGTAACATGTCATTTTGCTTTATTTGATGTTTGATTCATACTGGCTTCCATCTCCCGTCATACTCCGGGGTTTAATGGATTTAACAAAGGGTAACTTACGTCATCGACAGGCGACTGCACTGCCCCGTGTCACTGATTAAAATGGGAATTTTCTCATGATTTACAAGTAGTTGAAAACATTAGAGATAGTTAGTAATCAGCTGGACAAAATATAACACTAGCCTAGTGGTTTTTGGATATTTTACAGCATATCTTACAAATTGTATCTTTAAGCCCATATATATCACTTGCTAACCAGCAACTATGCTTTAACCACGGGGTGAGAACTGTGGTTACTACCACATAAATTTGCAATGCTGTTTGTGAAGGTTCGTTTGAACTATGGTTTAGGGCAGTGATCCTCAAATCTGGCTCGCGAGATCCAGTTTCCTGCAGAGTTTAGCTCCGACTCCAATTAAACACACCTGCCTGTGATTTTCTAATGATCCTGAAGACACTGATTAGCAAACTCATGCGTGTTTGATTAGGGTTAGAGCTAAACTTTGCAGGAAAGTGGATCTCGCGAGCCAGATTTGAGGATCACTGGTTTAGGGACACACAGAATCGGTATGTGCAACGTCGGAACTTGCGACCATCGTTCATTGGCTAATAATGCCTTTGGGAAACTCACCCCTGTGCAGAGGGGTTACCAGGATGTCATGTTTGGGGGGGCATTTGGCTTTTTTGGGGGGGCAACATAAACAACTGAAGAAATCGGCGCAAAATTAAGCTATACTACACACAATCTGTTTTAGTGCATATCTTTTTCTAAGCCAGGAACCCAGATATAGGTACAGGGCCCCTATTAGACTATAGGGCTGTCACATAAATGTTAGTTAAACCCGGTCAACATTAATAATATGATGATGATATTATTATTATTTACAAATTCATATATAGAACAGATCACGGTGATTGCCTGATGATGAGTGACAGGTTTGCTTGTGAGAAGACTTGCTACACGAGTAGGCTTTTTAAAAATTAATCTGAAGTCACGTTTGTAGACAAGAGGTAAATTAATTTGTTTCTTCTAAGCTGTTCCAGACGTAGGTGCTACCATAAATTCACCAGTTAGCCTCTTATAAGTTTCTTTGTGAATGCGGCCCCAGGAAAAAAAAAAAAAAGGCATATGCTCATTTGAACAGTATGAGAACAGTATTTGAATGGTATTCTCTGGTTGTAAGTGGCTTTGGATAAAAGTGTCTGCTAAATGAATAAATGTAAACATGTAGGCCTAGATAAAAGGGAACATATTAGGCTACAGGGGGTAAGGAGACTTGGAGAGTTGAAATAAAAAGATATTTTTGTGAAACTATAAGAACTGAATTTATGATCTCATTAGCAGAGGCAACATAACTATTTTTAAATATGGTTTTATTTTTATTTTATTTGTTTATTTAATTTTATTTATTATTAGTGGTGCTTGACATAGGCAAATGCTATTATTATTTTACAGGGGTGTGGAGTCTGTATGGGTTTGTTCTCCCTCAGGGGTTGAGTGATATAATAAAAATCTAATAAGTCTGTTTTTATTTTATTTTTTAGAAATCATGATTTTATCCTGATTCTTTGTCATGTTGTTTTTTCTATTTTGCAAGCTGTTTGAGAATCACGGCCAAACTAATTTCCCTATTATAAAGCATTTTAAGGTAACAAAATATGAAAAAGTATGGCAGATATTTAGGCCAAAGTGCATGGGTGAAGAACATTTTATCTTTGTTATTAAAAAATGAGAACAAAGAATCACATTAAAAATACAGATATTATACAAATAAAGTGTTTTATTTTCAGGTACAAGAGATGTATTTAGCAGGAGCATTAAAAAAATTAATGAACAAATATAAAAATAAAACACTATATACACTGATTCCTATTAAAGCAGCATGTACTGCCTACTGTCCCTTTAAGACTTGCATGCATAGACATGCATCCTCTTTCAGTTGTTTACTTTCATTCTAGACATATCCAACTTAGTCTATACATAAACCTTGTGTGTTTCGACAGTATTAGCACAGAACATAACTTAGAAATCAGGCACAGTTTGAAGGGCTTTTTCGTTTTCGTGCCGCGCTTTGATTAGAAGAACCGAACGTCAGAAAAGCACACGAATGAAACTTTTAAATAAGCAGTAAGGATTTAAAGCAGATGCAAAATAATAATAATAATAATTTTGTGAATAAGTGCAGTATCCTGTTTGAGTAACTCTACCGCTGAGATAACACGTATGTTAATGTATAATAATAATTCCGTGGCGCCAGAACTGCAGATGATAGAATGTGCGCTGCGGCACAACGCAACAATATTTCTTCAAAAGCAGATCGTGGAGACATTTTTATCGTCCACAACCAAAAATATTAATATACTACCCTCGGCAGAAATTGAGGACAGGGGGCAGACCGGACCGCGAGGCACTTTAGCGTTAGACCTCAAAGTCGTAGTTGCAGAATTCTCTGACTTTCAAAAAACCCTGTTTCAGTCAAAATCACGATGTTCCGCTCTCAATGCACTTCGAACCCATACGCTGTTTTGGGGTGTCAACTGGAGTGGCTAAGCTCATTTGTGCCACTGCTCTAAGGCTCTGCCAGGTAAACATTTCATTGGCGTTCTATTCTCACATGATGCACTTTTTCTGAGCCCGTAAGCCTGAATCGCGCGCGCACTATCAAACAGCGCCAAACTGAATTTTGTTGGGTCAGACTCATCTGCTACTGATGGAAAAATATGCACAAAACAATCAACTTTTAAATGTTTATTTATCATCAGAGGGACAGTCCGTTTCTCGGGGAGGCAGGGCTTATCCTAGGGGAGGCACTGCCTCCCCCAGCCTCCCCCTAGACACGCCCCTGCCCCTGTGTGTCTTTTTAGGCTTGCCTCAGCCAGTTGGTGGAGGTCGCAGGGGGGGCCTGGGCACCTATAATCATCACCACCTTTCACCCTTTCAGTGACGGCCCTGTTAAATAGCAAGCCCTTTGAGTGTCTTGTTCATCATTTATTTTCATATAAAAGCAACAGAACTGAAATTCTCTCATGTTTATCAGTAGCACAGCTCACAAGGAAACTTTTGCAATGCAAGTTAAATATTATAATTTTTTTTAACGTTTTATTGGTGCAAAGATGAGAAGTGGTGAGGTTATTTTGTACAACATTTGCAACTGCTTTATTGATCACTTAATTAGGAGCACCACAAATTAAAATTATGTCATGCTATTTGGACTACTGAATAGACATTTAGAAGTTGATTTTAAAATGCTAAGTATTTAAAATTAAAATAAAGCTATGTAAACACTTGAATTTTTTTTTCAAAAAACAAATTGGACACTTGGCCCAAATACAGGAAATGCATCATTTTATCAAGTTGTCAAGTGCAAAGACCACAAGTGTGGGTTTTTGGACAAGGCAATGCTATGTTTGAGTAAGTGTAAAGCATGAAATATCCTGTTGCAAAACAGAATGCGCTATGATTATATCTGAACATTGACGTGTAGATGTGTTCAGGCCAGTATTCTTACCATGCCTTTGGGAACCATAATGCTGACTGTGCGCCCTGGCAGTAATCAGACAGCAGATAGCGCTAATACTCTCAGCTGACGAGATCAGCTTGCAAAAGTAGAAGTAGAAAACACATGCATGTTTTCATTTTTGATCCAACATTATTTTCTACTTGAACAAAAGTCACTTTCTCACCAGAAGTCTGAAGATCGCTCGTGACATCATGATCAGTCGACGTTTCTCATCTACTAACATTAGTGTGACCAACAGAAACAGACTGAATGAGCTGATCATCTGATGGACATATGAAGCTCAAAGAGCTAGAAAGCTGCCTTCAACAGGTGGATGGATTCGAGGAGCCCAAAATACTCCTGGAGCAGTACCCCACGAGTCCGCATATAGCGGGTGAGCATTATAATACTTTGATACACTTAATTATGATGTTGTTAATTAATGTCAGATGTGTCGAATTTCTGGAAGTGGTCTGCTTATGCTTCGCATTAGTATACTTGGATACTGTCCTCACGATTCCTGTAGTGCACACTGTGCGCAGTATGCACGCTTGATTGACGTTTCCTGTGTGACCAATGATCAGTATTTTCTTTGTTAGTTTTTTTAAGAGGTTAAAGTTGATTTAAAACATTTTACATAAAATTGGGTTAACAATAGAAAAGTTACTGTTTCGTGCAAAATAACAACTGGAAGCCTTAAAAATGTAAAATAATGATAATAATAATTGTGACTTTTTATCTCTCAGTTGAGACATATATTTCTCAAAGTTATTTCACAATTTAAAAAAATAAAAAACTTGCAATTCTTACTATTTGTCTCAGAGTTGCTGTTTATCTAACAATTTCAACTTTAAAGCTTGCAATTTTGAGTTCGTTCACTTTTTATATTTAACTTGCAATTGTGCAAAATAAAGTCAGAACTGTTGTAACCTCACAGTTATGAAATGAACTAGGGTGGATTTTTAAGCGAAAAAGTTATCATCTTTATATTTTTTATTAACTTAATATTTTTATATTGTGGCACAAACAGGTTGACTGTAGCCACTGTTCACATGCTACTTTAAAAACGGTGGACATTATACATTTTAAATTAAATTAAAATTAAATTAAAAATTACATTTATGCATTTAGCAGATGCTTTTATCCAAAGCAACTTACAGTGCATTCAGGCTATACATTTTTTACCTAACATGTGTTCAATGGGAATCGAACCCACAACCTTTTGTGCTGCAAATGCAATGCTCTACCACTGAGCCACAGGAACAAGAAGTAAGAAAGTACAAATTTTAGAAATTGTATGATAACATTTGGGAGTCTTTCGTCTGGGATAGATGGCCTTGAGTGCTCTATTTGTTTTAACATAATTCATCATGTGTTCTCACTCACTGCAGGCTGTATGTTGTACACCATCCACAACACATTTGATGACATTCAAAATAAACTAGTTGCAGACCTGGGCTGTGGATGTGGGGTTCTGTCTGTAGGAGCTGCAGTGCTTGATGCTGGGTAAGAGCAACTCCATCCTCCATACTCTAGTTCTTAAAATATATCTACAAAACTAATCTTTCCTCTTAAGACTGTGTGTCGGATTTGACATTGATGAAGACGCCTTGGACATATTCAAAAGAAATGTTGATGATTTTGAACTGTCAAACATTGACATGGTCCAGTGTGATGTTTGCTCTATTGGATCCTCTTACGCCAAGAAGTTTGACACGGTCATCATGAACCCACCATTTGGCACGAAGCACAACCAGGATAAGAGTCATCTTAAAGTCAACAAGCATTGATGTCAACATAATTTGATGCATTTGCAAAACTGTCAAAATAATATCTGTTGTCGAACAGGTTTCCCATATTCAATTGGTCGATGTTACTATATACATATCTTACATTTCAGGCATTGACATGCAGTTCCTGCGGACAGCGATTTCTATGGCAAGTACAGCAGTGTATTCCCTTCACAAGACCTCAACACGAGATGTAAGTTGCTATATTATGTCATAATTTCACAGCTACATTTCAGCTATATTCATAAGAAAAACTTACAATTGAATTGCATTTCCACGCAGCACATTCAGAAGAAAGCAGATGATTGGAAAGTGAAAATGGAAGTCATTGCAGGTAATACTTAGTGAATCTATAAACATACACTAAAGATTTGGAAAGGAATATTAAAAAAGACACATTAAAGTAGTCAAAAGTAACAATAGAGTCATTTATAATGTTAAAAGATTTCAGTTTCAAAACAAATGTTCTTTTGAGTTTTTATTAATCAGAGAATCCTGGGGGGGGGGAAACACACATATATATATATATTCAAATAGAATGCAGCTATTTTAAACCGTAAGACTATTTTACTATATTTCTGTTTTACTATATCATTTTATCAAATATGAGTGACTTTATAAACATTATACATCTTGCCAACATAAAACTTTTAAACGGTGGTTAAAGTTTTATTGTCTGAACACCAAGAGCATGAAGGATCTTATGCAGAACGCTGTAAGTTGTAATAAGCTTTATAGCACATTATAATATGATGTTATTTATCCTCAACTGGTGTCATCCCTTCACAGAGCTCAGATATGACCTGCCAGCATCTTATAAGTTCCACAAAAAGAAGTCGGTAAGTGAATATTTTGCTATAAAACCTACAAGTAAATTGCCACAAATATTGCACTGGATAAAGACAAACAAGTAACGTGTTTCTTTTTTTCTATTTTATTATTTTAGGTTGATATTCAAGTGGACTTTATTCGATTAACTCTAACATAAACGGCAAAAAGAAATTTGTGTTGCTTTGCAAAATTTTTGTATGTATATATATGTGTATATATATATATATATATATATATGTGTGTGTGTGTGTGTGTGTGTGTGTATATATATATATATATATATATATATACATAAATATATAACACACACACTGTTCTTCTAAATAAATGTTATAAATGACCATACTGCATCATTTTTGGGTGGATACCACAAAAGTAAAATCCTAGGTTCACAACTGTTTTACAAATACAAAATCTTCCAAATACATATAAATAATAGTAGGGAATAAATACATTACTTGATTTAAAACACCAAACAGGTGAGTTTTTTGCAAATATTACGGTCTAGAAAAAAGTATTGTGCAAATATCGAAGTGATGTAATCTGCTGTTCAGTATATATTTAGAAACAGCTCTTTATTTTCCAGCACAGATAACATACAAACTGTGTCTCGCATATCATCAGTGAAATGTTTTAAACAAATATAATATCATTTGACATTACACTACCAGTTTAGAAGAGTGGGGTCTAAAACTCTGACATTTTCAGGATAACAATTCAAGTGATGAACTGAACTAAAAATGAAGAATTCCTATTAGTTTGTCTTCCTTTTGGAGTTGGTGTGAACAAAACCTGATGCCCATGTTCTCCAGCATGATCTGCTCCAAAGAGCATCTTGAGCTTCAGTGGACAAACATCTAACCTACACAAAGAGTCATATAATTCATGTAACTAATTTGCAGCATTCCTACACAGTATGGAATTAGATTTTTAGCCATTTCCAGGTCTGGATAAATATGCCATTTTTCCTTGTTTACTAAAATATAAAATTGATCATTTTCAAAAACACGTCATTTTTTTCATTATTTGGAGCAACAGTCTGTGCAGGCATAAGTTCAGTAAATGTGAGAGTGGATTTTTCACTTTGGAAGTATTTACAGATGATGCTGAAAATAACCTAAAATAATGTTATGTGGATGAATACATTATGGGTGAGGATGTGAACAGAGTAATAAATGGAAGCAACCATCATAATATTGGATGGCATATTCTGCTACCATAATATTTTAAATACAATGTTATTTTTTACATTTAATAAGGTAATCAGTGACATTATTTAGTGATACTATTACTTCAAATATGTACATGGCTACAATTATTTAGCAAAATAATAACATGCATGCATAGTAAACATGTTAACAGCTGGATTTTTTATTCATTTATCAGATGTTAATTATGGTCTGGAAAAACTTAGTAACTTACTTAACAGTAAAACTATGTCACACAAAAAAAGGGACAAATGTAAAATGTAGCATAAAAAATATAAAATTGTTTTGGGGTAGTCCTTTTTATGATTTGTAACTTTTTTTATTTTAGCCTCTTCTCAATTTCAAACTTCATTAGTTGACTCTTGTCTGAAAGTATACTAGTGTTTTTACTGGGTTTACAAAAATATATTTATACTTTTTTATATTGAGCAAAACAAAATTCACCAAAATTCTTATGACAATTTGGAACCGGTGTTATTTAGCAACATTGAGATACTATTAAAGTTTAATAAAGTTTTTTTTTTTTTTTTTTTTTTTTTTTAATAAAGTATAATAACCCATCGTTTTTGCAACCAACCCAGAATAACTAATGATGAATGCTAATGATGAAAAAAAAAAAGATTACTGCATTTTAACTTCTAATGTTTCTGACAAAACTATGTAAAAACAAGCTTACCCGACTCGCATAATGACTGATTGACACTCATCCTTTCTTTGCTGGAGAAGTTTTATCCCCAGCAGTGTGCCGTGTGCTTGGACAGATCAGACGTGGTCCCTGGATTTAGTGTCAGCCACTAGACTAGACAATGTCAAGCTCCTACAGGTGCATCTCAATCAATTAGAATGTCGTGGAGAAGTTCATTTATTTCAGTAATTCAACTCAAATTGTCAAACTCATGTATTAAATAAATTCAGTTCATACAGACTGAAGTAGTTTGTCTTTGGTTTTTTTAGTTGTGATGATTTTGGCTCAAATTTAACACAAACCCACCAATTACAATATTTCATAAAGAAAGCGAATTGTTGGCCTTCTGGCTCCTTTTGCTTTAATTACTGCCTCAGTTCAGCGTGGCATGGAGGTGATCAGTTTGTGGCACTGCTGAGGTGGTCTAGAAGCCCAGGTTTCTTTGACAGTGGCCTTCAGCTCATCTGCATTGTTTGGTCTCTTGTTTTTCATTTTCCTCTTGGCAATAGCCCATAGATTCTCTATGGGGTTCAGGTCTGGTGAGTTTGCTGGCCAGCCAAGCAAACCAAGACCATGGTCATTTAACCAACTTTTGGTGCTTTTGGCAGTGTGTGCAGGTGCCAAATCCTGCTGGAAAATGAAATCAGCATCTTCAAAAAGCTGGTCAGCAGAAGGAAGCATGGAGTGCTCCAAGATTTCTTGGTAAACGAATGCAGTGACTTTGGTTTTCAAAAAACACAATGGACCAACACCAGCAGATGACATTGCGCCCCAAATCATCACAGAGTGTGGAAACTTAAAACTGGACTTCAAGGAACTTGAGCTATGAGCTTCTCCACCCTTCCTCCAGACCTTGGTTTCCAAATGATATACAAAACTTGCTTTCATCTGAAAACAGGACTTTGGACCACTGGGCCACAGTCCAGTTCTTCTTCTCCTTAGCCCATGGTCTGTGGTTCCTTTACACGTCTGTGTGTGGTGGCTCTTGATGCCTTGACCCCAGCCTCCATTCCTTGTGTCACCCACTACTAGTAATTCAACACAGCCGAGTCCTTCAACCATGTGACCAAACAAGCATCCCATCTTCAGAAATACATGTTCAAAAAGCCGCAATTTGGATTTTTCAGTTGACTGGGAAATAAAACCAGTTTTCACATTTCAGTTCATGGCAGTCTGGAGCGTGTAATCCTAATGAGGATTAAAGCCATTGCACAATAAAACCTAGGTACGGTTCCAAGGGCAGACGAGCACCAAGAATTAATCCATTCTAAATGCTTGACTGTTTTCTTAATGCAAGAGCATTTGTTTATAGCTTAGTGATGGTGAATTATTGGTGTTTAGTTGCCACTAAGTCCACAGGGTATAGTAAAAGGAAAGAAATAACTCACAGTTACCGTGGAAACATATTATATTAAAATATTCATATTTTTTAAAAAATGAAAAGAAAGTTAATAATGTCCTTAGATTTATCATCAGTTCAAGCTGAAAGAGGAACAGAGTGACATGACAGACACAGTGATGAATCTCGTATGTGTTTGCAGTTCACAAGCCATGAACGGTTAAGACAGCTGACTCCACTGTTTGACTCTCGCTCTCATCTCTGTCACAAACACACACACACACACACATACGTGATGCACAAAACTCTGCATTTGAACATTCAATAGCAAATACTTTAACAAGAAAACATAGTTACAGTCGCTCATTCAGAAGGGTCAGACTGTCGTAGTAAAGTCAGAATGACCTCCTTTATAAGTTCATGAAATGTTTCTATTCTGTTGTAAATAATTGTATAGATTCCTAAATGCATCTACTTTTGGAAAGCCAAATAAAATGCTTTTGCTTTCTCCTAGATACACACACATCTCCCTGACATGACTGCTTCAATACTCAGTGTGTAACTGAAACCACGCCTTCTTTCTTTGCTTGAACATTTGGGCGGCATTATGCAAAGATTTCCACATAGTGATGTAGACATGTGGGGGCGTGTTTAAACAAGACGTTTTAGCGGGGCGTGGAAGAGTCTTATCTTTGATAAAGAATATATCTTTGGATATGATACTTTGGTATTTGCAGCTTTACAGATCTTCACTGTGCCCCAAGAGCTTGTTACACTACAAAGAAAAGGGAAAAATTGAAATTGCATCATATGACCCCTTTCAATTTTTGTCATGTGATTAGAAGCAAGAAATGTCCATCATATATCTGACTGTAAAGAGCGCACCAAGCACAAATATTCAAACATATTTTGGGGAATGGAAAGGAGTGTATATATGTGTGTGTCACACACACAAAAAGCACGTTGACAGATTGATTGATTATGCTGAACATTTTCACACTACGCTATTTAAAATTCTTCTTGAGATCTATGTGTGAACCTGACCATCCATGCAGAGGGTTTCCCCACCAGTGGCTCAAGACTTTGGGAAAACGCCCCATGCAGCTCCACACCACCTTAATAAGGACAGACAGGATTTAAAACACAGAAAAACCTAAGTGTTTGGTATATATATATTGGCAGCACAAATTGGCATCAGCTATTTAATGTAATTTATTCACAAAAGGGACTAAAACTCTTTATTGTGTGTTGAAAAGAGACAGACTCCACTGCAAAGCACAGTTTGTTGTTGTTTTAATCAAACACTTTTCACAAATCTGGAATACAGTGGTTTTAGTTAACAGTAACAACAAAAAAAGATATTTTGCCATACTGTCGTTTTAGAAATTGTAGTGTTATGAACAATGTGAGCAACAGTTTGCAATGAAACTCAGGCTAGAGCTTAAGATGCTGGAATGTTATGTGGTTCAGATCAGGATCACTGACAGGTCTTCAGACTGTGAGCTGTGCCGCCTCTTTCACTAAGGGCTTCAGGGCACCGATGTCCCCCAGCAGTGAAGATATGCCCATGCAGCACCACTGCTCACCACCTCCGGCAGTAGAAGCACTGAAGGACTGCAGCTCCACACCTGCATCTGCCAAAACTCCTGACAAAAGATAGGAAAGCATCAATTAACGAAGCACTTTCAGATCCCTGTTTTCTCAAACAGACTTTAAAGAGTCATTCGTCACCCTCATGCCATTCTAAACCCATATGTGACCCTAGACCACAAAACAAGTCATATGGGTAAGTTTTTTGGCAAAATATGGTTTGTTATAATAGGACAATATTTGACCGAAATGCAACCATTTGAAAAAAAAAATAATAATAATAATAATAATAATAGTTTTGAGAAAAATCACCATTACAGTTGTCAAAATGTAGTTCTTAGCCATGCAGTTTACAAAAAAAAAAGCCACAGATCTTAATCAAACATAATCTTTATTTAATATTCTAATGATTTTTGGCATTAAACAAATATCTATAATTTTGACCCATGCAATGTATTTTTGGCTCTTGCTACAAATATACCCATGCTACTTTTGACTATTTTTGTGGTTCAGGGTCACATATGTCCATCTTTCTTCCTACATATTTTAAAGACTGTTTTATCACATATCATGAAAGTATATAGTGACCAAGGGGTAAAGACATACACATGACATGCAATTTGTTATGCAAGTATATTATATATACACATATACATCCATATACAGTATATATTGTTATTGGTGCAGAATGTGAATCAGCCTTTACTGGTTACGGAGAGCAGGAGCTCAGTGGAGTTGGCAGCTTTGAAGAACAGCAGGTGTCCAGTGAGAGGAACAGGCTGTCGAAACACACTTCCATTCAGCTCCAGCAGCACAGGAAGCCCGGCTTGCACGGAGCCAACAGCCTTATAGCTGCTGCCGTTCACAGAGACCTCCAGCACACATGCCTCACACTCATTGCCTTTATGATCCGTCTGCACCTGGAGGTTTGTGACATAGGGACAGAATGGAGCACTGCTGGGAAAATAAACCACCTAGATGGCGCTTATACTTTAACTTAACAAACAGATTATGTTAAGAATGAAAAAAAAAAAGGTTTTGTAAGGTAGTCTTACTGTAATTCCTGTCTCTGCAGCTAGGGGCAGTGCATTCACCAAGTTAGGGCCTTTCTGAGGAACTTCAGTGAGCAAACCAACTACAGCTGCTGAGCTCAAAAACCCAGTGGACTTCTTCAAGGACTCCCCTGAACAGCAAAAATAAATAAATACAGATTTTGTAATATTATATTTACACTATATAATACAATGCTATAAAACAGATATCTTGCCACAAGATAGTATCACTGTAATGATTCAATTGTAATGCCATTTGACCATAACAGGGTTTTATATTTAAGAAAAGATAATAATTAAATTGATTGTAAATATATATGTATAATTTCTGTTGTGCAGCCCTATACATAAAGAATTTAAAATTAAAATAATCTTATTTTGTTACTTCCATGCCACAATGACCATTAACTGACATCAGAGAACCAGAAACATCAAAATGCATCGTTCAATCATTAAAAATATAAATTCTCAGCCAGTTAAATATTTTACATCTAAGGGGCTCTGCTGACAAATGTTGGGAACCCCTGGACTTTATTATTGTTCATCCAAAAATACAAATTCTGTTATCATTTATATTTAATTATGTTGTTAATTTCATCAAGATTAAGTTTCTATAATTTAATGTGGATTAACAATTTGATTCTCAGAAGTGTAGCATAAAATATGTTTGATAGACCACAAGCTCTGAGATGTACATATGGAAGGGTAAATATTTAAGTCTTGTGTTTTCTGCCATGCATCATGGAAATGACGCGTCAAGCAGTAAAAGAAAATGTACATACTCTCCTAACAATAGGATTGATTTCTTGTCATATTTCTTTTAAGAACTCATTCAGTTAATTTGTGAATGAAAACAATTTTTGACAATATATTTGGGTGAAATATTCAACCTACCAAGTGATGTGACATGGACCTGACTGAAGGGTTCTTTAGAAGCAGTGCAGGCCTTCAACACTCTGCCCATAGACTCTCCCAACAGGATCCACTGATGAGAGTCAGGAGAGAAAGAACTGGCCAACACCTGAGCGTTCACCTGAGGATGGAGAAAAGTCTTCAAATTGTGGTCTTTCCTTCCGTATAGTGACATACATCCGCGTGAAACTGATTATTGAAAAAGAAAAGAATGCAGGGCAGGGACTGGGTTTTATAAATCGGTCGATCACTGGATGAAGATGGAGCTGAATGTGACCTTGCAGCCAAATTTAATGATTGGAGAAGTCCGGCATGTGTCATCAGAAAAAAATATATTACTTTTCCACTTTAAGATCAACTTGCATTGAAAATTCACCCCAAGTACAGTTGTAGGTGATTTAGGTTTTTGCTGTTAATATACTTCCTCCTGCCCCAATTTAATAGTTAATGTAATATTTTACACCATTATCAGCATCAAAGGCTATATTAATGGAAAACTGAAGAATAATGAGATCTAAAATTATCGTAATACTTCAGTGAAGTATACACAATAAATTAACTGTATTCTTTAAATAATTTTCTTTGGGATTTTAGAAAAGCAGTTTTGGATAAATATCGGTGGTGAAAATCACTTCAAAAATATTTGATGTTTGTCTTAAAATAAATGTGCATTTACAGCTACTTCTGTATTTGATAGTTGTTCTTAATCATTCAGATTAAACTTTTTCTTTCCAAACTTTTTTATTGTGGCTGAGAAAGAAAAAGTCCTCATAAATATACAAAATGTCCATGAAAAACGTAACATCCTTTCATAAAGTGTAATTTGTGTCACTGTAAAACTAAGTGTGACTCACGGCTCCCACTAAGGCTTTGCCCGTGGCCATGTCCACAATCTGCAGGGCGATCTCCTTCCCACAGCGAGCCTGTGCTTCTTTAGTGCTGGCTCCCAGATGAGGACAGCTGATCACATTGGGGTGGTTCACCAGCGCCCTGTCCTTTGGGGGCTCCTAGACATCATTAGTAAGATTATTAAATTTGTCTGCATGCAATGCATTAATCAGCGGCAAAAAGCTAAAACCCTTCTCAGACTAAGTGATCAACAAACTCTTACCTCCACAAACACATCCAGCCCTGCTCCTCCACACTGTCCCGACTCAAGAGCCCGGAGGAGAGCGGCTTCATCAATGATGCCGCCACGGGCACAGTTCACCACCTTCACGCCCTTCTTACACTTAGCAAATGAAGCGTCATTAAGGAGACCTGTGTAACATCACCAAAGGTCTGATTTTACACTAGGACAATTCAAACTAAATTAATTAAATAAGAACTGCAAAATAGTCTATTAGTGCAATTATTAAGCTGCATAATAATAATAATAATAATAATAAAAATAATAATAAATTCACTCATTCCTTTTATTATTAAAACAAATTCATATTATTATATAATATGTTTATTATATAATAAATTATATATTTTTTATTTGGTTATAAAATTAACAATGTTTATTAAAATTAAATAAACTGAAATAAAAAATTAAAAAATTCAGCCAACTGTCCAGAAAACATTTTCTTTTTTATTTGTTAAAAAAAAAAACCTTACCTTTACTTTAACTAAAATTTAAATGGAAATTATAAATATAAAAATAATTCATTTTGAACCAGTTTTATAAATTTGTAGATATTTTTGAATGACACCTTTGTATACAAATAAACATACACACTCAGGATTTTAGTCTTGGCTTTTACTGAAATGTGCAAAATGTTTGTGTGTGTGTGTGTGTGTGTGTGTGTGTACCTGTGGTGGCGGGCATGAGTGGAGTGTGGACTGTGATATAATCACACTGTGGCCACAGCTCCTCCAGAGACATCTGCTCCACACCCCAGCCCGCAGACACCTCTGAAGGGGTGATGGGGTCGTAACCAATGGTCTATCAGGGATGCAAAAAAATAGAAGCTTAAACTGCATTTGCATTTCAAGACAGGACAGTTTTTAGGACTCCATGATCTTACCTTCATACCAAAGGACTGCATTCGTGTCGCCACCTCTTTGCCGATTCTACCAAGCCCTACAATCCCAAGAACTTTTCCATACAGCTCTGCGCCCATGAACTGCAAAATCATTAGCAAAGCACTCATCCATTTACTATCTACCATAACAACACATTCAGTGATCACAATCGATTAGTGTCGACTGGCTTAACACAGATGGGAAAGTATGGCTAAGGAATCACAACTCCTGAACTATATAGTTCCTGAACTATATGTACTATGCACACATTCAGTATGTGTAGAATACATGGATGATTTGTCAAAATGTGCAATTTACAACATGATCGTGCATGCAATACTCTTATCCAATAATGCAATGCCCTTAACATCCTGGCAACAGCCACACAGAGGACAAAATGTGCACATACCTTTTTCCGATCCCATTTTCCATCCTTCATTGACATGACAGCTTGTGGGATATGTCTAGAAAATACAGAAAACCTTGATAAATATTTGAAATATATTTGAATATATTAAGATATGAAACAGGAATAACAATAGGAATATAACAATAAATCAATCTTAAAGGGGTTATATCAGGTCTTTTTAATCAGTTTTTCCCCTCTGAGGCCCACTTATACATCTAGAGTCCAACGCAGCAAAATTGAGTTTAATTAACTACCCTTTTTTTTTTTTTTTTTTATTGAAAATGATTTTCTACCCTATTTTAGGCACAGAGACATCAGAGTTTAAAAGAATTAAACCACATTTTATAATACAGTTAATTTTTTCATCTTAAAACAATGAACAGAAGTCATTTAATAAAACAAGTTATTTATTAATTTGACCAGTTTACCTAGACAAGCTCATCAAAAGAGCACAGGTGAGCTCAGCAGCACTGATTGTGTTTCCACTCGGAGTGCTAAAATTAGAAAAGATAGAAATACGAATAAACAAACAGATTATATAAAAAAATAAACAAACAAACAAACATTTAGGAAAGGAACTCCTGGCCATTCTACTTTAAGGAATAGTTCATGAAAATGATGGAAATGTACTCAGGCAATTCCAGATGTAGATGAGTTTGTTTCTTCAACACCGATTTGGATCAGCTGTTTGGACTCTCATTCTGACGGCACCCATTCACTGCAATAGATCCATTGTTGATCAAGTGATAGAATGGCAAATTTCTCCAAATCTGCTCCCACAAAGAAATAAACGCATCTACATCTTGGATGGCCTGAGGGCGAGTTCCTTAAGAGCAAATACAAATTTCTGAGTGAACTATTCTTTTAACATCTCCTTCGATGTTAGCATGGGAGGCAATAAATGTTGTCAATTAATTTCTTTGTGAACTACTACATTAAGACAAGAAGTAAGAATGGTGCACAACTAGAGCAACCTGCTTTAGCAGTGAAAACAAACAGAAATGAGGTCAGAGCAAGACTCGGCATGCTTCATTACTTCATGACAATAATGCCTCTCTTAGTCGCTGCATCCACATCCACGTTGTCTACTCCGGTTCCGGCCCGTCCAATGATCCTCAAGTTACTGCCAGCATTGACGACATCAGCAGTAACTTTGGTTGCTGATCGGACCACCAAACCATCATAATTCTTGGGAGTAAAAAAAATAATAATATATTATATTTGAGACATGTAAACAAAACTGGCATGTTGTTTCCCCAAGAAGAAGAACATGTGACATGAAAATAAATTACACATCAACATGCATTCAGCTTTTTAACTTAATGCACATGCCTTCCTGATAAAAGAAAAATGATATGCATTTTATTTACATCCTATCCGAGCAAATACCTAATAAATAAAAACACAATTAAAAACTCATGCACAGAGCAAAACAGGTGCATTATGCACTGGAAAAACATACTTCGGATAAATAAGCTGATGCTTTACTTGGCTTCTATTAAATCATTAGTTAAGGAACGAGTCATATGGTGCAGATACAGGCTGCTGTTGCATCAGACTCGTGGAGAGGAGGAGGAGGAGGGGGGTGACAGTCACACACACAGACTTCACCACATCCAACTGGCACACATTCATGCTAATATTTTACCACACGCCAAGCTGATGTTACTGCTGCTGCTTTAAAATGACGCCATTCAAATCAACGCACTTTATATTCCAATGAAGTTGCATGCGCTGAACTTGAGAGTCAATCAGTTAAAGAATCACTTGACGTTACCTGAATCTCTGCGATCAGCTCTTCTTTTGTCATCTGCTGCTTCTCCGTCACTTCAATGCCGTTCTCCAGTAGAATGGTTTTGCAGCATGGATCGACGCTTTCACTGATTAAAACGCGTTTGACTGATACCGGAGCCATTGCTGTTTATTCGGTGACTCGACTCTCCTCAGACTGACTGATGCTCCGTGACGCTTTTTTAAAGATCTCTCCACGCATAAACTCCGCCCTTCACGCGCCTCCCTATAAGTTCGTCCTATAACTTTATTCATTTACAATTTTTTGCATTTAACTTGTATTCTTTCATGCATGCATGTGTTTATTTATGTGTTCAGTTATTTTTATATTTATTCCCACAGTTATTTGTTTTAACATTACTTTTATTTATTTATTTTTTAATGTATTTTTATTTATTTTTTTATTTCTGCAAGTTTGAGTCTCTGTACTATAGTACATTTATTATACAAATAATATTTTTATTTCAGATTAAAGAGAATGGAAGATGAAAAAGAAGGTTAGAACAGGTCAGTTGGACTAATTCTTCACACAAGATCTTGCATCTGACCAATTACATGAGCACATGACATAGATTTAAATAATTTGTTAAAAATAAAGCTATCGTTATATTTACTGGAATAGAGCGTGTGACAACTAGTCATGCATAAACTATGCAATACATTAAACACACACACACACACACACACACACACGCACACACAGGTCCTTCTAAAAAAAAATGCATATTGTGAAAAAGTTCATTATTTTCCATAATGTAATGATACAAATTTAACTTTCATATATTTTAGATTCATTGCACACCAACTGAAATATTTCAGGTCTTTTATTGTTTTAATACTGATGATTTTGGCATACAGCTCATGAAAAACCAAAATTCCTATCTCTAAAAATTAGCATATCATGAAAAGGTTCTCTAAACGAGCTATTAACCTAATCATCTGAATCAACTAATTAACTCTAAACACCTGCAAAAGATTCCTGAGGCTTTTAAAAACTCCCAGCCTGGTTCATTACTCAAAACCGCAATCATGGGTAAGACTGCCGACCTGACTGCTGTCCAGAAGGCCATCATTGACACCCTCAAGCGAGAGGGTAAGACACAGAAAGAAATTTCTGAATGAATAGGCTGTTCCCAGAGTGCTGTATCAAGGCACCTCAGTGGGAAGTCTGTGGAAAGGAAAAAGTGTGGCAAAAAACACTGCACAACGAGAAGAGGTGACTGGACCCTGATGAAGATTGTGGAGAAGGACCGATTCCAGACCTTGGGGGACCTGCGGAAGCCCCGAGTCTGGAGTAGAAACATCCAGAGCCACCGTGCACAGGCGTGTGCAGGAAATGGGCTACAGAGAAGCAGCACTGGACTGTTGCTCAGTGGTCCAAAGTACTTTTTTCGGATAAAAAAGCAAATTTTGCATGTCATTCGGAAATCAAGGTGCCAGAGTCTGGAGGAAGACTGGGGAGAAGGAAATGCCAAAATGCTTGAAGTCCAGTGTCAAGTACCAACAGTCAGTGATGGTCTGGGGTGCCATGTCAGCTGCTGGTGTTGGTCCACTGTGTTTTATCAAGGGCAGGGTCAATGCAGCTAGCTATCAAGAGATTTTGGAGCACTTTATGCTTCCATCTGCTGAAAAGCTTTATGGAGATGAAGATTTAATTTTTCAGCACGACCTGGCACCTGCTCACAGTGCCAAAACCACTGGTAAATGGCTTACTGACCATGGTATTACTGTGCTCAATTGGCCTGCCAACTCTCCTGACCTGAACCCCATAGAGAATCTGTGGGATATTGTGAAGAGAAAGTTGAGAGACGCAAGACCCAACACTCTGGATGAGCTTAAGGCCGCTTTTGAAGCATCCTGGGCCTCCATAACACCTCAGCAGTGCCACAGGCTGATTGACCTCCATGCCACGCCGCATTGAAGCAGTCATTTCTGCAAAATTATTCCCGACCAAGTATTGAGTGCATAACTGAACATAATTATTTGAAGGTTGACTTTTTTTGTATTAAAACACTTTTCTTTTATTGGTCGGATGAAATATGCAAATTTTTAGAGATAGGAATTTTGGTTTTTCATGAGCTGTATGCCAAAATCATCAGTATTAAAACAATAAAAGACCTGAAATATTTCAGTTGGTGTGCAATGAATCTAAAATATATGAAAGTTTAATTTTTATCATTACATTATGGAAAATAATGAACTTTTTTACAATATCCTAATTATTTGAGAAGGACCTGTATATATACATATACATATAAAAATATATCAAATAGAATCATTTGAGTCAGGTCGGGAGTTCGGAGCGGGATCGCGAATCATTTGAGTCAGTTCGGGAGTTCAAAGCGGATTCGCGAATCATTTGAATCAGTTCGGGAGTTCGTAGCGGGTTCGCGAATCATTTGAGTCAGTTTGGGGATCGCGAATCATTTGAGTCAGTTTGGGACTTCGATACGGGATCACGAATCATTTGAGTCAGTTCGGAGCGGGTTCGCGAATCATTTGAGTCAGTTTGAGGATCGCAAATTATTTGAATCAGTTCGAGAGTTCGGAGCGGGTTCGCGAATCATTTGAGTCAGTTCGGGAGTTCGTAGCGGGTTCGTGAATCATCTGAGTCAGTTTGGGAGTTCAAAGCATGTTCGCGAATCATTTGAGTCAGTTTGGGGATTGCAAATCATTTGAATCAGTTCGGGAGTTCGTAGCGGGATCGCAAATCATTTGAGTCAGTTTGGGGATCGCGAATCATTTGAGTCAGTTTGGGAGTTCGCGGGATCGCGAGTCATTTGAGTCAGTTCCCCAGCAAACAGGGGACGTCCCCGGACGTTCAGAACATCCGCTTATCAGGTCCGCAGTACATCTGCTTTATAAAGTTCGCTGGCGGGCGTTCGGCGAACGTTTGGATTTGACGTTGTTTCATCCCTCATCTGCCATTTCCATTCCAACACTTTATGGAGATGAAGATTTCATTTTTCAGCACGACCTGGCACCTGTTCACAGTGCCAAAACCACTGGTAAATGGTTTACTGACCATGGTATTACTGTGCATTGAAGCAGTCATTTCTGCAAAATGATTCCCGACCAAGTATTAAGTGCATAACTGAACATAATTATTTGAGTCAGATTCTGAAATCTGAGAGTAATCAGTGTTGAGTCTGTATCATTCACCCTGCCTTCTTTAAATGATTCAAAATAATCAAAATTTGAAAACAATAGAAATTTAGAAAAGTAATCAAATGTAATCAGTTACATTACTTAAAGTCACTTGAAACAGTAAGTAAGGTAATTTGTAATCTGTAACCTATAACATTCCAAAGTAACCTTCCTGGACCTGACACCTTGCAACTCAGACAAAGATAGTTGACAAAATCAAACTAATATAAACTCATATTGGATTTTAAAGGGTATTTCTGCCTAAAACAAAATCCTAAAAAAAAAAAAAACACTCTAATAATAACAGATTGCTAAATAAAATAAAAAAGTTTTAATTTGCAGATTGATATTATTATTATTTTTTCTATATAGATTTGAATACATTGTAAAATAAAGTTAATGTTAAATTAATAATTTCATTTCTGGAAAAAGAAAATAGCAGTAACTTCTGTAATGAAAATTTTCATTAAATCAGGAGTCTGTTTTCAGCATTTACACATAAAAATCATGATGCCTTTCAATAATATAATTGAACATAGCTACAATTACGTTTATGCATGTCGGTCATCCGGTAATTTCCTCAGACACGGCCTTGAGTTTTCGCTTTTGTTTGGTTGAAAAGGTATTTATTCTTTTATATTATTAGACATTATAGCTACCGTAACTACTGTTTATCTCCTAATGCTTACATTTGATTAAGTTTACCATTTTAAAACTTTTCTGAAGTTGTCCCGTGCGGCTGCTGACGTTAGGCTATGTGAACACTTTCTAAGCTAAAGTTAGCTTGTAAAGCTGAAATGATTATACATATATAATATTGGCAGATATTGAACTTAAATAAGGCATACGTTATGTCCGCTAAATTTCGGTCTTAATAAATCTTTTGTCAATGGATAAACGATAGTCCTAGACATATAAAGTCATAACACTACTGAATATGTTCATTTTGTTGTTTTAGGTTAGAAGACAATGGGAAGAAATGCCATCGACTAACCACAGCTGACAACCAGAGACACGCGGACACGCCATCCACCAAAAGACACACACACACGAAAACAGCCCTGCAACTTTATGATTGTTCAATTAAAATAAACGTATTTAGCGAAAGTCCCCTAAACATCCCAAATGGTTGCTGCACGTCCTGTGAACGTCCCCGTGAATGTTTGGGGGACGTCTTCGTGAACGTCTGCTCGACGTCAAGCGGACCCTACACGCTGACGTCCAGGGGACATTCACAGAGGCCATTTAGGGGATGTCTTGGGGACCTTTTTTTGTTCGGAGCGGGTTTGCAAATCATTTGAATCAATTCGAGAGTTCGGAATGGTTTGCGAATCATTTGAGTCAGTTTGGGGATCACGAATCATTTGAATCAGTTCGGGAGTTCGTAGCGGGTTCGCAAATCATTTGAGTCAGTTCGGGAGTTCAGAGCGGGTTCACGAATCATTTGAGTCAGTTTGGGGATCGCACATCATTTGAATCAGTTCAGGTGTTCGGAGCGGGATTGCGAATCATTTGAATCAGTTCGGGAGTTCGTACCAGGTTTGCGAATCATTTGAGTCAGTTCGGGGGTTCAAAGAGGGTTCGCGAATCATTTGAGTCAATTTGGGGATCACAAATCATTTGAATCAGTTCAAGAGTTCATAGCGGGTTCGCGAATCATTTGAGTCAGTTCGGGAGTTCAAAGTGGGTTTGCGAATCATTTGAGTCAGTTTGGGAGTTCGGAGCGTGAATCATTTGATTCAGTTCGGGAGTTCGGAGCTGGTTCGCAAATCAGTTGAGTCAGTTTGGAAGTTTGGAGCAGGCTCGCAAATCATTTGAGTCAGTGCAAGTGGGCCGGTACGCACCGTTACTCAGTACCGCCACTTCAAAATATAGCTCTTGAGCGTGCCGCCACCTCTCCGTGTGGCCAGAACGTGCTTTTAGCGTACCAGTATGTTCATTTGGACATCTGTTTTAATAAAGGTTTTAATCCTTTGCCTGCACTGCCGCTTTTCAGAGCGCCCTTCACAATGCACGCTTCCTAATTCATCCCACGGAGAGCAGAGCCTACACACCCATACACCCTTGAGATTTTACAAGTGAAAAGCGCATGCGTCGCTTTTTCCGCTGTCAGTCTCAACAACTCAACGTGGCCGGAGAGGGTGTGTGAAATGCGTACACTCGGCTCTGTAAAAAAACAAATACAGTGAAAAACACTTAACGTAATATGCTCTCCTGTCTTCAGACTCTGAGTGCTAAAAGAACACGGTCAGAATCAGCTGACTCGCTAGCTGACACCCCACCAAGCCGGAATGATATAGCTGGAGGTCAGCGGCAAGCTAATGAAGTAATGCAGTAGCTCTTTCTAAGGGTATTTTTTCAAAATCCTTTTGCACATTTTATTTATTTTCAGTAGTTCTTACTACCTCAAGCTAATTCCACAAACTAATAAAATGACTTATTATTAAGGTCGCCTGTGGACTGCTGTATATAAAACCCCTTCAATATAGTTGTAATAGAGTACCTGCACCTCTTTTGGGCCACTTAAAGCACTGTATACATATATATATATATATATATATATATATATATATATATATATATATATATATATATATATATGTGTGTGTGTGTGTGTGTGTGTATAAATATATATACACATATACATATATATATATATATATATGTATATGTGTATATATATTTATACACACACACACACACACACACACACACACACACATATATATATATATATATTAATAATAAAAAATATTAATAATGGGGGGGGGGGGATTAAATAAACAGGGGTATATTAAACAAAGCACATTACATTCACAGGAGAAGATTGAACAACTTACAAATTTCAAATGTTTTAAACGTAAATAGCCCCAAAGCAATGCTTTAACTCGGCTGAGTTTATTTTCTAGAAGGCTGGCTGTTAAATGAGGTTTAGCATGACGTCACCTACTTCACTTGCAGGGTTGCCATGGAACAGTGTAACAGAAGTTCAAATGGTTGCCGAGCAACACAGTGAAGGGAGTACAAACATGTTTCCAAAGCTAGCCAAGTTTGCCGAGGCATTAAGGAATAAACATATATAAAGATATCAAGATCAACGAATGTGAGAGGACATAAAGAAACAGTTAAGATGGCAACAACCTCAATTACAACAGGTGTCGTTCAGAACGTGCGGAGGAACGGCTCGAGTCAACGAGGTGAGGATGACTGGTGCACCAGGATAGCTAAAAGATTGTCTGTAAAATTATAATAATTACTGGTCAAATGCACACAGGTGTGAGCTCGGAGGTGGAGAAAATGGAAGCGGATCTTCGTCAAATGGTCGTTTTGTCTAAATCGGAATGGCAGCGCGTGCAGGACAGTGTGAACGGAGTCAATCAACGCAACCGGAGTGAGATCGCAGCGGCGCAAGAGCGCGAGGCGCTGCACATGCGCTCAAGAGAGCAAGTCAAACACTGGACCAACACCATCGCTGTGAGTACACACTCATATAGATACAGATAAGTGGAGTACACACTGGAGTCTCTGGTTCCAGCTCTCGCGTTAATCAGAATGAGCAATATTTTTGTTTGAAAAACCCACAATTCAGGCTAAACATAATATGCGGAAATTGTTTTTTTTTTTTTTAAGGAGAATATACAATTATAAATATCCAATTATTAGTCAATTAAGAACAATCAAGAATAATTCATTAAAAAGATCATTATAATTTAGAAAAAAAGTGTGTATTCTAAAATTATTCTAATATAATTAATAAAACTATTAAAATAAAATATAAATAAAATAATATTATTTTACTGTTACTATTATTTTATTTTATAAACGATTCTAAAAATATTCAAATTCTATTCTTAAAAAAGTATCTAACTAGATTTCTAATCTTTTTGCATTGTATCTGTTTTTTTAATCATTTATTATACAATTAACAAAAGCAAAAAAGACCTCTAACACTAGATTGCTCTTTTCTTTATTCTATTCTATTTGTTTTCTCTTTATTTACTATTTAATTAAATTGCCCTTGCTATGACACTGCGTTTAAAATAACTGAGACTTGTTATAGTACTTGTATATCATTGATCTTTTGTTGTTTTTATTGCTTCCATTGTCCTCATTTGTAAGTCGCTTTGGATAAAAGTGTCTGCTAAATGATTAAATGTAAAAAATAATTTATATATGATAATTTTTGTTCAAATTGATATGACTGTTTTTGTGTCTAGAACAATGTTATTGTTGATAGTAGAACTTAATTAAAATTAAAACCTTAAAGAAATATAATAAATATAAAATATTTTTAGTTATATTTATAATTAAGTTCAACTTCATGTACTAAAATAATTAAAATAAAAACGGAATAAATTTATAAACGCTTCATGTATAAAACAAAAACAACTAAAAATGATAAAAACACAACAAAATGACTAATATGTGTGTGTGTGTGTGTGTGTTTGTGTGTGTGTGTGTGTGTGTGTGTGTGGGTGTGTGTGTGTTTGTGTGTGTGTGTGTGTGTGTGTACTTTTCTCCATCCTATTAAAATTTTTTCTATGTCTGTTATAATATTAAATTTGATTGTAGTTGATTGTTTATTTATTTATTTATTCATTTATTTGTTCGGGACAATGCACATCAATGAACAATCTAACTTTTCTGTACAGACTGTAAATGAGCCAGGTTATAGCATAAATGCTATTTTTCACCTGTAATTTGAATGCTGTCTTGATGTAATATTCTTGGGTTTTCTTAACAAAAAATAAAAGTAAAATAATTACTATAAATGCTTGGGCTAATATAAGCTATGCATTTGACTTGTGCAAAAAGTCTTCCATGGAGAAAAACAGATTTCTTTTTTCCTTAAAGGGACAGCGACAAAAAAAGCTTGAGGCCAAAAAATTTCGAGAGGCGATTGAAGAAGAGGAGCGGAAACAAATTGACATAGAAGAAGCAAAATACCAGGCCCAGATACGGAAGGAGGCCATCGAGAAAGCAAAAGCCCAGCAGTACTACCAGACCGACAGAGTGAAAGGCTTCCATGTCTGTGTCTCTCATTATTTAATCACACTTTTCTGATGTGAAACATTAGTAGAAACTATTCTTTTGTTTTTTATAGAGTGCTCTGCTGCTGGCAGAGGTCCTGAAGGAAAGAGAGGCTCAGGTTGAACTAAAACGCATGAAGCAAAATGCCAGAAGAGACATAGACACCGATATCCTGGCCGAAATAGCTTCCAGAGAAGAACAGGACATTCAGCATGAGCAACAGAAAGCCATACAGAGGAAACAAGAGCAGCTGGCCACTGCTGAGAGTGTGAAACAACAGTAAGGAGACATTAAAGTGCTTCAGTGCATTCAGCAACAATGATGTAGTTAATACGAAAGGACCTAATAAAAAGAACCTGATGTTTCCTGCTATATTAGGATAAAGGATCATGAATTGAAGAAAGAGCAGGAGAGACAGGAGGTCAAGCGTGAGGCTGAAGAAGTTGAGCGACTCCGAGATCTTCATCTGTGGGAACAGTCCATGAACGAGCGCAGGAAACAAGAAGAGAAGAGAAGCGTGATGAAGGCTCATCAGGTGAGGCGCTTGTTCAACAACATTTACAGATAGAGTGAATCAGATGCTGTTTTGAAATCTGTTCTTCTGTCTTCCATCAGGATTATTTGACCAACAGAGAGCTGATGAAAGCAGCAGAGGCTCAGAGGCACGAGGAAGAGGAGGAGAAACGCAGGCAGCTCACCAAACATAAAGAAAAAGTCGTGAAAATGAGGAAAGAGAAGCAGGAGGAAATATTTAGGTACTGTAAATAACATGCTAATACAGTGTAAATGTGTCTTGTGGGTATAAATGTCAGGATTCCCACCAGTGCCAGAAAAGATTCATTTTCAGGAGCTTTTTTTTTTTTTTTTTTCATTTATGAAGGCATTTTTTCCAACTGTATAAAACACAACATGCCATATTTATGTTAAACACTTCCAACCAATACCTAACTTGATACATTACATTCAAGGCTAGAAAACTGATAAAATAAATGAGAATTTTAAATATGTTGGCCATTTTTGCTATTTTAAAACATCATGAGCTTTCCGTGTTATTTAAAGATTATATACTGTTTAACTTTTACTTTTAAATATACTAGCCTGGTTTAGTTTTAATTTTTTCCCCAGTAGTTTTAATATCTTTAGTACTTCTATACTACAACTTATTGTATTTCACTTAGTTACTAAAGCAGCACTTCTATTTTTATTTAAGTCGTTTACATTTTCTTAATTGAAGTAACATTTGCTTGCAAACCAGCTTAACCAGATATCTTCAATCTGCCTATTAAGAGTCCTTACTGGAACATTTATACATATATGCTGTGTATATATATAGTATCACATATTAATAAATTCAAAAGAAAAAAGTCATGAGAATTCATTGTGTGGGAACCCTGGCAAGAAAGATTAATTCTCTTCACTGCTTGCTTTGTCTCAGCACTGGGCTTGTATTTGCATCTCGTTTTGCTTTAGAGAGATCCAGAGACAAAGAGAGACTATTATACAGAAGTTAGCAGTACAGAAGCAGAAACAAATCAGCAATGAGGAAGAGATCATCGCGAAAGCAGTCGCTGAACGTGAGGCCAAACAGGCTCGAGAACAGCGTGAGAAAGAAGAAAAACATGCAGCCGTGTTGAACTCCATCGCTGCACACAGACAGTCCAAGGTATATAACATCTTCTTCATGTATTTGTGCAATCAGATGATTTAACTCTTCAAAGTTTGTCTAGTAATGAATGATTTAGATAATTATTTGATTAAACTAAGACAAGAGGCCATGTATTACAGTGGTTTTGTCACAGTAATATTGCATTTATGACAAATTAAGTTTGTGTATATAATTTGAAATACATACACTGTTTTTAACCCTGTTTTAGAGGAAAGAGCAAGAACAAAAGGCAGAAGAGGAGAGACAAAAAGCCCTGGAGATGCTGAATGCAAAGAAGGAAGCAGATAAAATCTTCATGAAAAAACAAGAACTTCAAGCTCAAAAAGCTAGAGAAGAAGGAAAAACACTACAAGACATCTATATACAGGAAATGGTGGGTTTAGCTCTTAAGACATATTAAGACATATTAACTCACCTGGGACATCTAAGATGTACATGAGTTTGTTTCTTCATTAGAACAGATTTGGAGAAATGTAGCATATCACTTGCTCAACAATGGCAGTGAATGGGTGCCGTCAGAATGAGAGTCCAAATAGCTGCTAAAAACATCATAATAATCCACAAGTAATTCACACCACTCCAGTCCATCAGTTCATGTCTTGAGAAGAGAAAAATGCATGTTTGTAAGAATCAAATTCATTATTAAGACATTTTAGCTTTGAATTATTGCTGCCTGCTAAAATACAAGTCTAATTTTGAAACAGCCATCGTGTCTGAATCAGGAGAGAAATATGCACAGATCAAGCACCATTTACAACAAAAACAGTTCTAAACAAATATATTGTGGATTTTATTGTGAGAGGACAACATGGAGTGGACTTTCTTTCACTGGAGGAAGCGTTATTATGAATGATAGACATTAAAATTAAAAAACACCTTAATGATGGTTTTGTTTCTTACAAACAAACAGCTTTCTCTTCACAAGATGTAAAATGATGGACTGGAGTGGTGTGGATTACTTGTGGATTATTGTGATGTTTTTATCAGCTATTTGGACTCTCCTTGTGACGGCACCCATTCACTCCAGAGGATCCATTGGTGAGCAAGTAATATGAAGCGAAATATCTCCAAATCTGTTAAATTTTTTTAAAACAAACTAATCTAAATCTTGGATTGCCTGAGGGTGAGCAAATTACTATATATGAGTGAACTGTTCCTTTAAATGTGTTTTATGCTATGCATGTAACTATGATTTCTTTCAAATGCAACATGGGTTTTTGTGAAGGCTGAGAAACATGCAAGGCATCAGCGTACAAATAAAGAAGAGAAGGACTTTGCTGAGAGGAACACTGCTCTCATCGTTGAGGAGGAACACCAGTTTCAGAAATACGCCGAACAGGTCTTTGAAACAGCTGGGAAGGCAGGGAGAAACACCTTCCCGCTCATGAAGGCTGCCAGAGAGGGCATCGGAGGGGGTCTGGGGCCCGTGTTTGGTGGACTGAGACCAAGTTATCTAGTCCATGATGAGTCAGGTGTTGAGATGCCCAGTTATGTGAGCGGCACCACTCAAAACATAAAAGAGCTGCACGAGACCCCTGACATTCAGCAGTCCAAGAAAAGACTAGGATTCGCCTTGTAAAACTTCACCACAGCTGGTTATAATCACTCTCTCATACTTTGCAATAATAAAAATTGTATGCAAAAGAAATTGTAATCGCAGTGTTTTGATTAAAATATTGCTTTTTAACCTCAAATCTAATTTCTTGTTACACAATTTAGTTTATGTTTTTTTTTTATTTAGAAATATTCTGATGTATAAAAAATTTTGTTATAAAAAAGTTTTATTCCTGGAAACTTAATAATAATAGTCAAAACAAGCTTAGTTAAAAGTCAAATTAAAGTATGATTTGCTTTGGGATGCCTGTATAAAAATATTTAAATCTATTAAATATCAATAAATTATAGCTAATAATTATTTTCCTGTTACCTGAAAGGAGTTAATTTAAAACAATTTGATATTTTAGCTTCTTTTCTTTCTTTCTTTCTTTCTTTTTCATTATACAAGAAAAACACAGACAATGACCAAGAAAGGCATTATTTCTACAATAAAACAAGATTATTAATATGATGGCAACATTGTTAACAGCTATACCCTCAATCCTGGATATACATTTTTTTTTGTTATGTTTTGTATTTCTCCCCTTTTTAACAGCAACTAAATATTTTAGCATTTTCAAAAGTAGCCACACTTTGCCTAAATTGCAATTTTAAATCATGAAATAAATATATTGTCCAGAATAGTCAACCATCAATACAATTAAATATTTTTGAAAATACAATTAAATATTGGGAATTAAAAAATATATATATTTGTTTATATATTATTTGCAATATCAATGTAATGATGTATTCTTGTAATGATAATGATTTGCACATGCTATTTATAAATTTTTTCATATATTTCTACCTATTATCTTTTTAATATATATTATATTATATTAGTGTATTGATAAATAATATTAACTCTAAATAATATCGTGTATATATCCCTCCTCCAAACAAAATCATTCTTTTTCATGTTTTTTTTTTTTTACTACAAAACATGACTTTTATTTTGACAGACACCATGACTTTTGGCGTGAGCTGCCTTAAACAGGAAGCAGGTATTAGGATTGACTTGTGTAATAAAGGCCTTTATTCTGTATATCTATGATGTCACCCAAGATTTGCTCTCAACTTTTATGTAGGTGTTTGCTAGCAGACATGTTAAGGGCATTAAGCAAATTAAGAGTTTGACAAATCAAAATTCAGCTGATTTAAGTTATGGCAAAAGCAAAACTAAGAAGCTTTTAGCAAGATTTTTTTTTTTTTTTTTTTTTAAATGAAACACTATATTTAAACAGTGAGTGTATTTTTCGTTTTCTCCATAGGGTTAAGTGTAAAAGTGGTTAAGACAAACCAGCTCGAGAAGAATCACAACCGTATGATTTGATTTGTTTGATTGGTCTAGCAGGTTAGAGTACTGCGCTGCTATTGGCTGATGGTGTGGAGGAGAAGCAATGCAGAAACCTTTAGCTGATAAACAAGTGAGAGGAGTACTGTCTGCATTACATTCACATGTCAGAAACTCATTTACATTTACATTTAGTCATTTAACAGACACTTTTATCCAAAACGACTTACAAATAAAGACAATGGAAGCAATTTAAACCAACAAAAGAGTATACAATATACAATTCATATGCTTTTATTGATTGATTGCCATTTAATGTGATATAATTTACTGTTTAAAAGTTTGGGCCAGATAAGATTATTATTTTTTCTCTCTCTCTCATGTCTCTCATGCTCACCAAAGCTATATTTATTTAATAATAAAAAAATACAGTTTCAGCATCATTCCTTCAGTGTCATGATCCTTCAGAAATCATTTTAAAATGCTGATTTGCTGCTCAAGAAACATGATTATTATTGTTATTAATTAAAAAATGGATCAGAAACTTGTGGTTAAATAAATTAGTATGTTTGTCTTTTTCGAACTGATTTATAACTATTTTTCTGAAGTACTCCGGAGCCTTTCACTGTGCTAAATTATGACCCATCGAAGGTGGAGGAGTTTTTTGACGTGTGCATTCAACATTTCACGTAGTACATTATAGTAAGATTCTTCCATAATACATTTATAAACGTTTCTAATCTTAATTGGAATGTAACCTGATTTTGCTGATTCAAACAGATTCATTTTACCCTCACCTGCTGGTTCTCTTGGCCTACACACTGGCTTTAGCTGATTAATCCCCTGAGGAAGTGGTCAAAGAGATCTTAAATGTGGACTTTCTTACAAAGTTTGATGCCCATCTGGAGAGTATGTCTTTGTGCATTCATTTGAAACTTAAAGGAACAGTTCATCCCTAAATTAAAATTTGGTAAAACTCCATTTACCCTGAGGCCATCCAAAAAGGACACAAGTTTGTTTCTTTTGGAGAAATATGGCATCACATCAGAAATCTTGTTTTCCACACTTTAGCCAACAGCTCCAAAAACAGACATAATATAATTCTCTAAATCTGTCTAGCATTGCCTTTGATTTCCAGGACTCCAAATCATTCTGCAAAAATTCCTGCACATGAAAGGAGAGGCCCTGATGAGGGAAAAGACATTTGGAGAGTTTAGGATATCTTGTATTTCAGGTCAGTAGACAGATAATGCATAATTCTGACCGAAGTGTGGTTTTGCTAATAATGCGTCTTCCTACAGATTCCTTATTTTGAATGGATCTTTCCACAGAAGATGCATTAAAAGAAGACATTATCTTGAAACGGTAGACATCAGATTGTTTGCAGACTGTGTAATCTGCAAGATTAGTAATGCAATCTTATTTTAATTGCTCATTTTGTAACAAGTGATATTACTTATGTGAATTTTCGTTCACAAGGAAGAAATGCATAGCTGTTTGCCTTTAAATATGTATTTATTATGCATCGTATATAAAAGAAAAGAGGTGTGTATGGATAACACTTTTTTTTATTATTATTATTTTGGCATCCATTGTAGAAACTGCACCACATTTCACAACACAACCTAACATGAAATTTAAATATGTGGTTATTTTTACTCTTAAAGTCAACATGAGACATCATTCACTATACATTTTACTATGTTAAAGAAGAGGGATGAATAGTTTGTAATGTTAGCATCAAAATGAATTTGTTTTAGTTGCAATTCATTTTGATTAAAACTTTCAAAGACGGGGAATGTGCATTATAGTAAATATAGTAAATGTTTGGTTCTTGTTGTTGGTTTTGCTGCTTTAAAATATAGTTACACTTTGCTATTGGATACAAACTATAAAAAGTGGTTATGATGTTTTAAAGTTTAGGCATTTTTGCTGTGTTTAATCTCATAGTAACGCAGGAGGCGCCGGCAGCGTATCGCATCTCTCGTATCATTCCAGTCCACTGTTTCTTGTCCTCCTCATACCTGTGAAAAAAGAGGGGTTTTTAGATTTAGTCCCAATTGCAATGATACATTACATGTTAAAAGTTTAAAATTTATTTATTTAGTTTAGAATGTTTTTTTTTTTTTTGTGATTTCAAAAGTTCGTTAGTTTATTTTTGAAAGAAGTTTCCAAGGCTGCATTTACTTGATCACAAATACAGGAAAACAGTAGTATCGTGAAATATTTTTTCCGATTTTTTAAATAATTTTTATATATATATATTAAAATCTAATTCATTCCTGTGATGCAAAGCTGAATTTTCAGCATCATTACTCCAGTCTTCAGTGCCACAAGGTCCTTCAGAAATAATTTTAAAATGCTGATTTTATTTATTTAATAACTGTGATACAGGATTCTTTGATGAATAGAAAGTTCAAAAGAACAGCATTTATTTAAAAAAGAAATAGCTATCAAATATTTGATCCCATAATAGTGCTTGATGAATAAAAACCAGATGGACTTTTGCTGCAACACTTACTGCCAGATGTCAGTGATTTCTGATGGGACACACTGTTTGTCCTCGTTCTCCTGCACCGCGAAGCCACCCACAGCATACAGGACACCAGCAGAACTGACCAAATTCACAGAACTTCTCTCCTGCATAAACTCAGAGAACGGCTCCCATCTATAAGGGGAAAAAACAGTTAGTTCTGTAGAGGATAACAGGATAACCACCAAAATATTCCAGTTCAGTAAACATAAGGGTGACTTTTAAATAATATTTTTCCCTGTTTTTTCATTTATGTCTCAAATGAAAAAGTTATTATAAATATTATAATAATCTCCAATCTATATGGTTCACAAAAAAAAAAAAAAAAAAAAAAAAAAAAAAAAATATATATATATATATATATATATATATATATATATATATATATATATATATATATATATATATATATATATATATATATATATATATATGTATTGCATTGTTTTAATTGGTGTTCATTTGATAGGTTTTCCATGTGTCCTCAATATCATTTTATACTTACAAGAGCCAGTTCCTTTGTGACATCATCCTCCTGGAAGTGACTTAATTTTGGAGGGAAAACTGTTTTGTACGTCTCTGTTTCAAATCTTCACTGATCACTGGCTAACTTTAGCTTTCATTTAGAGTATCTTTGCACTCTTTTTAAATACTTGTGGTTTCAGGATTATGTGTCGGTTAAAAATGAGTGATGTATTACGTACTTGTTCGTCCCAAAGTCATAGGCTTCACTAGAGGATAAAAGGCCGTCTTCATTGACCCCTCCAACCACAATGATCTTTCCTTTGTGGACTACAGCTCCAAACATGGACCTGGGTGTCTTCATGGCCGCCAGCTCTTTCCATTCGGACTTTTTGTGGTTGTATGCAAACATCTTGTTGATGGTTTTACTGTTCCAGAGATTAAAACAAGCAATTACGCCTAATTTCAGGCTTTTATTTTGTATTTAAGCTTATGTTAACTAAAATCTGACTTACTTCTCATCCGTCTTTCCTCCTATGCAGTAAACTAGTCCGTTTTGTGAGATCACACTGTGACCGTGAATTCTTAAGGGCAGTTTTTTGGTCTCCTGCCACTTCATCTTACTGCCAAGAGCAACAACAAGAAATTAGATGGACTTCTTTGGCTCATGGAGCAGAAAATATAGAAGAAACTTACTCGACATCATAACACAGCACTGAGTCCAGAGACTCCTCGCTCTGCAGGTCTTTACCAGCAACTGCAAACAAGAGGTTTTCAAACTCCCCCACGGCAAACAGACATCTGGGCGATGGCATCGGTGGCAGGGCGATCCAGTTTGGAGAATGAGTGTCCAGCTGAAGAATATGCATGATTTTAGAGGAATTACGAATGTATGTAACTTTTGTTTTATTTTCCTTGCCTTTGTACTAGGTCTGTTAATGATTTGGAACTTTTCTGCTCCTAGAAATATAAAGTCATACAATTAAATGAATAGTGCACCCAAAATTAAAAATTTAGTCAACATTTATTCGCCTTCATGTCATTCCAAGTCATTATGCAACACAAAAAGTGGGGTTTTTACCCTTAAAAACATGAACCCAGGATCATTCTTAACTAAACCTAAAACCCTTAAATACATGAACCCAGGATCATTCTTAACTAAAACCCTTAAAATTTTTTATTACTTAAAATATTTAACATTAAATATGAAAAACTTAATCTTATTTTATTTAAGCTAATTGCCAAGGGAACATTTTTTAATTTTTAATTTATCTTGATAGAAAAATAACTAAAACTAAAATAAAAAAAGTAATATAAAAAATTACCATAAACAGACATACTGAAAGAAGTCCCAAAAATAACAAAAACATTAGCATTTTTTTGTTTGGATGTATGAAAATGCGTGTTTAAAACCACAAGAGTATTCATAACCAAGGGTTAAAAGTAAGACAACACATGGTTATGTACAATGTGTCACTCTTTTCTGTAAGTTAAAGGGACTTTAGCTGTAAGCTCCAAAAAATGGCAATAAATAATAATAATAATAAATAAATGTTACGTTACACTGTAATGAATTGCTGTAAAAATTACAGCATTATTTTACAGCCGCGGACTGTTTTTTAATAATACAGCATATTGCTGTAAACTGCAATGCATTCTGGGGTCACGTGTAGGTCTGACTCAAATTTACAGAATTTTGCTGTAAATTTCAAATCTTCGGAGCCGCATCGTCAACGGTCGAGGAGATTAACGTTAAAGACAAGAGGAGTGATTCACAACTGTGGTAAGTGACTTCAGTTTTTTATATTTCTTGTTTGGTAGTTTATAGTATATGAATGCATCTACATTCGCGGATTATATTGGTAACCCCAGATTCAAGCATCATCCGTCCGCGGGGCGCGAGGCAGAATTGCGCGGGGTTTCAGTAGCGCGGTCGCGGTAGGATTTCACACATCCCCCGGCGCTATAGCAGCCATGGACAGAAAATCTCTGGAATCCTTCGTTATGAATGACATGTTTCAGTGCTAATAGTTTATATTCACTGTAACTTAGTGTTTATCAGCACACTTCGTCGTGATTATTTTATGATGTAAAACAACTTTGCACATGCAGTCATCTGTTAACACGGGCGCCGAAATAAAACGCGTTTCTAAAGCCTCGCGGTCAGTCAGGGCCGCTCACGGAGGATGTGTGTGTCATATAAATTCTCAGTGGTGCTTTTCTAAGAGGTTAACGTAACCAGTGAGATGTAGATTTTTTTTGAGCATTTGCTAACTTCAGGTAACGTTAATGTGAAAACTTTAACAAATCTGTTTGATATAAAGTCTGCTTTGTATAGTTAGCCTAATTTATTACCTTAGGGCGACCAAATACGTTTTCCTTGAAATTATTAAATATGCTATTTATAGATATGTGTCTATATTTATGTCGGCCGGCAAATCTTGTGTGTATTTTGGCACAGGGTGCACAAATGCTCCTTATCAGTGCGGTGACACTTGAACAAATGAACTGATCATGCGCGACACTGACCAATAAACAAACGAGTTGTTTTATTGCGTCTATGACTTGAATCTTATCATCAGTTGTAGTGATGGGAAGTTCGGATCATTTTACCGAATCGGACTTTTGAGTCTCGTTCAGCAAAATGAACGAATCTTTTTTCGAGTCATTTCAAATGAACGAACAACCAGAAGGTTCAGGAAGAAAAAAACAAAGTGCTTGCAGTCTGTTTCACATTAGGAGGCATTTTGCTTCATAATCGATCCACCACAAACCATATGCAACTATGGAAGCTCAACTTCCATTAAATGGACTGAAAACGCTCAAGTAACGTTATAGGTCTCAAAACGCTTGCTCTGCGCCAGTGGATACACACCATAGACAGTAAAAGAAATATGTGCATGTCACAGACTGTCTGGGCATGCACTTCCGCGTTTCAGAGATCCGCCTTTTACTTTCCGTCAACATTACATTAATTAACGTTTAGAAAATTTATTTTTGACATTTGTGAATCAGTTCAGAATCGTCTGCTTATGCATTGCGATACATTTAAGAATCACATTTTTATCCCACCCCTACTAAATATAGTATGTAATGTAAATGTAAAAATCTGAAATACAAAAAAAAAAAAAAAATGGTATAGGTATTAATTACTATTGTGATATTGATTGTTTTAGGAGACACTTTGACAAGTGGGCACTGGATGCTGAGTATTGAAGGCGAGGTGGTGTGTGAGGGCACTCAGCCCAGTTTCCTGTCCGGCCTTGCCACTCTGTTTGCTGCTTATTACTAGTTTAATCTTGAGTATCAGGAGGAAGCAGTGTGTACCTTGGAGTTCATTCAAAGGTAATGGTTGAATTCTAACAACTTCAGAACCAGCATTTTATAGATAAGTTATATCAGAACATTCCTTTTAATAATGTTATGTTATCAGTGTTATTTCTGTTGATGCCTTTAAAACAATGTGTCTTAACTCGAGAAGAGAATATATTTGTCTCCCTATTTAACACCAGCAAGCTATTGAGTTAAATATGTTTTTTTTTTTTTATTAGTGGACATCTCCAACTTTCTTGGAGGTCCTAAAACCGATCTTAATTACATATTGTCTGTTTCATGACCCTTTAGGTGCTTTGTGGGCATAAATCCAGAGAGAGGACCCAAAGCCAAGGGAAAAGTGCCATCGAAATAAAAACAGGACAAGTGATACAGAAGAAAATGTGTGGCAGTCAACCCACATGTTGCCACTCTTCTGTGCAAATTCCAATGGAATTTCTGAAATGTAAGGATACACACACACCAAGATTGCGTCTTCCTTTTATTGTTCTCTATCTGCCTTTGACTGTACCTCTCATCCCTCTGTCTCTCTCTGACTGTACCTCTCATCCCTGTATCTGTCTCTGACTGTATCTGTCCTCCCCCTATTTGTTTCTGAAAGTATTATTATGTTTTGTAATATATCTAATGTATTGTCCTCTTTACTCTTTTCAATATTTCTAGTCACACTTTGAATCCTGGGATGGAACTTCATCTGGAGCATAATTGTTATTTGGTTGATTTTTATCTGTTTGATGGAAAGTTTGTATGACTTCTGCAAGTGCGCGGCTCCTTCCGGTCAGTCATGCATCACTTTTTTTTGTATGACTTGTTTGGCAATATTGGTCTATTCCTTAATTATGATAGCTATCTGAAATTGTCTTTGTGGTTTTTAAAGGATTAGTTCACCCAAAAATGAAAATTAAGTCAATAATTACTTATGTCGTTTCACACCCGTAAGATCTTCGTTCATCCTCACAACACACATTAAGATGTGGCTCAGTGAAGCGTGCATTTCTAGCAAGATCATTTCTTTTTTTCAATGCCCAGAAAGCCTCTAAAACATTTAAAACAATTCATGTGACTACAGTTGTTCAACCTAAATATTATAAAGCGACGAGAATACTTTTTTTGCCAACCCCCCCACCCCCATCTCCCAAAACAACGATTTTATTCAACTATATCTAGTGATGGGCGATCTCAAAACACTGCTTCATGAAGCTTAGAAGCTTTACGAATCTTTTGTTTCAAATCATTTGCTCAGAACGTGTATCAAACTGCAAAAGTCACACGAACCATTGAAATTTCAAAACACTTATGACGTAACGAAGCCTCATTTACTGAAATCATGTGACTTTGGCAGTTTGATATGCTCTGATTTGAACTGAAAGATTAATAAAGCTTTGAAGCTTCATGAAGCAGTGTCATCCATCACGAGATACTGTTGAATAGTCATTATTTAGTTTTTTGGCACACAAAAAGTATTTTCATTGCTTCATTACACTAAGGTTGAACCACTGTAGTCACATAAACTGTTTTAAATATGTTTTTAGTACCTTTCTGGGCATTGGAAAGGGAAATGATCTTGCTAGCAATGTAGGCATCACTGGGCCATCAGGTTTTATAAAAAATATCTTAATGTGTGTTGTGAAGATGAACAAAGGTTTTAAGGGTGTGGAATGACATGAGGGTGAGAAATGACAGAATTTTCACTTTTGGGTGAACTGTTTTAATATGACCATGTTGGTCATGTTTCGGTTATAACGCAGTTTGAATATTTCTTTGTGTCAAGGTCCATGATGGCCATTATGTTCCAAGTAATAAAAAAGAAATCATGCCAAAATTTCATATCCATTTAAAAAAAAATGAAATAATTTTAAAATAAATAAAAATGAGTTCAAAATAATATACTTTTTATGTCATTTTTTAATGTAAATTTGAAAGTGATTTATAACATTTTGACCTGTTTTTTCTTAGATTTTAAAAATGTTATTTTTTTATTTTTTTTGGTGAATTAAGTTATGCATTATATAACACTTTATGCAGTTAAAGTTAAGTCAGCAATAGGGAAAATATATTGTATGCTATCATTTTACATACTTTAAATATAGCAAATACACATATGCTTTTTTTCAAAGAATTGCTTTGCACAGTAAACTACTTGAAAGTGTGCATTTGCTATTTAAATAATTGTTAAATGCCATATACAATGTATTAAAAATGCAGTATATAATATATTTTTTTGTAAAAATGCAGTATACAAAATATAAAAAAATTACTGTAAATTTTACAGTAAAATACTGGCAGCAGGGTTGCCAGCCAGTTACTGTAAATTTTACAGTAGTCTTACTGTAATTTAATTTACAGAATTTTACTGTAATTGAGAATACAGGAAAAATCTGTAAATTAAATTACAGTACGACTACTGTAAAATTTACAGTACCTGGCTGGCAACCCTGCTGCCAGTATTTTACTGTAAAATTTACAGTAATTTTTTAACAGTGTACCATAAAATTAGTCTTATGTGCTAGTCTTGTGTCACCAAAAGAAAACAGAATAACCTTGTGGCGAGTAAATGATGAGATTATTTCCATTTCGAATAAATCACGGTCTTGACAACAACAATAGCATCTACAACCTTGTTTTTAAAAGGCGGGCAATTTCTAATTAAATGTCAATGAATTTATCGCTCTTCAGCTGAAAAAAAAAAAACCCTTACTTAAAATGATTTAATCAAAATCGTTTCTGTATGTTGTTTAAACTTATTCTATGAGAATAGATATGACCACACCATATAAAAATGGAGTTGTAGTTATAATCCTTGGCGTAAACAACCTTTTGTTAAATAAATGAGTGACTTGGCCTAACCTGGTAGAAATAGCACTGCAGTGGGGATTCCTTGTCTTCATCAACAAACAGTCCTCCCAAAACATAGAGCAGGTTCTTCTTCGACGTGATGCTAACATGATTTCGAGGTATCTGCTCTGCCATGGCTGCAAGGAAGCATTCGTTTTCATCAGCATCATAGGCCACAGCCGCCGTGTCGTTTACCATCAGGATGAGATCCCTGTTGAACATCCCCAGCCGTTTGCTGGTATTGAGATAACCAGGCAAGACTTTTCCCCCCTCTTCGCCATTCTCGCCCTCCTTATCTTGTGGAAGTTTTCCAGCAAACGCCTCTTTGATGGCCTTCAGCTTCTTGGCGAGCTCAGGGTCGGCCTTGATGATGTCGTCCTTTTCCACCTTCTCCTTGAAGTATTTCTCAGGTAGTAATCGGAAACGGATGTGATCGAAGGCATCTCCCAATGCTTTCGTCCGGTTCTCCTTGTTCTTCCGGACCCATCTCATCAAGAGCTCGAACACGACCTCTTCTTTTTCCACGTTTAGAGCATCGCACCCGATGATAGCGAACAACTCGGGAGCGTCGAAGTCAAGAAAGTTCTCATCCTTGGATAAAGTCTCAAAACGCTCTGCTATAAAGTCCCTAGCGGCTATAGCAAGTCTAGGGCAGTTCAAAACCAGTCCCATTCTGAAATTGGCCAAGCAGTTGGCCAAAGAAAGCTTGTTTTGTAGATAGTTGACGCAAATGGTGAACACCGATGGGATTTGGAATCTGTTGGCGACTGCGAAGACGTCTTGTACATTCTCATCTGTGATTTCGATGTCTGCCGAATAGAGATAGTTCACAATCATGTCCATAATAGTGGGATCCACGTTCTCCAGCACTACTTCCCTGCTGGAGTCTTTCTTCTCAACACCATCTTCAGTAAAGAACAGCTCTCGGAAATACGGGCTGCATGCAGCCATGATGAGTCTGTGGCAGGGCAGACACCGGTCTCCAGCCTTCAGAATACAATCCACAAACTTGTTCTCCTTCAGAAGCTCCTTCAAACCGTCCTGGAGCAGGGTGCTCTGAAAGAGCCTCAGGTCCTCCTTGATACTCACGGGCTCCATCTCAAATGTTGCAGGTCTTGAAGAGGATGCTGTACTTCCTCTTGTCTTGCCGTCTCAGTTGAAAGAGGCTGAAATAACACAGAGCTCCAACACAAACCCCCTTCAATTTAAGTCCGCCCCTCTAAATATAGAGCCCTCATAAAGTCAGAAAGAATTCAGGCTGACCAAACAGGAGCCCAGTGTCGCATCATGCAGCTGTCAAAGACTGAAAAAGACAACTGTGAACCTTGGACACACTCAGAGGTCAGGGCTGTTTCGTCAATGAATGTGTTTGGTGCTGTATGACTACAGGATGGAAGGAGTGACGTGTCAGTGGGAATTCAACAGGTGTCTGACAGTTTTAAATAATTGTAAAGGTGCGTGTCATTACCTCTGTTTTGCACATGGTGTCATTTGTACAATTAGTAAGTTTATAGGTCTGTGACTCATTCATGTCATGGTTTCCATTTAAAAAAAAAAAAAAAACAGTTCAGCCAAAAATAAAAATAATGGTGTCATTATTTATGCACTTTCGTGATATATAAGTATATTTTTGTTGTTGTTGTTATTTTTGGAGCTTGACAGACTATAAACGGTAATTGTACATAGCAAATAATGAGTGTACATTTTTCTAAATTTACATTTTGGTTCCACAGAAAACATAACGGCACACAAGTTTTGAACAACGTGAGGGTGAGTAAATAATTATTTTTGTGAGTTTTCCTTTAAATGCTCTTTTTACTTTACAACCTTCTGTTGCTTCAAATGTCAGCAAACATCAGCTGCGTTAATCAGCTCTTCTGGTCATTTGTGGAGTAGTTGAGCTCCTCTGGCACATTTTTAAATGGACATGTCATCCTGAGCCAACAATCTGCACGTGTTGGTTTGATCAACCCACTACTATGAAAACGGTTTAAACAAGTGTCAAAAACATGATCAAACAACAATTTCTATCATCATTTTCACTCATACATTTATTACAACACAACAGCAAAATCAGCACGTAAAGTTCTCTACATAAAACCAATATACATATATTATTTTGTATTTCACACGTATATGAATGTTCCTATTTCTGTGTCTATTCATCTAACACACAAGTTTAAAAATGAACTTTTAATTTTACATACACTTGGTTCACATTTGATTTGTAAACATAATTACTTATGAAATATCAAAAACGGTTCTGAAAATAAATAAAATTTTGACATTTTGCTAATGAAAAAATCTTAATATTGGATATAGACAATGCAATGCGAAAATACGTAATTTTTTAACCCATGACTTCCCAGAGTCCCTGTAGTGTGAATCCATCTTTTAATTTCTCTATAGCCAGACCCAGCTCTTCAGAGAACACCGGCTCACGATCATGTTGCTTAAGAAGAAGAAAAGATGTCATTTAAATGGAAAGTTCCTCTAGACTGATAGATAGATAGATATACAGACCGACAGACATAGAATTTACCTTATTTCCATCTGCAAAATAAGCCTTGAGGTGAATAAGAGAAGAAAAAGCACATCAGTGATTGTGTGTAAAATAAAATCTACAATAAGTATTAAATAACAGAACGTTTCTGATGTCAGAATCATCAGAGCGCTGTGTAAACATTTCTGATACCAGGCAACAAAAGTCTGTGTTGATGGGACATTGTGAGTTGTGGCTTATGCGATCTGCTATTTTCAGCATGTGACACACACACACACACACACACACTGTGTTGAAAGCAGAGTGTCATTATCTCCGAGAGTAGCACATGAGGTAAAACTCACGGTAAAAGCGTCTGTGTGCTCATCTGGCTCAATCTCCACGTCATCAGGCGGCTGATCTACTGTCAGCTCCTCCAGAGGCTGAGGCTGAGACAGAAAGCTTATGTTATTTACCAACTTTTTTTGCTTTTAATTTACTGAAATGTGGAACCAATAACAAATAACAAAAATCTTCAATCCTACCTTTTCTTCCATCTCATATTCCACACCAAAAATGGGGTTTGCCGAGTACACTTTGTGTAAGGAGTTGATTTCCTTCACTGCATCTTGTAACTTGTCCGTTGGGTCGATCTTGAATCCCAGCACATATCCTCCTGTCTAAGAGAGAGGAAACAGCACAAAATGTCACGACATTCACACCACCGAATTAATTCCACAACGACAACCGGTCAATAGTTTTGGGGTGTGTAAGATCGATCTGTAATAATGTTCAAGGCTGCATTTATTTGATTAAAATACAGTAATATTGTGAGATATTATAACAATTTAAGATAACTGTTTTCTATTTGAATATATTTAAAAATGTAATTTCCTGTGATCATTACTCTTCAGTGTCACATGATCTTCAGAGCCATTCTATGATGATTTGCATCTCAAGAAACATTTCTTATATCAAATATTGAAAACATTTTTGTGGAAAGCGTGATACATTTTTTAAAGATCTTTGATAAGCAGAAAGATTACAAGAACAGCATTTATTGAATAATGTAAATATTTTGTAAAATAAATATCTTTATTGTCACTTTTGGTCAACGTAATGTGTCCTTGCTAAATAATTTCTTAAAAAAAAAAAAAAAAATGTGCCTAGTAAATGTACAAAATAGTATCCCATTAAAAATTATAGTAATTTTAAGAAAATATGTGCTTTTAATGAAAATTTAGGGTCATTATAGGTCACATCATATGACATAAATGTTATTTGTCCAGTGATCTTGGTTCAAACTTACCTGTTGAGAGCTCTCAATCACAAGAGCATGTCCAAATTTAGAGTCTCTAATCCTTATTGAGCGCTTCAGACAAAACAATAGGAAAAAGAAATCACAGTTACAACTCATTACTGATGGCTGAGTCTTTTGAGGCAAAATAAACACTTACAATTTGTAGATAGGGAATGCTGACGTTGAAGCTCTCGTTCATGTTGGCATGCCACACTATCCTCACGTTAGTAATGAAAAACGTTCCAAGATTACCCTGAAACACAAGCCCATGCTTTGTTATTTAACGGCACAGCAACAGACACGTCTCAGTCAAACTCCTATTAAACATTCAATCCACTGAAAATACCTGATCACTGGACAGGTTCCAGACTCCATTGATTTTGTCATAAACCTGCTCCTGCGGCAGAAGCCTCAGCTGTTTATTCTGAATTAGAGCTCCTCTTAGCTTCAGATCTCGATACATTTTGGAAGTTTCATAAGCTCTGAAAGAAACACAATTGATAAGTTAACTGTACTAATACTTTACAAGTAAAGGCATGGCTTAATATTTCTTATTATTTGTGTCAGCTGAATGAAAAAAATACAAAAATGTATATATTTTATTGAAATTCCAATCATTTCGGCATAATATTTTGTTCTATTTTCTATTAAGTTTATCCTATGCAACATCTCTTATAGGCTTTCCTATAATATTATTTCCTCTGAATAATTGATTTTATTTAAAGGTTCAAATTAACCAATCAAAAACTCTACTTTCTGGTGCTTTCTGTTTTGTCAGATTATGTGGTATTTCTTTATGTCCCTCCCACCTAAGATTTTTTTTTTAAAGTATTAACTGTGGTTAGAAATAAAAAAATTAGAATGTATTATTCTGCAGTTCACAGAATATTGTATATATTGAGCGACAAATCTAAATGCTAGATTTAGTTTGTTAATTTAGTCAATATGCCAACTCAGAAAAAAAAAAAAGGAATAGAAAAAGATAGATTATTTGAACTTTTATTAGTCACTATAGTGGTCTAATGGTGTCATTATGTATAGCTTATGTACCTGTGAACAGCAATGACAGATGTGAACAGTCTTGGACTCCCTGGGACCACATTGGTGAATATGAACTCAAATCTAGTGTTATTAGATTTGGTTAATATGTAAAGTGCTTCAGTCTGACCTCTCAGTTTCTGGAAAAAAAGGGAAGATTTTATATCAGCCATTAAAAAAAAAGAATGAGGAAAACATGCATTCGGATGACTCACTGAATTCGCTGTCCTCGTGGTGATATTTATAATGCAGTTGTATCCCACAGCTGTTAATAAATAAAAACAGAAGACAAATAAAAAGGTAAAAGACAACTAATGTCAAGCAGCTCTCTGATGCATGAATGATTACATCACAAATGAAGCATTGGTTTGACTTAAATACAAGAAAAGCATCCAGATGCTGTTTTATGAGTGCACTGTCATCTGTTCAGTGCAATGAAAGATGTAACGCTCACACAAGTTGACCCTTGGTAGTGCCAGTGAATGCCAGATTATCCTCAAATTGGTCACCAAGAGTCTTCCTGTATAAAGACAAAACGAGACGTCCCGATTAATGCAATTGAATATACATAACGTTACATAAAGGTAACCACATGTAACAAGGCTGAAATAATACACTTAATCACCTCTGTCACCATTATTTCCCTTTGTGTCCTCGATTGAATCCAGACAGTCGATGAGCGCTTCGCCTGGTCTGGTCTTCATCTGTCTTAAGTGAAGAAGAGAGGAGAATAAAACACTAAATGGTTGTAGTGTCTGAGCTAGCAGATTAGCCTCGGGACTTACTGCGGAGTGATGTCAAATCTCACGTCTCTGTCCTCCCAGAGAACGTCAAACACCGACGCCATAACAAGTCCTTACTGTCGGCGCTTTATACGCGAAACTAAACCAAAGGAAATATAGTTTTCTGTCGATAATATTGACTGATCCTCTGTCACTGTGCAAGAGGATTTAGCGCAGAGCGTCTTCACGTCACCACGGTAACATCAGTGAGTACGGCGGTCCGGAAGGGACAAACCGTAATTATCTAAAAGTAGATTCAACAACAACAAAATTGAATATCATGGAAAAGTTCCTTATTTTTTTGTTATTAAATGAAAAAAAGCAAACTTTCTTATATTCTAGATTCAGTGCACACAAACTGAGTTTTTATTATTATTATTATTTAATTCTTGATGGGTATGATTTACAGCTTGGGAAAATTAAAAATTCAGTATCTCAAAAAATATGAATGTTTCACATTCAGTGCGGCGTGGCATGGAGCTGATCAGACTGTGGCACTGCTGAGGCGTTATTGAAGCCCAGGTTGCTGTGATAGCAGCATTCATCTCCTCTGTAATGTTTGTCAGATGTTACTTATCTTCCTCTTCACAATACCCCATAGATTCTCTGTGAGGTTTAGGTCAGGTGAGTTGGCTGGTCAATCAAGCACAGTAATATCATGGTCAGCAAACCACTTGGAAGACTGTGGGCAGGTGCTAAAGTCCTGCAAAATGAAATCAGCATCTCCATAAAGCTTGTTAGAAGATGGAAGCATGTAGCTCTGTAGCTCTCCAGTCTTCCTCCAGACTCCAGACCTTGATTTCCAAATGAAATGCTAAATTTACTTTCATCTGAAAAGAGGACTGAGGACCACTGAGCAACAGTCCAGTTCTTTTTCTCCTTACCCAGGTGAAATGCTTCTGACGTTTTTCCTGGTTCAGGAGTGTCTTGGTTCTAGGAATGTGACAGATGTAGCTCTTTTCCTGAAGACGTCCGAGTGTGATGACTCTTTGATGTGCTGATTCCAGCTTTTCCTGAAAATCTTTCTAAGGCTGTGGGCATCCTTGCCTGTGCACCTTTTCCTACCACATTTTTCTTTCCAGTCAACTTTCTCTGAATATATTTTGATACAGCACTCTGTGAACAGCCAGCCCTTTCAGCAATTACCTTCTGTGGCTGACCCTGGCTGACTTGTGGAGGGTGTTGATGATTGTCTTCTGGACAACTGTAAAATCAGTAGTCTTTCCCATAATTTTGGTTGCATGTTCTAAACTATCCCAAGAGATACCCAGTATTTACACTCAAAATTAGTCAAACTAATCAAGCTCAAAATGGAATATTCGCATTTTTCTTATGTCTATCTATCTATCTATCCATCCATCCATCCATCCATCCATCCATCCATCCATCTATCTATTCTCGGTCAATAACAAGCACAAAGTTAGACATCATTATTAAACAAACATTTTATTCAAGAATTCCACAACAGAACACATTCAAAAATATCATTTGTATTTGTATAAAACAAAAAAATGTCTACAATTCAATAACAACTTATTTCAGACAATGGTTAGGAAAGGGTTAGTTCATAAAAAAAGGCAAACATGTTTTGAATAAAAAAATTCAGGAATGCAAATCTATTTTGTCTGAATATTATCATAAAGCTAATGTGACACATGAAAAAGAATATATACAAAATGTTTTCTTTTTTGAAAAACAAAAACAAAAATCACAATTGCCTTTAAATTATTAGGACTTAGTGGCTTAACTATTTGATTTGTTTGTTTATTTGTTTTATTCCCTACAAATTGATAATATCCCCATAAAACCCCTAAGACATAATTAATGATATTTCAGTCTACTAAATCTGCCTGTGGCTTCACTCAAGTCACAAATTGTAACTTAAATTTTAAATAAAACAAAACATATATACAATCAATTCCCAGTGAATAATATTTCTGCATGTCACAACTGTCACATGTAGAGCAGTGCACAGATTCTCAGTGGATGCCAAGAAATATAAGAAATGTGAATAAATGGCCTTTGCAGCTTCATAATTACACCTGTGTTTCACTTTAGCAGGTGCGTTTTCATGAAATATTTTTGACTTATTTGGTGCATAAACATTTTCTCCAGATCCTGAGCTTAAAGATAGGGAACATTTTTATGATATTATAATAAGAACGTCTGAATGCTGTAGGCATCTGTCATTGGGGTACACCATCACCAGCATAAAGTTCATTTATTGGGGTTCATTGTAGAATCAGCGATGTTGATCTTCATCCCGCTTAGCCTGCTATGAAAACAAAGGCAGAAAAATTCAATAAAAGATGCCAGAAAGATGCAAAGCATCACATTTTGGAATGCAACTGGTTCTTGACTCGAGAACGAGTCAATCTTTCGTTTGTTATCTGGCTCAGCTCCGCGTTCATCTTCAGTTCTCTCTTCACAGCAGTTCAGTCAGTGTACTGTTTGAGTGCATGCATTACTCCGAGATGTTGGTTTGTTTGAACTCAGAGGGAGGGTCAGACACATTAAAAAAGTTAACAGCTCAAGTCATTTGTGGATTAATGCGTATTGGAGACGCGAACCGTTTAAAATGATTCAGTTCAATTTGGTGAACTGGTTCAAAAAGATCCGGTTACATCGAATGATTCGTTCACGAACCGGATATGACAAACTACTTTGTTTTGAACTCTCTCACAACAGACACGGAAGAGAAGACAATGCTGAATAAAGTCGTAGTCTTTGCTATTGTTGGACCAAAATGTATTTTCGATGCTTCAACAAATTCTAACTGACCCTCTGATGTCACATGGACTACTTTAATGATGTTTTTCTTACCTTTCTGGACATGGACAGTATACCGTACACACAGCTTCAATGGAGGGACTGAGAGCTCTCGGACTAAACCTAAAATACCTTAAACTGTGTTCTGAAGATGAACGGAGGTCTTATCGGTTTGGAATGACATGAGGGTGAGTCATTAATGACAATTTACATTTTTGGGTGAACTAACCCTTTAAACAGTCCATTCATGCTAAAAAAACCCTCTAATGTAGCTGAATTAAAACAATTCTGCAGGGAAGAATGGGCCAAAATTCCTCCACAGTGATGTGAAAGACTCATTGCCAGTTATCGCAAACACTTGATTGCAGTTGTTGCTGCAAAGGGTGTCACGGCCAGTTATTAGATTTAGGGGGCAGTTACTTTTTCATGTAGTGCCAAGCAGGTTTGGACAGCTTTTTTTCTCTTTAATAAATGAAATAATTATTTCTAAACTGCATTTTGTATTTATTCGGTTTATCTTTGTGAAATATTTATAATATTTTGATGATCTGAAAAAGAAAGAAAGAAAAAAAGGGATATATATGTGTGTATGTATGTACTGTATGTGTGTGTGTGTATGTGTGTTTTTAAGGTTTCACTTAATATTTACATTTCATATTATTTGAGCTTCATTTCAGTTACCAAAATGTATTTTATTTGTTTTAGTTTTTATTAAATAACAACATTAAGTTTATTTTTATGTAACAAATGTAACAAATATTTGTTATAAATGTAATAATTAATAACACTGCTGTGGACAGAGATTATCTCGAATGAACTCATGTCCGTAGGAGCGAATGATACCTGTGCTGGTGAGGACACACGTCTTCTTGCATTCTTCTTCTGTCTGGAAGCGGTTATCGTTGCCCTGACAGCCTCCGTACCAGAACTGAGCACAAGCGTTTGCCTGTTTGTCGTAGTACCAGTGAATGACATAGTTTCTACAGGAGCCCTGACTCAGACTGAGCGAACACCGAGGATCCAGAGGAGCCGATTCTGGGCGAAGGAGAGAAAGTTCTATCACTTAACACTTTCAGAAAATAAAAACTATTTTTTTTTTTAAATTAGTTCTGAAAACTTTCACAATTCTGAAAACTTACTATAAAAATAACTATATTTAACCATTCAGAAAACTTAGTATATTAAATTTAATATAGTCAAATTTTCCATATTGCCAATAGATTTTAGAACAACTTTTGTATACAAAATTAATATTATTTATTATTTTTATGACAAAATATCTTTAGCTTATCTGTAAAATTTATGTCAATATTTATGTTTTATTACTGCTTTTGTATAAACATAGTATTTTGTTATCCATTACTTTACATATTAATAATATAATTCAATTTAATACATTTTTGTATCTAAATTATATTATAATGTTATGTTATGTTATATTATACATTTAAAACTATTATGTGTAAAATTGTATAATTATAGATTTATATTTATTTGTATATTTATATAATAAAATATCGTTGTTATTATTATTTTTGTCCAATTTATAATATTCCATATTATCCACGTTTGTTTTATGTAAAAAAAAAATAATATTCAATTAAAATCTGTTTTATTTGTTATTTTATAATATAAATAAATAGTTTGATCATACATATATATATATATATATATATATATATATATATATATATATATATATATATATATATATATATATATATATATATATATATATATTATTCATTATTTTATATTATAGAAACATAATGTGTAACATTTAATAATTCAATATCATCAATAATTGTGTAAGAACAGTTGTATAAAAAACTACCTTTTGTCACTACTGGACGAGGCTTTGCATTCACATTCACTGAAGTAGAATGTGTTGATACTGATGATGATGATGATGATGATGATGAAGATGATGTTCCAGGCTGTACAGGTTGCACGGTCTTATTGACTACAGCAATAGTGCTTCCACTTTGGGTTTGTGTCTTGTCTAGATCCTCGCCCCCATAGTCTTTCTCCACCTGCACAGAAGCAACAGCACAGAATCAGACAGCGGTCGGGTTCATATCAGTCTGCATTAGTCTAGCGTTCATAAGATATTCACAGGAAGTTAGTTGTGTTGATTGACCTGTGTTTTGATAGGGCCGGTGTTGATGGGAAGAGTTATGCTGTGTCCTCTGCCTCTAGAGTGAGTCTGAGATCTATCCAGTGAAATCTCCTGAAATCTGTTCCCATGGCCATTATTCCCGTATGAAGAAACATCCTCTTGGCCGTTACCGTTACTGTAGCCATATCTGTTGTTTCCGTTCAAGCCGTTGGTAATCCGGTTGAAGTACAGGGCCCCGTTCTCATCCTCACAGAACTGGCTGACCAGCTTAGACTCCAGAGCTGCAAGATGAGACCCAACACAGAGCAAGATGCAATTATATAACCTGGACTTTACATTTGAAACTTTTCATCTTTGCAATTAGGGTTATCTTGCTGGTGATACTTGCTGGTGATTTTTAAAAAATGAATGAAAATGAGTTTTAAAGAGTTTTATTAGACTAAGACCCAATCCCAATTGTACCCCTTACCCCTTCCCCATGTCTCGATTCTCTTTTGGTTGGAGGTGTAGGGGTAAGGGGTAAGGTGAAGGGCCAGATAGCCCTTCAAACGAAGATTTTTCGGGACCACACTTCAAACGAAGAGGTATGAATTATCTCGGCAACATGTCTGCTACAGTGCAAAAAAAGACACATAAGTGTTCCTGTAGCTCAAGTGGTAGAGCATTGCGTTAGCAAGCACGAGGTTGGGGGATCGAATCCCGGGGGGGGGGGGAATTGTTAGTCTGTATGCAATGTAAGTCACTTTGGACAAAGCGTCTTATTGTCTTTTGGACATTAAGGTTCTGCTAAATGCATAAATTTAATTTTAATTTAATTTAAATGTAAGCATTTTTTTGGCATTAATCAATTTTTTTACGAAAAGTAATCATTTGTTTTATGTTACATTTTATTGTGAGTTCCTATTAACGGTCATGTAACTCAAAGAAATGTTTGCAAAAAATCGCTAATATTTGCTAACGTCATATCAATACAGACTGCATGATAATGCCAGAGCTTATGTCTGATCGGGGCGATAACTGCCGTAGACTAATCCCTCCAATAATTAGAAATCACTAAACCATTTTCACTGATTCATTTTAGGGAATCTGTTCAAATTGTTCATTTCAATAATCCGATTCAGACCTCTAAAATACTCATGAAAGTCTCTGGGTGGCATGTTTTCATTTATTAAATTGTTCATATGTAGGTATTTGTAGGTATATATATAAACAGATTCCCTTTGCATTATACATTTTTAAAATAATTGGTGATAATGGCTGTTTAAAAAAAAAAATTGTAATACAATTGTATTCTATTTTTTCAGCATTATATTATATTATATTATATAGCAAAAAAATGTATGCTATTTATGTATTTATTTTACATTTCCAAAAATATAATGTAAAAAAAAAATTATTGGCCTAACGACAATATTCAATATTGTTAATAAAATTTTTTACATGTCTGAATGTATGAAATATATATTGTTTCATATTATATTTCTTTTTAATACATTTTATTTTTATATAAAAAAATAGTATTTCATATCAAATATAATATTTTACTCTATTTTTCACCCTGCTGACAGTATTTATTGTCAAAATTTGTTTTATGACAACTGTAAGAAAATCTAGCGCAATATATTTTTTATATTGCCCAGGCCTAAATGAAAAAAAAAAAAAAAAAAAAAAACTTTCTGTATATAGGTTAATTTTCTCCCATGCTCACCTGGCAGTGTGTTGTAGTCATCAATGAGGAACATATGTTCACTGTCAGGGTCAGAAGCGATGAGGTTGAGCTCCCTCAGGAACTCGGCCTGTGTTGGGTCAGAGGTGTTCACGATTCCCAGCGCATACATCTCGATGTTCGCCACTTGAGCCTCTCGTACTGCCATATCCAGCTTAACAGGTTCTCTCTTATCCGTCTGTCCATCTGTAATGACGATGGCTACTTTTCTGACCCCGTTCCTGGCGCTGTAAAAGGCTTCTTGCGTGGCTTTGCGGATGGCAGTGCCAGTGTAGGTGCCCTCTCCCATGTAAGGCATGTTCCTGATCGCCTTCTTGACATCCTGCTTGGTCATATACCTGGCCAGGTTAAACTCCAGATGGACGTCCAAGCTGTAAAGAACTAGACCGATTCTTGTGGCATTACGGCCCACTGTGACGCGGTCCACTAAAGCTGTGACGAAGTCCTTGATGATCTCAAAGTTTTCCGGGCCCACGCTTTCAGAGCTGTCAATCACAAACACCAGCTCCATGGGCCTTTCCTTGCACTTAATACCACATCCTAGAAATATATGCAGTCATATCATATCATATGAAACACCTGTTTTACTCATTATCAAATAATTTGTTTTGTCATAATTAAAGTGTAGAACTCACCACAAATCTCCTTAATTAGCTTGATTATGTCTTCTCTCTGAAACATAATAAAAATGACTGAATTTGCTAATATTTACAGTGCATGTGTATGCACTAAAATTAACACATTGATCAGTTTGATTATGTCTTGTCTCAGAAAAATAATTAAACAATTACTGTATTTACAAGTATTTGCAATGCATATGACTGCATAGTTCTCCTAAAATTAACTCCTTAATCAGCTCAATTGTCTTCTCTTTGTTAAAACACTGAAAAACGACTGAATTTGCTAATATTTACCATGCATATGTTTGCATAGTTTTCCTAAATTAACTCAGTATTATAATGCATTTGGTTGCATACTAAAATGTAATCATTCATTTCTGAAAAATCATAAAAAAATGACTGAAAATACCAGTATTTGCATTGCATATGGATACATAGTTTTCCTAAAATAACTTACTTTAACAGCTTGATTTTCCTCTCTTCAAAAATAATTAAAAATGAATAAATTTGCTAATATTTACAATGCAAATGATTGCATTTGTCTGAAATGATCTCCTTAACTGGCTTGATAATGCCTTCTCTCTAAAAATTATTAAATTATAGAATTTTAAATATTTGCAATGCATATGGCTGCACAGTTTTTATAAAAATTAACTCCAAATACAGCTTAAAAGATGCAAATTTATTAAACCTTACCGTGAGCCCTTGTTCGCCCTTGATTCCCGGTCTTCCCTAAAGAGAGAGATTAAAACGCTCATGTTGTACAATATGATTTAGTGTTCACATTTAAAACTCTGCCTGCTCTTCCACAAAAGCTGGTTTATAGTAACTAAATGAACTCACAGCTAGACCTGGCGTCCCTGGGTCACCCATGTCACCTCTCATTCCCTTGAAGCCCCTCTCGCCCTGCAAACCACGATCACCCTGCAGGACAGAGATTTACAGATGAATTAAAGGATTCACATCATACATTTTTACTGATGATTTTTATTGCTGTAGTCGAGTTCATTTGGGTCATTTCTTGCTATTGTGCCTCTAAGACATCTATGTAAATTCTCTTTACACATGTAATATGTGATACAGAGTGCTTCACTTATGTATAAGCTACATGTCTGCTGCCGAGTCTTTATGTTGTCAGTATGATTTAAACCAACGTCTCACCTTGGAGCCTGGAAGTCCCTCTCCTGATGGGCCCCTCGGCCCTGTCACTCCAGGAGCCCCCTGATCACCCTGATGGATTTAACAAACAACGTTTATCATGACTTGAACACAATCCTATGTTGTATTAGAGCTGGACGGTATTTTGAATATTCATGATTTCATGATATATATCTGATATGATACATATATAATATTAGTATGGTCCACATCCCAAAAAAATAAAATACTGTCATTATTTATTCACTTTAATGTTATTCCAAACCTGTATGACTCTCTTTGCTCTGCAGAACAAGACATTTCAACTGTTTCGATTTCTATTGACTTCCATTATATATATATACATTTTCAATTGTTAGGCTGACATTATGAAAACAAAACACCTTTTTTTAAAGAGTAAATACAGAAATATCCAGATGAAATGTTAAATAAATATATAATTTTAGTTCTATCACCCCTCGCTTTAATGCAGGTAGTTGATAGTTCACCTACTTTGGGTCCCTGAATGCCTTCCCCTGGGGGTCCTTGTGGTCCTGCAGGACCTGGTCTTCCCATGTTGCCCTGAAACAGCGAGACAGCAGGATTAATATGAGAGGAACAGACAGCTTGTCTTCCTCAATCCCCACAGCAACACAGACAGACTCGCTGTGCATGCTGGTCAGAGCTCTTGTTCTGGACGTGTGGGGCGGTCAGTATCAGTCTCACTACTGTTAGGAGAGTTTATATAAGATGACATGGATATCAGTCTTACCGGTGGTCCCTGCAGTCCTTCACCAGGTGGTCCTGGCAAACCAGGCAAACCCCTGAATCCAACGTCTCCCTGGAATGAAAGCGAAGTTTTACCAAAAGCACCATTTCAATTTATTACATCTATGCAGGATATTTTAATGTTTCCATCATGTGTGTGACCCTGGACCAAAAAGAAAAAAAAAATACAGTCATAAGTGTAAAATATACATCTGAAAGCTGAATAAAAAAAAGCTTTCCATTGATGTATGGTTTGTTAGGAAAGGACATTATTTTGCAGAGATACAACTATTTGAAGGTGCAAAAAAAAAACTAAATATTGAGAAAATCACCTTTAAAGTTGACCAAATGAGGTTCTTAGCAATGCATATTACCAATCAAACATTAAGTGTTGATATATTTACAGAAGGACTTTTACAAAATATCTTTAACAAAACATGATCTTTACTTAATATCCTAATAATTTTTGGCATAAAAATTCTGACCCATACAATGTATTTTTGGCTATTGGTACAAATATATCTGTGCTACTTGTGACTGGTTTTGTGCTCCAGGGTCACAGATGATTAAACACACTGAACTCTATACAAAGGTCATAATAGTAAAGTATATTATGAGTATAAATAATATATTTGTTTTTTTGTTTTTTTATGCTACAATCTCTGAAGCAATTGGTCATTGATACATATACAGAAATCAGTGTGAAAATATTAGCATTTCAAAGGATAGTTAAAACAAGTAATACACAATTAACTTAAGTCCCTCACAGAGCAATGACTAACTTAAGCTCTATATTTCCATTCTGTTCATTTCTATGTGGATAATTGTGTAGACGTTGTGTAAATAATCATGCCATATTTAATGAAGTTGAAATTGCTTAACATTTCTGAAAGCCACAATTGACCCTTTTATACGATCATGAATAAATGAAGTGGAAACTTCACCTTTGGTCCAGGAACACCAATGCCTTCAGGGCCGGGCTCACCCGGTGCTCCTGGTAAACCAGGCTGACCCTGTGTAAAATAAACACACATGCTCACATACCCAGCAACAAACTTAATTGATGGGAACTGTGATAAAAAAGCGTTAAGTGAAGTATATGGGCATGCAGTGATGTTTTATGGAAATAGGTATTTGTAAGAAGTTGCTTACCACTGGACCAGGAAATCCTTCACCTTTAGGCCCAAATGGTCCAGACGGTCCTGGGTTACCTCGATCACCCTAAATGTGATAAGGAAGGAATACCACTTCATATTTACTGGTTAAATGTTTGGAATAGATATGTTTTTAAAAGGAGTGTTTGCTCAAGGTTCCATTTTTTAAAAATCAAAAATACAGTAAACACAGTAATATTGTGAAATATTATTATAATTTAAAGCATATTAAAAGAAAAGAAAGCAGCAAAACACTTATAATACTAAGAAACTTTATTAATATTTAAGCATTCATAATATTTATTAATAATTGAGCAGCAAATCAGCATATTAAAATGATTTCTGAAGGATCATGTGACAGACTGGAAAAAATTAAGCTTTGCATCACAAGAATAAATTACATTTTAAAATATATTCTAATAGAAAACAGTTTTTTTTATTGTAATATTTTACATTTATTATTATAATTATTATTTTCTTATCAAATAAATGTTGCCTTGGTGAGTATAAAAACAATACAATTATTCCAATTGTCTATATAAAATGTTTGCTGTTTCATAATTAGCATTAACAAAATGTCTCTTTATAAATAAATTTCTTTCAAAAACATGTTTAAAAAAAACCTCAATATTATTCCATAGTTTTGACCAGTAAGAAAAAAGCTATATAGAGCTGATTTATGATTAGATTAGTCAAAATCTCTTTACATTTTCTTTTTCTTTCACAATCATTACACAACACTTTTGATCCGTTATAAACATATTGCTCAATCAAACTCTCTTATTCCTTTAACTCTTTTCTTCAATGTTCGACAGGTTAAAGAGTCCCACCCACCTTTGGCCCAGGCAAACCGTAACCAGTCTCTCCAATCGGTCCGGGAGGACCAGCGGGACCCACATCACCCTGAAGACACGAGAAGATGAGGTCATGACATTACCTCTCTGTGTTATTGATGAATGTGAAATAGAAACGGTATGATTATAGTGTTGGCAGTGGGCCATTAATGGAAGACATCTCCCAGCCTGCAGGGGATGGCACAGTTGTAGTAGCTTAGCATTGTTACCTTTGATCCTGCAAGAGCTCGTCCAGGTAATCCCGGCATGCCCAGCCGTCCTGGCGTACCTGGCTCTCCCTAAAAAACAACAGTGTAATGTTCCAGTGATGTAACTGCATTACTGCTAAAACTATGTGAGAGAGAAACCACAGGCATTTCTTGCACTGCTACTTCAAACAATGAGTGGTTTGGTAAACTTGGAGTTAAAAAATAAATAAAACAAATCTATATATATATATACACATAGCTTTTACTGTCACTTTTTATTAATTTAATGTGTTCTTGCTGAATAAAAGTAATTTCTTAAAAAAATAAGCATGGTCCAAATAAAGTTCTTAGTAATGCATAATAATTAAAAATTAAGTTTTTATATATTTACAGTAGGAAATTTACGAATATTTTAATGGAACATGATCTGGATGGATGAAAGATTTTTGTCATAAAAGAAAAAACTAAAATTTTTACCCATACAATGTATTTTTGACTATTGCTACAGATATACCCCAGTGACTTAAGACTGCTTTTATGGTCCAGGGTCTCAGTTAAAAAAATACACCAACCATGGGGAAAAACACTTTTGGTGGACACCTTACTCAGCCTTACTGACCCCAAACTTCTGAACAGTAGTGTGTAATATATGATTAAATATACTGTATTTAATACTAATGCTCAGTGATTCCCAGTTCCCAGAGAATCCACATGCTGGTAAAATTAAAAAAATAATTATAATAATTATAGCCTGAATGCACTGTAAATTGCTTTGGATAGATGCATAAATGTAAATGTAAATGATTATAAATCGATAGTTTTACTGTAAGAACATTTGTTTCTATTAAATCATTTAGGCCTACATACTATTTTCACAGCGTAGTCATTTAACTTGTTATTTAAAACATTTTGTAATGGAGAAAACGTTAAAATACTTCCAGAACCAATGTTGTGCTCCATTTCTTTAGTTATTCTCACCTTTGGTCCCGATGGGCCACTTATGCCAGGAGGACCTGACAACCCTCGAATGCCACGCTGGCCTTGATCTCCCTATAAAGATTAGAACTCAGAATATCAGTCAACATATACTGTAGATAATGATACTTGAGTCTTTTTTGACATCCACCAGATTAACAATATACTCATACAGGAAGAAAATCTGTACCTTCTCTCCTTGAGTGCCAATCCCCGGAGCCCCCTCAGATCCCCTCAAACCTGTCGCCCCAGCTTCACCCTGATGAAGAGAAACACAATGCATTTACAGTAATATCCACTTAAAGGGATACTCCAGCCCAAAATGAACATTTTGTTAATAATCACTTACTCTCATGTCGTTTCAATCCTGTAAAAGCTTCGTTCATCTTCAGGAACACTATTTAAAGGGGGGGGGGGGGGGGGGGGGGGTGAAATGCTATTTCATGCATACTGAGTTTTTTACACTGTTAAAGAGTTGGATTCCCATGCTTAACATGGACAAAGTTTCAAAAATTAAGTTGTACGTTTGAAGGAGTATTTCTGTTCCAAAAATACTCCTTCCGGTTTGTCACAAGTTTCGGAAAGTTTTTTTCGAGTCTGGCTCTGTGTGACGTTAGATGGAGCGGAATTTCCTTATATGGGTCCTGAGGCACTACTGCCGGAAGAGCGCGCGCTCCCGTATAGCAGAGCAGAGAGAGGCTGAGCACAGCGAAATGTAACAAAAGGAGTGTGTTTTTGGTTGCCAGGCCAAGACAACCCTGCACAGATTACCAAAGAAAAAACAGCATTAAGGGACCAGTGGATGGAGTTTATTTTTACAGAGCATCAATGGAGTTGTGCAAGTGTTTGTGTTTGTTCCCTGCATTTCTAAAATGCTTGTTTTACAAACAAAGCCCAGTTTGACGACGGATTTGCGTATCGTTTATTTCTTAAGGATGATGCAATCCCAACGAAAAAGGGTCACGATCGTGTGTTGGAACCGCAGGCGGTGAGTAAAACTGCTTAAAATATCTCTGCCTCCTTGTTAGTGCGTCCCCTCCCATGCCGGAGACCCGGGTTCGAGACCCGGGTTCGAGCCCCGCTCGGAGCGAGTCCTTGCTGCTGCTGCTCTCGTTCAGTTTCAGCCTCGGGATCTGATTCTGGATCATAAATAAACGGCTGAATCTGACTGTTAGCCGTGGTTTGTTTTGGATGATGGTTTTTCCCTCACAGTAATGTCACAGCTTCCAGATGCTCTCAACGCAAAAGCCTACTGGCGCTCGTGATTCTTTAGCTCCGCCCACACGTCACGCCTCCAGGCGGTCGTGTTTTTCTGGGAAAAATCGGTAAAGACTATCTTTCTCTTATGAATATAATAAAACTAAAGACTTTTTGGAGTTATGAAGGATGCAGTACTACTCTATAGGTACTCAAGATTAACAGGATATTGAGTGAAAACAAGCATTTCACCCCCCATTTAAGATATTTTGGATGAAAACCGGGAGGCTTTTTACTGTCCCATAGACTGCCGAGTAAATAACAGTGTCAAGGTCCAGAAAAGTATGAAAAGCATCGTCAGAATTGTCCATCAGCCTTCAGTGATTCAACAATTACATTATGAAGTGTCGATAATACTTTCTGTACGCGATTAAATAAACAACAACTTTATTCAACAATTCCTTTGTCAACAGTCTCCTCTGTGTCTCTCCATATCACCATATGCTGCGTATGCTCTTCTTTGTCAGCCGTGCCACAAGGATGCACTGTTTTCTTTCAAATCAAAGAGTAAATACACACAGAAACAGTGCATCTTTGTGACGCGGCTGACACAGAAGTGCGCAGGCAGTTTGAGTGATGTGGAGAGACACAGAGGAGACTGTTGACAAAGGATTTTTTGAATAAAGTCTTTTTATTTTAAATTTGCATATTAAAAGTGATCTCGTTGCTTCATAACGTTATGGCTGAACCACTGACGACAGATGGACTATTCTGAGGTCTGATGGACCTTGACACTGTTATTTACTTGGCAGTCTTTGGGACAGTCTCAAGCCTCCTGGGTTTCATCTAAAATATCTTAAATTGTGTTCCGAAGACAAACTTTCAAAAGATTTTTTTGAGAGAAAGTGATTAATGACAAAATTTTCATTTTGGGGTGGAGTATCTCTTTAACTTGCCTATTTGACTAGAGCCTTATCTAATCTCAGTCACGTTAGATGACCTCACACCAGTCCCAACATCAGAAAGCGGAGTTACCTTTTGTCCTGGAGCTCCATCCTCGCCAGGAAGTCCAGGTACACCAGCCAGTCCTGAGGCACCAGGGTCACCCTGAAGAAATAATATCAGTACTAAGTGCCATTTGTAAAGTCTTCATCATAGTCAAAAAACTAGCTGCCATCCCAAATGTCCCATACATTTTTAAACCTACACCACCCCAGGTTTAAGAAAACAAACCTTTGGTCCAGGTTCGCCCTGCCCTCTCTCTCCCGGGGTTCCCATCTCTCCTGGTAAACCTTGTTCTCCCTAGAGAACAAAATGGAAAATAATAAAAAGATTAAACCAAAATCACATTTTTATGGTTCCTTTGACAGCTTTCCATTAATTATAATCTTTATCAGAACCAACCTTGGGACCAGGGAAACCCTCTCCAGGGGGCCCTCTTCCTCCTGGAGGCCCTCTCGGACCCTCAACACCCTGATATTGAGAAACATTGCATTAGAAAACACAACATATAAGATCACTAATAAAAATGATATAAATAATAAACATAGCATTGCATTTAAATTATTATGTTTACTGCATTTAAAAAACATAGGAAATCAAATGTTTAGAAGTTATTTTTCTTTAAGACATCTCTTATAATCACAAAGGCTAAATTATTTAATCAAAAACACAGTAAATATTTAGCAATATTTTGAAATATTATTACAATTTCAAATAAATGTTTTCTATTTTAATATACTTTTAAAAGTAATTTATTCCTGTTGTGCAAAGCTGAATTTTCAGCATTATTACTTTCGTCTTCAGTGTCACATGATCCTTCAGAAATCACTGAATATGCTGATTTGCTGCTTAGTTATTATTGATTAATATTACTGATGCTCAAAAATTAATAAAAGTTATTATTATTATCAATGTCAACAACACAAGTTTTGCTGGTTCCTTTTTTGTGGAATCCGTAATACATTTTTTAAAGGATTATTTGATAAAGTTAATAAGTACAGAATCGATTTGAATAATAAGTATTTTTTAATATTATAAATGTTTTTACTGTCACTTTCACTCAGTTTAATTTTTGTTTATTGATATTTTTAATATTACTTAAACCAAACATTTGAATGGTAGTGTATCAGTTTTTGACTTAGATGACAACAATAAGAAATGTTTCTTAAATTAGCTTGTTAGAATGATCTCTGAAGGATCATGTGACTATTCATCTGTCTGTTTGTTATGACAAGGTGCAGTTTAACTGCCCTTACCAAAAAGTAGTATACTTCAAGTTTATTTTACTAAGTATACTTAAGTAAAGTTCAAGTATATTTTTAAGTATACTTTATGTAGCAAGTATTCAAATATCTGTGTTCTAGTAGTATACTTATAAGTGTACTGTTTCAATACTCTTTGGGACTAAATTGTCCCACTTTCTAGATTATAAAAGTATACTTTTAAGTATCCTTTAAGTATAACAGTAGCAAACTTTTTTACAAACAACTAGTTTACCTATATGTTGGTAGTTTCTACTGCAGTTATACTAAAAGTTAACTTATACACTTTGAAGTATAGTCTCAGTAAACTACTAGTCTAGTAGGTTTACCGTTACTGCAAGTATACTCATAAGTTTTCTTCAGTGAACATTACATCATACTTTAAGTATACTACTGTGTTCATATTTAGGTTTAATTTGTATTTGTTGTATGAATATCTGAAAATACAAAACATCCAAAGCTTCATGCATTATTTTTTTAAACACTTTAATGTGGGTAAGTTTCATAAAAAATCAAGAAATAAAATTTTGAACAAAAAGCTGAAAAAAGACTATGAATTGGATTCAGAATGAAAATCAGGACGTAGATGGAGTCGATCAACACCCCAAAACTTGACTGTAATTATTACCTCTTCATCAGTCAACATTTTATTCCATAACATAATAACATCATAATTTGATGTTGTTTCATGTCAGATGATCATGTTAGATTACATGTGTTAGTATCTGTTGTTTCTTTTTTCTTCTTCAATTGTATTTTTTTTGGAAATTGTGCAGAAGATGTGTACTAGCGCCCTCTACTTTATAATAATGGAAACACGGATTTTAGGAGTATAGCGCAAATATATTTAGACTATTTGTAAGTGTAAGTAAAGTATACTTGAATGTAATTTTAAGTATATTTCTGAGGAGTACATAAAGCCCATTTCTGAGAAGTACATAAAAAAGTAAACTAAAATCATACTTTGCTATTTTTTAGTTTAAAAGAAGTATACTAATAACACACTCGAATAAACTGATTTTTCATACGGGTGAGCACAACTCGATATATTTTATGAAATAATGCATGTCCAGTCATGTACATTTTCTAAATTTATTGGACCCTGTAAACAAGTCAAGAACAGTTAAGAACACATAAGTCAAGGATCGGACACGTCGTATCACCTTTTCTCCCTGAATGCCAAGCCCTGGGAGTCCAATCGGTCCTGGTAAACCTGGAGCCCCAAGTTCTCCCTGAAGACACAGAGACATGAGTCCGTTTCAGATAGAGTAATACATCTCTAAAATCCTGAGATTGAATTTAGGGACTATTTTGAGCATAAGAAATGAATGGTGTTTTATTCAATATTAGCAGGTAAGCAGAACTCATCTTTTCCCACAGTAAGCTGAGCTGCGCCGCCCTCCCATCTGCTCTTTCTTACTCTTTATTACCCTCCCACAAGTCCCTGGTGTTTAAATGGGAACTTAAGGCCAGTTTGCATACTTCATTAAGCCTTTTGTGTGTCGTAGATGGTGTGGTTGTGTAAATCCCATTCATGGGCTGATATATTTACAGCCCACCTTACTGCCTTTGATTCCAGTGCCCGGCTGTCCTCTTGGTCCCTTTGGCCCCTCCAGACCCCGGTCCCCCTGTCAAACAAAAGAGGCGTCATCAGCCCAGTTTCTCTGAAATGCTAGCCTCCCTTTCTCTGCCATTCGGGTGCATTTACTGCATTGCATGTATTGTTTCTTCATCTGCGGATTTAGAAAACACCTGTTTTTCTGAATGATGATAATACAGTGTAATCCCTCAGGGAGCACTAATTGTTGTTTATTCACAGTGGCTCAGTTTGTGTGATGGTCGTTTGCACCGATAACGATTAAATTAGAGCTTATCCAAGATTATTTTTTTTTATATTGGTTTTATTCTATTTTGTAATTTCAAACACCACTTAATTAACAGTTATTAAATTAAAACCTTCTCCTGCAATTAATTTCTAGTGTTATGTTTTTTATATTATTGTCTCTAAATGCATTCTATTTATTTTTACATTTTTATTTATTCTTAGTAATTTTATATAACTTCCATTTAATATTATAAATTAACTTTTAGATTTGCAGTTTTTAGTCTAAACTTAATTTTGTTATTTGTTCTTATCATTTTTATTAGTTTCTTTTCATATTTCCATGTAGAGAAAATATTTTTTTAAATATATATAAAAATATGATTATTTAGTTTAGTTGTTTTTTTTTATTATTTGATTTCAGATCCATTTCAGTTACTGTAAACTATTTTTAATGGTTTTAGTTGAAGCTAATGATAACACATTTCTTATTGTCAAATGTATTTAATTTGTAAATATTAGCAGAATATAAACTGATGAAATAGCATTGATTAGAAAAGTCAACATGTAAGTATATGCTTACTAATGACAAATGCAAGATGGCTTGATTAAATGTGTTTTCATTTCCGCAATAATTACCTTAAAGATAAAGCAATATTATAAAGATTTATGATAATATTCACAAAACATTTGATATATCTAGAGCATGTATGAATCCAAAGCAATACATTTATTTCTCTGGAAATATGGGTCAAAAAATTTATTAAACATCCAACCAATGCCCCTTACTTCATTCACTTCAAATTGTTTCAAAACCTGAATTGCATCTTCATGAATACTGAATATCATCATAAATCTGAAAAATATTGAGATATAATATTAGTTTACAGTAGCATTTTATACACAGTTCTGGCTTTGATGTAGACCTAGTTAGAAAACAGATCCATTAAATTCTGTCTTGCATCCTCAGGCTGGTAATGCTCGGCTAATTTATCTGGAACATACAATAATTAATAGCCTTGGGTTTTGAAATGAGGATTTACCAGGGAACTTTAAGCCTCTAATGAGGTATTATTAAAATGACAAGTCTTTAATGTATTTGTAGATCTTCTCAGATTGCCTTTGGCTGCTACAAATCTCCAAGTAGATTAAAGAGCATAGAGACATTAGTGAGAATAAGTTTTTTCGGGGGGGCTAACCTTACCTTTGGACCTGGAAAGCCCTCTCCTATTGGTCCTTTCTCTCCTTGAACCCCCTGTGGCCCTTGAGGCCCCTGATTTGTTGAAGAAATGTGAGTGAACATGTCATATAGTCAAATCTATGGGTGTAAATTCAGTATGTGTTGATTAGTAAACCGTTGTGGAAGTACTGCTTCTGTACTTACAGGCAGACCTGGCTCGCCTATGCCTTGCGGACCAGGAGGACCTGGTCTTCCCTGAAATCCCATATCTCCCTGCAGACGGATCAAAGATGTGAACAACTCAGGAGAAAAAGTAAGAAATACTATAGCAAAAAAAAAAAATCTAGAATATCTGAGAATCCACAATCATAACCATCCATGACATCTACAAAAAAAAGCACAATGAAAATCTCCTTTTGAGTAAAAAAAAGCACATTGGAGAGGATGCTGATATTCATAAGGCCATTTATAAGTAAAATGAAATTCTTATGGCTTGAAATGAGATATTTATAACAGTATAATAGACTACTTGCATAAAAAGCATATACTGTAAATATAGTTTTTCACTCTTTTTCTCCCAATAATATGTCTTTGTAAGATGATATTTAAATGCTTAGTTTTATGATCAAAGCTTTGTATTTTCAAAACATGTAATGTAATGCAATACAATGATGATAGAGAGACATTCCTCAAAGGTTACTTTTTGATACTTTTTTGATGTGATTTTTCTAATGAATGATAACTGGATAGTTAAGTAAAACTATGGTTTTTCTAAAGCCATTCTTATGCTTACTGCAAAAATCCACTTAAACCCTTGGACATTTGTATAGTTATACTAAAAGGACCTTAACTTGCTAACCTCAATCAGACAACGGAGGGCTTGTTGTAGATTATGTGCAATGGTTTTTAAGAAAAGTTTACTTGATGTTGATCAATTAGACTCCTTAAAATATGATACACTAGGCATTATGGGGTTCATGATTAAGGTGTCTCACGGACGATGGGAGGACAAACACCCCCCAACCCCCCCCCCCCCCAAAAAAAAACATCTTAAACCAGCCTAAGGTGGTTTGCTGGTCTGAGTTGGTCTTATGTCTCAGCCAAGGTGTTATGATGGTTTAGCTGGTCTCTGCAATTTTGGAGAATTTCAGAATTTGGAGATTTGCATTCAAAAGGTAAAAACGGCTAACCTTTGGTCCAGGAAGACCAATTCCACTGTCGCCCTGAATTCCAGGAGGACCAGCAGAGCCGCGCTCACCCTGTGATTAATTACAAACAACAACAAAAATACAGATTAGATACAACTAGTTCATTAAACATCACATTCATAAGAGAAATGAGAGAAATAAGGTCTCATGTATGTCATTATCTTAGTGCTGTCAAACGTTTAATCGATTAATTTTGAAGATATAAACTGTATGTGTTTGTATTTACATATAAAGTTTACACAGAGCACACACATATATTATGCATTTGAAAACTTTTATTTTGGTTGTGATTAATCGCGATTAATCGTTTGACAGCACTAATTTTTATTTGTAAGGACAGTTCATCCAGAAATTCATCCAGAAATTTTGTCATAATTTATTTACTCTCAAACTTCCAAAGCCACTGACTTCCGTGGTATTTTTTTTCCCCCATACTATACCATCCTTCTTCCAAATGTTGTGCTAAAGAGAAGGAGGAAATTCATACAGGTTTGGAACAACAATGAGAGTGAATAAATAAAATATAAATCATTATATAAATATATATATAGCATCTCAGAACTACTAAAGGTAGTCTTTGTAATCAGGGAATTAAAGTCGGAACCAGAACCGTTAAATTATTTACGATGCCTGTCCATATTTAGGGTGCTTAAGAAGCATTGCACCATCTGTAGAAGTATTATTATGGATTATGGCCTTGTATTTTGGCCAGAAGTATCAGTTTAAAGTAAAATCGTCTTAATGATGAATTAGCTTTTTTACAAACAAGCAGCCTTGTACTTCATAAGATGTAAATTAATGGACTGTATTTGTGTGGATTATTGTGATGTTTTTATCAGCTGTTTGGACTCTCATTCTGACAGCACCCATTCACTGCAGAGGATCCATTTGTGAGGAAGTGATATAATGCTACATTTCTCCAAATCTGTTCCCATGAAGAAAAAAAAACCTCATCTACATCTCAGATGGCCTGAGGGTGTGAGTACATTTTCAACTAATTTTCATTCTTGGGTGAACTATTCCTTTCATTTTCAACCAGGACTTGACCCATAAAGAGATGTACTGTGTAAAAAAAAATACAAAGTACAATCCAATTTAATCAAGTAGGTTAATCTGCTCATGACATTTACAGCACGCTCTCATGTGCTGCCTTTCCACATGCTGGAAATTCTCTCAGTTCACGTCACCTGCATGTCTGTGCATGAATTAATATTTTGCACAGGATTTTTCCATCATGCACATTTCTACTGTTATTAGCTTCCAAGACAATAATCTCAATAAACCACCCATAGTCCATTTGGTGACCAAACAAGCCCTCTAGCATCTCACTGGTTGACTTTAAACCTCAGGTTTTTAATAATAACGGCTGTTTATATCACGGTATCATCTATTTTTAGATGAAAAACATGAAGTACAAAACAAATTTGTTTCATGGTGGGCTGTGACATTTTGTGAACCTGTGCATGTATAAAGAAGGATCCCTAATTAGTGAGGACATCTGCAGAGCTGTCTGAACCTCTGAATGCTTCCTGCTGTTAAATTAAACAAGGGGAGACTACTGGCAGAGCAGCAGATCTCTATTAAAGAAATCCAAAACATGTCAAAACACGCTGGATGCAGTTTGTGATCCCTTTGTACTGGAGACATAGAAAATTGTAAAGAATTGCATCTATTTTCAATATAATAATAGTTCATAGTCAAAGAAAAAAAGGCATCATTAAAGAGCCATAAAAATAGTCCTTATAACCCATGCCAATATTTCTAAGGCCATGCAATAGACCATCGTCAGAGTCATTTGGACAGGAATACAAACAAGGCTGTTAGGAATAAAAGTACTGTGTTTTTCATGTATTGTACTATTGTTTAAGAACATACTAACTACTCAGCTGATAAAACTTCTTTCTGAAAAAATCTTTCAGTACATAGACTCCACAAAACAAGTTATGAGCTGTGATCTTGGAGGACCTTGATACAGTGGATGCCATTGGAAAGACTAAACATGTCCCTCACAGCCTTATGTTATTCATGTAAAAATCAATGTCATCTAATCTGATTAAGGTCTATAGCTTTCTGTTTGTAAACAAATTAAGTGTTATTAACTTTTAAATATTCGTGTTCCACAGAAAAATTATAATAATAGCATACGGGTTTAGAACAACATGAGGAGTAAATAATGAAAGAAATGAATTGTTGGATGGACTATTCCTTTATAATATGACTAAAACAAGTAAGACAATCTCAGATGCATTGTAAATGGATGCAAACATCATACTGTTCTTGTCAAGGCCTAGAAACATAATGTTTTCTTCTGTTAAATGGTAAATGAGTGCATCATTTAATCAGAAATGGAATTAAATGATTATTCCTTCTAAAGAAATGTGAATGCATCAATATTTCTCATAAATTTTTGCCAGAATGTTCTAATGGATTTTATCTAATGATTATAGCAAACAAACAAGCTTCCAGTGCATGGGGTTTCTCATGCACAATAGCATGCTGGAATCACAGGAGACGGTGAAATTTTCCAGGTGTGCGTGTTAAACATGATGAGCTGACATTTTCAGGATAATGGTTTGTGATTATAAGCCACAGACCTTCTTTCCCTGTGGGCCTTCTGGTCCGATGTCACCCTGTGGTCCTGGTAAACCCTGCAGGGGAAACATCAAAGAGTGTGTTACAGTGTCTATCATCAACATATGAGTCTCTAAGACATTATCTGTAGACACCAAAGCATTATGCTGCTTTACAATACAGGAAAATGTACGTTTAATCATATGTTGGGGGAAATTCAACATGTGTTTTAACATTTACCTCCTGAAATATATTGAAGCCAGTTTCCAGCACAGGGTAAAAGATTAGGTAATCAGTAACTGAAACCTTTTTTTTACTGTAAATGTTACTGATTTTTTTTTTTTTTTTTTTTTACATTTTAAACTATTTCCATAAAATACTTTTAATATTATTTACTTTTTTTTTTCTCACAAAATCCGGAGAAAAAAAAAAGTCTGAATTGTGAGATATAAAAATTCCAAATCAATTTATATCACATTTCTTAGTTTTTGTATTACAATTATGAATTTACATCTGGCAGTTCTGTGTTTTTTCTCAGAATTGCAAGACAAAAGTCTGAATTGTGAGATAAAAACGCGATATAAAAAAATTAAATGTCATAGTTATTAACTTTTATATTTTTTAATCTTGTGTTGGAATCAAGCATTTTTCAAAATAAGCTCTCAGATTTAGATTTAGTTTAGTTTTAACATCTGTCTCAGGTGATCTAAATGCAAGCGGTCATTGCAAAATACAGCTGTAAACGGCTCACTCAAATCACATTTGCATATTCAAAAACAAATGCTCACCTATTCACCTGTCAATCAATTACAGACTAAAAAAATAATCTGGTGTAGGATTTACTTTTAAACAATATACACTCAAGAATTGCTACTAAATTTCACAAATAATTTACAAATTTGAAAAAAAATTTTGTTGCAACACTCTAAGGGTTAAAGGCATTAAAAAACATTATGGCTTTAAAAGAAATCAACTGTAAACCATAAACAATGTGATTAAACAAATTACATACGCATATGTATAAATAAAAAGTCAGATGTTATATTTTTTATTAAATAAATAGATATGTAATAAATGTATCAAACCCACCTGCAGACCTCTGGCCCCTTGAGTACCAACTGGACCTTCAGGACCCTGTCAGATGGTATAATATAAACACATTTAGCATTTGAAACATATTCTGTATTACTGTGTTCACAACATATTGGAGGAGTGTGTAGAAACTGTAACTTCTGAAGGGTTACGCACTCGGTCTCCTTTGATTCCTGGAGTGCCACATTCTCCTCTTTCACCCTGTAGATGGTCAGAAAAAATCATAATCATGACAGTCTCATATGCCTCCACATAAATATATTATAAATCAATGCAGGGATTTAGTACCTTCTCTCCATTGTAGCCTGGTTTCCCCTGGGAACAAAACAGAAAGACATTATTTATGTATGTATTATTCTTTTTTATTTTTTACGTTTATATTTGCTTATTGGTCAATGATGTGACACTAATCTGGATCTATTTTCTATTTTTTAATGCAGTTCATACACACATTCTTGAAAACACATTTTAATTTGTGAATTAATATTAATTTAAATGTTTTTAAGGCTTAAAGTCTCAAAAAAGTGTGGTGTAAAACAATCTTGGAATTTTTTTTTAAATAGTTTGAACTAATCTTAAAAACTAACTTAAACATACTAATTAATGTTTTGAAATAACAATGAATTTTGTCCAAATCAAAGTCAGTGTTATGTAATAAAATTTCATCACCAGAAAACCATACAACAGGAAATGACATCAACACCAACATGGTCATCTTTAATAATTGATGATTAGTACAAATGTGTAATTAGTTCACATTTGCAAATAAATGAACTTGAATCATTAATAATATGCATATGCATACACACGTTGTATACAGTATACACTATAAAGTAGTGTTTTTGTGTATGTTTGTGTAAATTTATATCTATATATATGAAAATAAACATGTAAAATAAAAACATTTTTCACAATAATTTCATACATTTATAAATAAATTCTTTGAAAATTAAGAAAATTAAGATTAAGTTGTGTACAATATCTGATAACAATTTTCTTGATGATTACGTCACTTCCTTAAACCTTTTTCCTGTGTTTTTTTTTTTTTTATTTGTTCAGTCATGTAGCAAAATATTTGACGAATAAGCAGTGATTTTGTGACCTTGCCCCTCACCTCTGTTCCTTCACGACCAGGAAGTCCACTCAAACCAGATTCACCCTAACAAGAGCACAAAACAAGTGTTTTTCAGAAAGGGTTATAAAATACAGTTTGTCAGTCTTGATTTCTGTACAATTCATTATGAGAAAGTGTTAATGAAATCTAAAGTAGAATTATGAAGTGCATCCACAGAAGCAAGCGCAAAGCAGAGAGAATGACAGATAGACAGCAGGACTAAAAACAAAATACTGACCTTTTGACCTTTAACCCCAGGGGCTCCATCCTCACCTGGGCGACCCTTCTTTCCCTGCAGGGGAGATAGGAGAAAGTGAGAAGCTGTGTCAACTCCACCCAAAATGTTTGCTCAATATAAAAATGAATGACCTCATATGTCAGTTGGGTTTATTAGACCCATAAAACTACCCAATCAAAAATTTTGTGCATGCAAAGGGATAGTCCACCCCGGAATGAAAACCTGAATGCATTTCTTTCTTCAAAAGAATAAACTTTGTTTTAAAAAAGTTTGTTATCAAAAAGTTTCTGGACACATTGACTTCCATTTTACGGAAAAAAACGCCATGGGACCCAAAACTTTTGGGTTATCAACATTCCTCAAACTATGTTCCACAAAAGAAAGAAACTCATATAGGTTCAGAATGACATAAGGGTAAGAAGATGACAAAATATTCAGTTATGGATGAACTACCCATATACCGCATTTTCCGGACTATAAGTTGCACTTTTTTCATAGTTTGGCTGGTCCTGCGACTTATAGTCAGGTGCGACTTATTTATCAAAATTAATTTGACATGAACCAAGAGAAATGAACCAAGAGAAAACATTACCGTCTCCAGCCGTTAGAGGGCACAGAGCACAGAGCGCCCTCTCGCGGCTGTAGATGTTAATGTTTTCTCTTGGTTCTTGGTTCTAAATAAATGCGAATTATAATCCGGTGCGACTTACATATGTTTTTTTCCTTTAAATTTCCTTTAAAATGTTGTTGAGTTCATTATTATTATTATTATTATTATTATTTTTACCAGTACAAATGAAACAATTCTTTTTAAATCAATATAACAGTACTACAAATGACCAAGGACAGTCTATGAGTTCACTTGGCAGCTGGTCAGTGCTAAAAGTGCTGACCAGAGGAGGTTCAACTAATGAGAACAATTACTGAGGCCTGTCATTTAAAGTCATGGGAATGTGTGGAATCCAGAGAGGAGAAAGCACCTGGATAATGAGGGTTAGGCGTCTGTCAATAAATAACTTACTCTAACATGAACCTGCCTCCTACACATTTCAGGTTAGCATTATAAGCATTTTCAGCCAAAACATGCAATTACATTCTCTTCACTTTCAACAGTCTGAACAAGAAGGATTCTTCTTTTGAGGAATCTTATTTTGTGTTTTGCCCAAGGTGGTCCTGAGGGGTCCTGAGAAAGACGATAATTATCCTAACTTTTACAAAGCGAAGCAGCTATCCAAAAAGTCAAAATAATGCCTGTCTCTTCATCCCTCAACGGAATCCGTACCTCTTAGGAATAGAAAAAAGGAGAAAAATGTGCCTGTGGGCTCGCGTGGAAACACGTCCCATGTTGGAGGAAATTTAGAAGTGAAAATACTCACCGCCGGGCCGCTGGGTCCTCTCTCGCCCTTCTCGCAAGCACACTTCAGGGACAGAGGACACTAAATATAGAGGAAAGAGTGTAAATAAATGGAAAAGCCAGTTTTATTTGCTTTGTTTCAATAAGGCAGAGATGGGGAAAAACTACTTTCTGGCCGAAAAAAAAGAGTGTTTGTGTGTGTGCACACTAAAAAAATGACCGTAAATTGAATGGTAAAAGACTGTAAAAATGCTACAGTAAAAACCTGTTAAATGGTTAGTAGTAAATTACCCTACTATATACAGTGTAAAACTGTATTAGACATTACATGTGATTTTACGGTAGTATACCGTATTTGGAAGCGAAAAAAACTAGAGTTTACAGTGAATACAGTGAAATTTGACATTCTCAATTCAATGCATTACATTTCAAATTTGATGTTTTTTTGTTGTTGTTGTTGTAAGATTAAATATTTCTTCTTAGGTTTTTTTTTTTTAATCTGTTTTGTATATTAGGGTTGTATGTTACACCTAATTTTGTCTAATGAATGTTTATTGCATTATTTAAAGGGGTGGTTTACTGTTTGTTTTTTTTCTAGGCTTGATTGTGTTCAAAGGGTGCAGTCTAACATGTGTTCATGCTTTGATAAATAAAAAAACATAATATTTTTCACATAATTTACCTTTATTCCACAACGATCTGTCCCTTCTCTGACAAATGCCTCGATTTATTTTCTGTTTTTATTTTTTTTTTATGTCCACTGCTGTAGAAAATTTGTTTTGAAACTTGTGAATCCATTAGAATCGTTAGAAGACAGAATCACGATTCCTATATGCACAGATTGTTACGTGCATCCCTAGTTTACTCTTCCTCTTCTCTATAGCAGTATAACCTTTTCCCATTCTGTTGCATGTTCCTGGGGGCGGGTTTTTCTGGGTTTGTGATGTAACAGACCTTTTAAAAGATGATATGTCCATTTGCATTGAACTTTCAGCGCTACAACTTTGCAGATATTGCTTATGCTCAAACAGCAACTAGCAAACCAACTAACGTTAAAAAGTGAAATCGCAATCAACCACCCCTTTAAGTTTCATATGTGTTACCATGGTGGTGTTTAGTGTTTGTGTGAATGACACTGTGCAACTTCAATATATGTTATTATTTAAAAGCTGCTTGTGATGGGCTTTGGTTCATCATGTGACTTTCTCATCATCACCGGCATTTGGTGGTTATCAGTGTGTTACTAGGTACAAGCTACAAAACAGATTTCAGTACTTCAATAGGTTGATATATTAACATTATATCAGTTATATACGTTATTTAACTGTTGAAACCATAAAAAAAATGTTGCTACCATTTTTTGTTTACAGTAAAATTCCAGTAACTACAGCTGCCATCTTTTTACTGTAAATTTTACCGTAAATTTTTTTTTTTTACAGAGCATTTTAAACTATTACCATAAAATACTTTAAATATTATTTACTTACCCCATCGTTTGCCAGCTGAGCCTGTGTAGAGAGTAACAGGACAAAAATTAGATTCTGTCCAAATTTTAGCTGCTTTATTATAATTGCTGCTCTTTGGCAAGCCTTTCATTTGTGCGGTTAGGGTAAACAGTACAAACAGTTAATATCAGGCCATACATTATACAGATCTCCCAGAACAACAAATGTGATTAAAGGAAAGGGTATCATTTAACATGCCTAGTCTTGCTTTACATTGGAATTATATCAAAGTGTTACTGTACAAATGAGGGGGAAAAAATAAACCTGCAGGATGTATAATAACAGTATAACAGCAGGAATGACAACAAGGATTTATGGAATATATAAAACCAGATGCATAAGCGACAACAGGACGTGTTTACTCTAGTCATAGTAAATGAAGTGTAGAAAGGCTAATCATTAGCTGTCCCAAAACGGTAAAAAAAAAAAAAACACAGCACAGCACATAATTATTTTATCTTCTGTGTTTTCTAAATACAGTGTCAAATATGATTAGCTTGTCTTGTCTGCTTTAAACTGTTTTAGCAGGTCTCCCAGCCTGGCCAAATGGCAAGTCCAACCATAAAAACCTGGGCAATTAAGACCAGCAAACTGATTTTCCAATGATTAATTTTGATTTTCTTTTTGTCATTTGTTTAAATCCCAACATTAACTGTTTACTCTGTCAGCGTTTAATGCAAAGCATAAGAATAACTCTTTTGAATCAGTTATTTGATTCTTAGTGAATCAAACAGCAGAACCAATCCACAGCACAACAAATAACTCTTATGAGTCAACTCAGTTATTTAAATCAATCATTCAAAAAGATTCAGATGTTTGTATAAGTCTGAGGGATCATCTGAATGGACCCAATAATAATAATAATAATAATAATGTAAAACTAATAGAAACAGTATACAGTATAACAATTAGTCAGTTTTAGAATTTTAAGAACTGAGTCATGAATGTGCATTTAGAGTGAATTTACCATATCCTTGAACTAGAACCTTGCTTGGAATTCCAAATGACTCTTTTGAACTAATTCTTTTTAGTGAATCAAAAACATACAGTGCAAAAAAATATTACTATCCTAAAAATAAATAAAATAAGTTGAAATTCAGCAGTTAGCTACCGTTTGAATCAGTCTAAAATGGAAACACCATTTTCAAGCTTATATCTTTAATTGGCTGTGTCGAAAAATGTATGATAAATCAAGTCAAATCCTGGAATAAAATGGAACGTTGTGAACTGAAATGGAATGAAATCTGGAAATCTATATAGATGCCCAAATGTGAACACAGAGCTCTACTATGTTAGTTGGCTTCTTCTCTGTTGGAGAAGTGTTAGTGGCTTGTAACTCTTAAAACACTCTTGAACAAGCCCAGACAGAATCAGGAGACTTTTTGTATTTCCTGAACTCATTTCAGGGAAACAATTGCTACACTTTATTTTAAGGCGTCCTTGTTACCGTGTGCATTTACTAACTATATGGTAGGATTAGGGTTTGGCTTAGTGTTATATATGTAATTATGCATAATTTATTGTCATAATAGAAAGTACAATGTAACATTTAACAAGGACACCTTCAAATATAGTGTTACCAGATAAATCTGTTGAATGGATTTGAACAGTAATAAATGAAGCTGAATATAGCCTTATTGGTAGCTGAAGCCAAAATAATGAACACAAATATACTCAAGTTGCTGGAATGAGTATGATTAGTGCAGTTCCAAGAAATGTGTGTGGGCCTGTCTATGCATACAGTATGAGAACAGAATGAGTGATTGGCAAAACCATACTTACAATCTGAATTATGACTTTTTCCATGACGTTCGTGTCCTGTAGATTATAGAGGAATTTGCTGGCTGGTGTACTGGCCAGCAGTCTCAGGTTTGCTGTGTTGGTAGGGTCATTGGCGCTACGGGTGATGCCAATCGTGAAGACCTTCACGCCCTGGTTCTTTGCGTCAGCCATAGCGGAGAAGATATCAGGGTTTCTGGGATGAAAAGTCCCATCTGTGAGGAGCAGGGCGATCTTGATGCTTTCTGGGCTCGATTCTTCCACAAATATCTTGGTCATGTTGGTGATGGCGTAGGTGGTGTAAGTGCCGTGGCCGATGTAGGCCATCGGTGCGATGCTGCTCTTGAAGCTCTCAGAGCCTCTCCACTGTTTAAGGGTCTGCTCGATAATGACGTGGCTGCTGTACTGAAGCAGGGCCGCTCTCCAGCTGAGTTTGCGACTTGTGTCCAAACGGATGCTCTGGAGGCCTTCTATAATGTCCATAGTGAACTGTTTCTCCTGCTGGTGGTGGTCCTTGGCCGTCTCAGAGCTGTCCAGCAGGAAGGCCAACTCTAGACTGCAGTCTTCATCCAAGATGGCTGATGCCACAGCATGGGCAAAAAATGGAAAGAGCAGTGTTAAAGAAAGATTCAACACAGTCAAATAAAAGAGGAAATTCATTAGGCCGCCATATGTTTTTTGACAAAACATAAATTAATACATGATTCATTTTGACTAACTATTCATTTATTCCCTGATATGTAGTGTATGATTCAGCATATTTCACTGTACTTAGTTTAATATTGTCATTAATTAACACAGCTATCAACACCACAAAATGGCCAACACTGTTTTCAGATTAATAAATAAATAAATAAATAAATAAATAAATATATATTTTTTTATAAATAAATTACTTAAAATTTATATATTTAATAAATATAAAATATTTAGCAAATTAGATGTTACATTTATTGAGTAAATTACATAAATATATATTGAGTAAATTAGACCATTGTGGGAAATTAAGTGTTTTATAAAGTGAAGGTCAATTTACTATATATATATATATATATATATATATATATATATATATATATATATTAGTCAATGACAAAATAATGTGTGTGTGTGTGTGTGTTACTGGAAATATCTAATATGTTGTGTGTAAGATAACATTCATAATGCATATTAAGAAGATTTATATTTTATAAAGTATATTTATACTGAGTAAATTTGATAAATTAGATACATAATATTTTAAAATATTTTAAGGAAATTACATTATATAACTACATAAATAAATGTACATATTAGATATATTAAGTAAACTGGATAAATGATAACGTTTGTTATAAAATTGTTCATAATAACTTATCTATAAAATAAAAGTTAATTTATTAAAATAATAATAATAAAGTAAATTGACTGCAGCAATTTGTTTGCATGTCGTTCCATTTTTCATGCTTCGTTCAATTCAAATTCCAGAATTCCAGTTTTAACTTCAATAAAATTGGGAATTTAAAAGGCAAATTCACTTCTGAATAGTTTCTGAATAGTGCTCAGTGCTAAGCCCTGCCATTTATTTAGCTATTTGTCTTTTTTTTTTCTGAAAAAGTTGCATTACTCCACAATGTTTCAGAAAATGTCCATGTCGTCGTACAAAAAAAGAAGAAAACTAATCCTCCAAATCTCCTAATAATCCTTTTTGGACTCATGAAGCAATGCAGTCTGTCATCTGATCTTCCTTGCAACTCAGCAGCTCATCAGTCTTCATGTCACCAGTGACAAAACATGGCCTACCAGCTCTCATACAGATATGAATAAATCATGTTCATGTTAAGAGAACTGAACGCCTCAGGGCTCCAAAATCACTACATCCAGACACATCCTCCTCCGGGACGGCCTTTAAATATGCTGCTAGTATGTCTAGTATATCCTAACATGACATTGCATGTTTTAAGGCATAAAACTAACTTTATGTTTCTTAGACAGTACGTGATGCACTGATAGCGATCCATGATTTTACAGCTTATACATAGTAAAGAAAAGACACAAATATCCTTATTGGGTGTCAACCACTTTTATGGGTGAAGTAAACATCAAATGCATTAGCAACCATAATGTGACACATCTGAGTGAAACAGGATATTCAATAAGCAAACATGTAGGAAATGACTTGATTTTATCCATTGACAATTGATTGGATCATTAAAAATCAACAAAATCCACAACAGACCATCTATATCATTTATTTACTCTACTAAAACAATGCATGCACATTCTCACCTTGACCGTCATGTTTCTGCAGAACGGCTGCCGTCTGTCCTCTAGTCTTAACTCTTGTTGGTCCAGTTTTTTCTTCATAGAAATCCTGAGCCCAAACGCTCAGCAAAACAAAACACAACACAGACCAGCTTAACGTACGAGCCATGACCGCCACTCCTGCAAAAATCATAATATATTAGTATACTAATAGAAACTTGAAAAGAACATGTCCAGATCACAATTTACACTTAAATCAAAAGAGGAAGATTAAATTGTGCATGAATGGAATTAAGCTTATTTTAAGGCCATTAATTGTAATTTTCTTTATAATATCACAAAACCTTTTATAAAACAACAACAACAACAAAAAATGGCAGCAACGAATGTCACATAAATAGTTTCACTTGCAATGCAATTTTTATATTTATTTTTTTTAATGCAAAACACATGATCTTTCTCTGCAAAATCACATTTCATGCCAAAATCATGTATGAAGAGAATTAAGCTTAGTTCATGGCCATTGATTGTATAAATAAAAATGGCAATAAGAAAGTTCGCAATGTAAAAAATGTCCTCAAAATATTACATAATAATTTTCATTAGTGTGAAAAAATATGGAAAACGTCATGAAAATGTCACATGCAATACAAAAAGATAATTTATTCTCATTTTATTTATGAAAAACACATTTTCTTATTTTCTTTGTTTTTTCCTCAAACGTGAATCAATAAACCATTATCTATTTCCAAGGGCACATAAAACAAAAATGATATTATTTTTATACAAACCTGCTTGGCATGTACTATACATTATAGTAGTATATAACCTTCCATACAGACTTAATTACCCGACTAAAAATGCAAAGCTCAAAGACAGCAATAAAAGAAAGGCTCATATTTTTATTAGCTGTTGAAAAGTGACTCACCTTTGGCAGCAAAGCCTCTTGCCACAAGCGAGCAGTGCAGGTGTGCAGCTCAGCGTTCCTCAGGTGACGTCTGAGTGAGTGAAGCAGACTCTGAAGTGAATCACCACAAGTAGACGACGTCCTCAGGCTGTATCTGCCGCTGTCACAGCCCATTTCCCTCCCACTTTTAAGGCGAGGAGGACCCACCGAACTCTTTTCTGCATGTATCCCCTCAAGACTGCAGAGAGAGTGAATCTAAAAGCTTGGAATGTACCATAAAAAATTATAAAAACAATGCTCAAAAGATATTTAGGCTTAAATGCATTATTATATTATTGAAAAGCCCTTGCTACGTGTACGGTGTTAACCTAACTGAGACTTGTTATAGCACTTATATCATTGCTTTTTGTTGTTTTTGATTGCTTCCACTGTCCTCATCTGTAAGTCGCTTTGGATAAAAGCGTCTGGTAAATGAATAAATGTAAATGCAAGATTTGTGTATTTGAATTGCACTTAAAAAGTCCTTCGACTTGGACTACACAGTTTTGATGCATAATTATCAGTCCTACATAAATGAAACTATAAAAACCTCTATAAAAACCGAATGTGTTTTAAATAAGCAGTAACCAGGTTTATTTATTTGTCACCAATGAGTCCCAATTGGTTTCAATGCATTTTAATACATTGTATATTGGTTATTCCAAATATGAATTACTTTTGTGATTTTTTCTTCTACTTCTTAGAGTCGTTCATTATGAACTGTCATTGTGAAGTGAATTTGAAAAGATATGCGGATGTACAGATACTGACAGTACTATTCTGCTGATCTACTACTGCTGGTTTAGGCTTTTATGCCACAGGACAGGCTGAAGATATATGAGACGAGGCAAACAAAGAGGAATATGGGTGGAGTTAGTTTTACAAGTCTTTAGTCTTTCTTCAGACATTCCACGAGATGCTAAGGTGGTTGTCATGATGATCAGAGGGCTTGACCTCAGCTAGTCTTTTCTTTAGCATTGTCCGTTCCCTCGGTCCTGGTCATCAGGGGTGTTGCACTGGCTTAAAATAGCACCACAATGTGAAGTGAGATCATCCCTGCCATTCTGAAAGAAATACTGAGCGGTTTCCAAACAACTATGATATATACACACTGCTGTGCAAAAGTTTGAGTTGATTTTTAAAGCAGTCTCTTAATCAACAAGGGGGAATTTATTTGATTAGAAATATATTAAAATAGTAATATTATAAAATACTATTGCACTTTAAAATAGACTTCTACTATGTAATTTATTCCTGTGATGCAAAGCTGTATTTTCAGTATCATTACTCCAGTCTTCAGTGTCACATGATCCTTCAGAGAAATCATTGGTATATACTGACTTACTTCACAAAAATTTTTATATAATCATTTTTGTATACAGCTTTGCTGCATTATATTTTTGTGTAAACCGTATTGTATTTTTTGGTGAGTAGAAAGGTCAAAAGAACATCATTTATTTGAAATTTGTAAAAGTATAAACAGTAATTTAAAATAAATTGCATGGCCTGAAGCATGTTTTGATGTTCACTAAATAGTCAAATATATTATTAAAATTCATGAGAATATAACATTTTCCCATTTTACGGATAGAGCTGTACATATTTTTTTTTTTTTTATAAAATAGCACAAACAGAAAAAAAGCTGTATGGCAACAAAAAAGGAATAGAGGAATGTTTGCAGTTTATATATTATCTGGGGCATATTTTTCGGTTGGTTTCTGACCTGAGTGTGAGCGTATGTGACCTGTGACCGAAGTGCAAGTATGATACAAGTGTTTGCACGTCCAGAAGCCGAAGCTGTTTTCTTCAGCTGTGCTGTGGGTGACGGGGATTTCAGTTTCAGACTCTGCAGGCTATGACTGACACTCTGGAATGCTTTGTTTCGGGAGCAGCACATTCTACCCTCTCGGTGCCATTGTGAACCATGGATAAGGATTATGGTAGAAAACTATGAATGTAAAAGAAAAAAAGAAATCTCTTTATTATTTCAACAGCAACAGGAATGGAGAGCTGGGGCCTGTTCCATAAAACAAGTTTACAAAATAAGCCAGGCTTATTTGGTTAACTAGTTTTATGAAACAGGCCCCAGAAGCCTCTTTCTTCTCAGAGGTTTTCCTAAGATTGTTTTTTTTTTTTTTTTTTTGCCAGCTTTTGTCTTTTGGTGGAAATATTCTTTAAATTGTTATTTTAGTCAGTTATACTCACCTAAATTGGCATCTGTTTTTAGTCAATATAAATAACATATTCCCAGCGATAACATTCTTAGAACTATTCTCTCAAAGTTCTGAACAAATGTAACACTCCAGTAACATTATTAGAATGTTCATTCAAAGTTTTTTTTTTTTTCTGGAAATTATTTTCATTATTTTTGACCCTGGACTAAACCAGTTATGAGGGTAATTTTTTTTGTATTTATACACAACCTGAAAGCTGAATAAATAAGCTTTCCAGTGATGTATGGATTGTTAGTTTAGGGTAATATTTGTACGTGATACAACTATTTTAAAATCTGGAATCTGAGAGTGTAAAAAAATAAACATTGAGAAAATAACATTTAAAGTTGTCCAAATCAAGTTCTTAGCAATGCATATTACTAATCAAAAATTAAAAAAATATATTTATGTAACATGATCTTTACTTTATATCCTAATGGAATAAAATAAAAAAAAGGTATTTTTGACCCACACACTGCATTGTTGGCTATTGCTACAAATATACCAGTGCCACTTTTGTGCTCAAGGGTCACATTTTGATGTTTGTCTAACATTTAAAAACTTTTTTCAGTGTTCAGGGAACATTCAAGGGCAGCATATGTATAATGTTTGAAAAATCATAGAACAGTCCCATTGCATATTCAATTTAAAAAAAAATGGTTTTCAGTACTTAATGGCAACATTAGCAAAATGCTCTCAGAATTGTATTTTTGTTAGCTGGGTTAGTGGATGAAAACATATAAAAGTAAATTCAACACATGTATAAACATGCATCACCATTTAACATAAATTAACAATAAGAGTATACTATTGTAATAATGTTGTGAATCTTTATGATTTTGTAACTCGTCATACAGTTACAGAAAGAGCATGTTCACAAGATGACTGACATATTTTGACTTAGTCCAAATGAATTAAATCCACAAGTGAATTTGAACAGATTTGATTATTTAAAATCATATTTGTATAAATCTTTATTCCTTAATTCAGTATATTTTAATAAAAACAATGATTATCATCACAATGTTTCATCAGATCTATCATTGACAATTCTTCACTGACAAAATGTTGTGTGGCATTTTTGCTAAATGATTCCAAATGCAAATTTTTCATCAATGAAATTAAATATTTTTATTTACTAATGAACATTTTGTTTCTCAAATGTAAAGCCAAATGATCTTCTTAACCTAAAGGACTAAGGCAATCTTAAAGGTGCAGCTCAGCCACAAATGATGAATTTTCTCTGAAGACTGACTAAATGAAGCATGCATGCAGCAGTGCTCTGCTCTTTCCATTGTTAGTAATCCCAGCTGTGGAGGGAATGAACAGCGACACACTGGAATGACTGTTAAAGCTGCGTTTCTTTAATAATACGCATCAAAGGCGAGGAAATGACCAAGAGATTTATCAGGTGAGAGTCTGTGCAAAAGTGCAGATGTTGGGGCGTGGCTTCAGTTGTGGGCGGAGCCACAATTGTGGTGGGAGTTTTCCACCAATGCAAGTTTGCACTGCTGTCATATTAGGAGGTGGTCCAGGATCATCAGCCTTTCAGTTTGCAATTCAAGCTCCATTCTCCAGCTAATTTTTCAACATGGAAGTAAGCTGTTCACTGTGAATGTGCCAGACTTTATTAGCCAATAGGCCTATAGGTAAATAACTACAAATTTCCTATACAAACCAGTGTGTTTACGACTACAATCATATATTAAAATAATATGATAACAAACAGCAGTTTGCAATATCAAGCGACTTAACATACTGTTTTGACACAGCTAAAAAACTGGATGTAAACTGCTATGCTATGTTGGAATTACTATAACTGAGTTTCCAGCTAATAAAAAGTGTCACAACTTTGTCAAACTCTGAATTACAAGTTGGAAACTTGGAAATTGTGGAGGCTTGAACATTTAGGGAAGTTATGTGGTAAGATTGTATTATGAAAATTATTCTCTCCAAGCTGCATTTATTTGATAAGAAATATATTAATATTGTAAAATATTTTTTGAATTTAAAACATGAGTTTTGTATTTTAATACATTTTAAAATGTATTTATTTCTGTGATGCAAAGCTGCATTTTTAGCAGCCTGTACTCCAGTCTTCAGTGTCACATTCTAAGATGCTGGTTTGCTGCAGGAACCATTTCTTATTCATTAAAATAAATCATTTAAAAGCTTGAATGAGTGCCACTGAGTATTTGAACAATATAAAAATATTATTGCAAATTTTATGTTGTTCATTATTTGTGATACATTGTGACATTATTTTTTTTCATATTTAAATCTCACGATTTAGACATTAAAAAAGCAATATGACAGAAAGGGGTCCAGAAAGGGCCTCAAGACACCATAATACATCCTTTTGGCAATACTTTGGCATTAGACCATGCTTGAATCATTATAACAATAAGACTTTTCCTTATTTTGGAGTAAAATGTGCATGTGGGCATCGCTGCTTAAAAAAATGGATTTTGAAACTAACGTTGAAATCCGATCTCCCAGAAAAGAGCTCAAAAAGTCTTTAAAACCAGCCTCAAGACTTGCAAACCAGCTTAGGCCAGTTTAAGATTTTTTTTTTTTTTCAGGGATGTTCTTATAAAAATATTTTTTTTCATTTTGCTTTTATTTATACTCAAAATGCTTTACATATCATATAAATAATAAATTAAAAGATCTTAACAGTCAAGTCCTCTCTCCAACAGTGTGTTTGGAAAGAATTACAACAGACAAAACAAAAGAGACACAAACAGAGTCTTTGACACCATTGACACCATTTGACACCATTCCAGTGGTTCCCATCTAAGGCAATTCCCATATTCACATCACTTCTGAGGAAGAAGATTGTCATGGCAGTGGGGTAAAGAAACACTGACCAGGTCAAATGCAATCAAAGGCCAGCTGCAATGGTCAGTTATGGCACGGACGCAAACTTGCCTCAACTTGATAAGATGCATGAAATGGCAACGTGCAATTACGAGAACACAAAGGACTCCAGCATTTTGACCGCAACCTCACAGCCATTAAAAACTCACACGGATGATATAAGGACTAACATACCTAACCTCAAAGGTTAAAGATCTGAGCCGGTTCTCAGGTTCACATCCTAGAAATACCATCATTTCTGAAACAGAAAATGCTCTGCTACACGATTAAATATCCTCCAATTAGGACTCAAATATTTAAATGAAAACATCTTTACCTAGTTAACTCGAGACTAACATGCTATCAGGTGTGAACATCTATAAATCCATCAAGATGTTCTATTCTATAAAACATATATACAGATGCAGACCAGATGACCACTATACAATTACACAAACTACCTGTTATTTCCCCATATATATTAGTTCAGAAAAGACACCAAAATGACTACACTAAAAATTACAAAGAGCAAAACGTTGGCAAGTACTGTAGTTTTATGCCCAAGCTTGTTTATTTGTAAATGAAGAAGACATGCTGTTGTTATGTTATCAGAGCAAGGAGGAATACATGTTGAGTCAATACATGGCCTTAAGTGCTGGAAGGAAGTGGAACTGCAAAGTGAACAATGCATTTCTATATGTGTTATATCGCTTGAGAGCTTTAACTAACACAGTTTGAATGGTTTTATATTCTCAGGAACGAGGCTACATGCAGAACAGTACAATTTATCACAAATATATATATATATATATATTTTTTTTTTTTTTTTTTTTTTTAAATGCTTGGAATAATGCAAATGCATATATATAATATATTTTGAAGAATTGTGGGATCCAAACACCATTGGAACCTATTTATTTTTATTGTATGGACAAAAAGGGGTGAGTAAATAATAACCCAACGTTATTTTTTGGATGAACTATTCATTTAAATTTGAACATTATAATTAATTACAAAGTTTCTGCATGTCCTTCCACAAATTAAGTCTTAACAAATTCTTAAATCGGAGCAGAAAGTCAGAAATTCATAAAGTTAACCCATTAAATGTTGCATTGCACTGCAAAAATCTTCCTCGGTATGTTTTGTTTTATAATACAAATATCTAAATATTCTTAAATCTGGATATTAGGCAAATTGAAGATAAGAAGTGTAAATTAAAACATGAATAAATATCTGTCAATATTATATTATGTTGATCTTTCTGAGGCCAGCGGCAGATTTGTGTTTTGGTTTCATCATTTTGATCAGTTTCTTTCTTTCTCAAACAATGTAATTTTGCATCTTTTTATCTTGATTTAAGAATCTATATAGAGTAATGGAGGTTGGTTGGAAGTTGTATTTTCAGACTTTGAAGTATAATACAAGGCATTTACAATCAGAGACCATATTAATGTATATAGTGATGTAATGTATTGTGTTCCATTCATACCTGCATTCCAATAAATGTTCTTTAGTTGATCTTATACATAATACATTTTATAAAACCTGCAGAAATCCTGAATTATCTGATAAGCATCATATGATATAACCATCTTGGTTGGAGAGAGCTAAAAAAGTTGTTGGATTTCAAACCCTTCTAAATTTGCTAATTAGTTTAAAATGCCCTTATTTGAAAGGCAATATCTGACTTGAATGTAAGACCCACAATCATCAGAGATTTTTTAAATGAATCATAATCAGATGTTTTTCTTTTAACAGACCTTTTTCAACTCATTGCAGGTGTCCTCTGCCCTCTCTAAGGCGTCCTGTAGTTCCTTCACTTTTAATTCTCTGTTCACGGCTACTGCTTCAATTTCAAAGCTGATAAAAAAAAAATGTAAACCATGAGAAAGGCAAACTAAGCATAAAGATACACAAAGAGGACTGCCTTTATCATACTTTTATGGTACGTACTTGAGCCTGACAGTGTTATGCATTATGTACTTATCCTCAAATGGAAAATGAGGCATTCTGGCTGACATTAAATTGTATGTTACATGGAAGGAAATAAGTATAAGGAAATAAATGTATAGTGTTGGAATGACTTGAAGCTGCGTAAATGATAATGAAAGTTTCACGCTTGGGTGAACTATTCCTTTAATAAACACGGAATGTGCTATCCATACAGAAAGTCTAGTGTTGCATAAGTCGTTTCATGTGTTTTGAGATTCATACCTGTTTTCTGCATCCAGTCTGCCGTTCTCAGCTTCCTGTCTTTTCCGCTCCTGCTACTGAATTTAACAAAATGAAATTAAATTATTTTAACTCCATCTGAAAACAAACAGCAATGCAACTTATAATTTATATTAAATCTAGGCTGACCATACATTCTCTTTTTCCCAGAAGTGTCACGGCTGGGTTACTTCATATTTGCTGATTTACTAAAAATGTAGTTTGACCAATAGCGTGCATGCATTGTGCATAATCAACCAATTGTGGCATGCGAGAAGGTGGGACCTTTGCAGAACGGTCAAAGCAATGCAAGTATGCATACATATAACGTATGAGGACTGCAGAGAGCATGTCAGTAGGCAAACAAAGCCAAAACCCTGACATTTTATGCCATTTAAAAATTCTAGACACGTCCAGGAAAAAGGTCATAGACTCTAGTGAATTCTGAACATTTGTTTCATTTCTTACCCGTATCTTTTTCCCACGCTGCATTGAGAGATCAATGAGCTCATCCTTTTGCTTCACAAGTTTCTCCAGTCTCTTTTGAGTGTCTGTCTCTCTCATTGATTATTTTTCCTGAGTTTGTCTTAGTTTGAGATCCAAAGAAATGTATGAGCTGTTTAACAATGTACCAGGACAACTACACAAATGTACACAAAAATACTTAATCCTTTTTTTTTATCTAGCTGCCAAGGCAAAACCACAATTAAAATACTAATATAGCTCAAACTGAAATAAATCTACTAATAATAAAAACTATACAGACATAAAAAACTAATAAAATGAAAAAATAAATAAATAAATAAAAATAAATTACTAAAATTTTATTTAAAATGGAAAATCACTATAATAGTACCTCATTAATACTAAAATGATATGCAACCCAATATAATATCAAGTGTTTAGCTTACATTAAAATTAATTAATTGGTTTATTAGATACATTCAAACCAAAACACTGTAGAGTTTGATTGAATGTACATCAGCAACAAAATATCTCTCATGTTTTCTCTAAGACAATGAGCTATTTTAGTATACAAGAAGCTATAATAAGGTGCTCTATATTTTTGCATTTTAATACTTGCATTTATTGTTGTTTTAGCCACAATCCTAACTGAGAAAGACCATTTTTAATGTCGTTTAACTTGAACTAAATGTATAAATTTACAAAAATTCCAATCAAGTTTCTTATTTGAAGTACAGTTATTTTTTATTCTTATGGTAAGAAAAAAAAAAAAAACGGCACTGCAATTTATATTACAAAAAAGCCTTTAAAACTATATTTTATACAGTGTATTTGCTTTAAAATATGTGTTGTATATAGAATGTATGCCATATTTTGAATACAGAAACAGACTGAAATAGTACTTAACAGCCTTAGTGTACATTACACTTCTTGTATAATAACTTATCTGTTTTTACGAAGCACAGATCAGCTGTAGAATTACAGAGCTGCTCATGGCTGTATTTTCAGGTACAATTAGGCAAAAGGGAAAATGGGGCTTCGGCACCACCTTTCTGCCAGTCCAGCAGGAAACGGGACTGTACCATTTCAGTCAGGAGGGAGGCTAACATTCACCTGTTCACATCATTTTGTTACAGTTTTGTTGATTCATTTGCTTGTTATTTTAGTTATGGATACAACTGTATGTTAATCTGAAAATCATGCATATTATTCTGCGGTTTGTCTTTTTTGCTGTTTAATACCTTTTATGTTTAAGGTAGAGTCAGGTCTATATCCTGTTTGTATAATCTATGTTTGGGAGAGTTTTCTCTCTCAGTTTCTCTGTTTTTAATGTTATTCTTTGATAGTAATTATTATCCAGGGGTAGAGCTTCTATTATATTTCAGAGGCATTATAATCGGAGATTTTAGCAATGGATTTTACCATTTCTTCATGTTTGTTTATTTGCAAAACCTCTTGATAGCTGCACTTTTGCTTTTTTGTTGGGGCAAGTTGTCACATATTTTAAATACATAAATATTAATAATATAATTTTATACTGCGTTCTAACGGTAATATTTTTAACCAAAACACTGGTTTATTATTTTTGTAAGCTACACTTTGCATGTGATTGCATTACGCTATTTATGCCCATTGTAAAACTTACCCCATTCAGTGTGACGCCACTAAGGCATATTACGACAAAAAGTCGACATGTGTTATAAGAACTCAATTATATTTTATTTTCTTAAGAAGTATCGGTGGAAATGTTCATGTGTTTGTCAACGAAACTGAATTGGAATAAGTAACATAAATTCCTTGAAAATAGTAAGTTAGCCTAACGTTAAATGGTGTTAAAAATTTAAAAGTGACAACACTAACGTAACGTTACTGGGAGATTATTGGTTTTAAAGCTCACAAACTACAAGCAGAGTATTACAAATTTATTTTTCTAATTCGCCACCAGTTGCTTTGTTATTTAGGGGGCGAATTAACGTTATGCGTTTCAAATCACGATTTTATCACAAATACAAAATCAAAACAGTCGGTTTGGATGGATCTTGAGCAAACAGAGTTCACGCGTGTCAGTTGCAGATGCAGAAATGGGCGTAACGTTAAACAGTTTTGTATGAACATCACGTACCTGTTTAGTGTCTTTGATCATCGTTTTCAGGTCTATTGGGATTTTCTAAGGAGATGTCATGCTGAAGCTTTCAAGGCTATGTTTCTGAAGAAAAACAAACAGGTTTTCCCCTCAGGTTTAGCAGATTGGTCTGAAAAAACAGATGTAGTGCTCGAGTTTTACCACTAGATGTCGCCACGAGTCCTCTTTGGTTTAGGCTTTTACTGGTTCGAATGACGCAGACTTGGATTTACATATTTCCATTAGGTTGATCAGAAGAGTAAAGAATAAAGGATCGATTTGAGTAAAATGAAGCTATAACCTACTGCTGTAGCTCTGTTGAAAAGAATAAAAATCAACAGACTGTTTAGAGCCAGTCAGACTGAGAAGCCAGCCTAAACTAAATCGTGGTAGGCTTGTTTATGTTTATTTTATTTTTTTTATTTTTTTTTATTGGGAGCTCTAAAATGATACATTGAGGATCACAATAAAGGTTTTGGACATTAAAGGGTCACTTTAACACACTTCAAACTTTAGTTTTGGACCAAAAGGTTCACTTATCAGCTAAGCACGAGATCTGTGACGTGCCTGAGTGACTCTTTATAGAAACCCACTGACCTTAAGTAACGCATTTATAACCAGGTTTTGCATTTTTTGACTCTTGGAAGACTTGAACTTGTGCTCTATCCTGAGAATAAGACACAGTTGTGGGTTATTGTCAGTAATAATTTAAAATAATTAGCAGCATATATTTGCAAGTTGTCATTATTGAATTAGCCTGGTGTTGTAATACATAGAAGCACAAATTAAAGATTCCAGTTAATTAAAGCAAATTAATTTGTTAAAAGAAGTGATTGACCATTAGTTTAGTTTTTATGTCTGTGGCTGTTACTGCAGCTGGTTTTGGAACATAGTAGCTGGTTTCTAACTGGTTTAAACCGGTGAAAGCTGGTTATTAGGTGGCCGATCACCAGTCTGACAGTTTTAAACTGGTTGGTCAATGATGTACACTTTGCTGACACAATATTTCTCAAAACTGAGTATTGTCTGTTGACAAGGACACTCGGATAAATGACCACTTCTCTCAACTGTTCAATCAAACTTCAATTTGCTGCCCTAAAAGTGAAGTAAAACACTTGTGATTTTTACAGGTCCCCCCCCCCCCACCCCCAACATATTTAGTTTTTTATTTCTCTAAGTTGGGAGAATAAAACAGATTATTGCAGTACGTTTTTATAATAATAATATTTCAGTTCTTTCAGTACTTTAAAATTTCACATTTAAGTCAATGTGTTACCTAACGTTTCTTTGTAATTATCTGTGAAATGTACCAGACATTTTTGAGGGAAAATTGTTTTAGAGTTCTAGTAAATCCATAATAATCTGATCTAATATATATATATATATATATATATATATATATATATATATATATATATATATATATATATATATATATATATATATATATATATATATATAATAAATAAAATGTTAGTGTTATATATATAACACACACACACACACACACACACACACACATATATATATATATATATATATATATATATATATATATATATATATGTGTGTGTGTGTGTGTTATATATATAACACTTACATTTTATTTATTATATATATATATATATAATAAATAAAATGTAAGTGTTATATATATAACACACACACATATATATATATATATATATATATATATGTGTGTGTGTGTGTGTGTGTGTGTGTGTGTGTGTGTGTGTGTGTGTGTTTAATATATATAACACTAGCATTTTATTTTTATTTATTATATTATCTAAATGCCCTTGCTGTGTGTATTGTGTTTAAGATAAATTGCTTCTATTGTCCTCATTTGCAAGTCGCTTTGGATAAAAGCATCTGCTAAATGACTAAATGTAAATGTATAAATAAATGCATAAATGCATATATATTAGATCAGATTATCAGATATGTTTGTTAACCTTATTATCAGAGAAGTGCCAAAGTGGTCATTTTGCCTATAGCGTCTGTTCCAAAAATCTAGCACACCATTAAAAAGTGTTCAAACAGCTTGGTCAAAAAACAAAAAAAAAAAAAAACTTGCAATCAAAGATTTTCTCGACCTTCTTTCTATTGCAGATTCAGGGAACATGCAAAGCAGCAACAGTTGTCTCAGTAAATAAAACCCATGTAAAATAATAATTAATATTTAATAAACAACAATAATTAATTTAATAATTTAATTTAATAAAATTAAGAATTCATCAGGCTATACTTATTATTTTATTATTATTATTAGTACAGCAATAATAGCAGTGCATATTTGTATATATTTCATTCACACACTGTGTCTGTTGCGCCACGCACACATTATGCAGGCTAGGCATTGAGCTCAACAGGTTCCTGGGAGCCAGTGAAGGATTTGATCCTGTGGGTCGAGCCGAGGGGGGAGCGTCATGTGCACGCCCTTTTTCATCAGCCCGGGACAAGTGAGTAAGAGGCACTTCACTGCATCTCAGTCCCAAGAGCTCCATCTGTCCGGCTTCATGAGGGGCTGGACACACCACCCGGGACCGTGCGTCACAATGCACCTCCGACTTCTCCTCATTATAACTTTATGCGTGCTTCACTGCGATTGTCAAGGTACGGTGCGACTTTTGTTATTAACTTGTTTTGTATCATATTTGTTTCAGATACGGTCCCCTTTAGGGACTTAATTTCTAACAATAGACATAACGGGCAAGCGACTCTGCATAATATCACCATTATTCTGGTTTAATTGGCCTACATAACTGGGGGGTAAAAGTCTAATAGGATTCTCAGGGTTTGTTGGAAAATAAATAATCGTTCATTTATTCGTGCGAATAACGGTTTTGTTATTCATGCATGCTAGGATGAACGGATTTTCGCTCGAAATAAAACCGAAGCGTGAAAATGAAACAAAACAAGTATGCATCTGCTTAAAAAAAGCATATAGTTCTAAGGTAAATATCAGAGGCGACACATTGTTGCGGTGGCGCACAAAGCCTCGCGCAGACAGATTGGAGGCTCTTGGAGAACTTTTGCATGGGCTTTGGCGTTGCTAGGGAACAGAGACGAGCATGTGACTCCAAGACAATCTCTAGCAGACCCCAAGCTGCTGGTACAAAGCAAATTCAACACGTTTCTGCGCTCGGCCCTGTTTCTAAAAGACTTAACTTAGTCTGTTGTGGAGGGGAGCTAGAGTTTGAGACGCGCTTTTTGTCGCGTTGCAGTCGGTTAGTCAGTTGACAGCAACAGGTTGCTCTGTGTGGTTGCATAGCTTGAGCTTCTCGAAATGTAATCTGCTTTCTTTTTGCCCAACCCTTAGTTTGTAAGCTTCTTATGTGCATCAAGCAACTAATTACTCTGCAGCTGCCGCTCAAGATGCTGCTCATGAAACACTCTGTTTCCAAGCGAAAATTAACTGTGGTTGTCTTATTTGAGATTAATCCTTTGTTTATAGGGAGAATTTGTCTGGATGCATTAAACAGAAGCCAATTAAATTCAGTTTACTGACCATTTTGACCTTGAGGTTTCAAAATCACATCTTCTCACACAGTCTTTTGGGATTTCGTGCTGCTATGTTTGCATCAGGTTTAAGTTTGCGGCCGTAGCCTGGATTGATCTCCTCAGAAATGCGAGTCAGGAATGAGGTCCTGTAATCCAGCTTTATTCAGCATGTGTTTTCGGAGGAAATGACCAAAAGGGTCTTGATGGAGGGGGGACAGGTTACTTTCTCTAATCCGCTGAGCTTCACTTCCTGTTGGTTCCTCGAGCTCTCAGTTTCAGAGGGTCAAAGGTCTTTAAAGGTAGTTGTTTGTTACCTTCTTTATCATGCATTTTAATTTAAACTGAGCTGGCACAATCTAAACAGTTTTGACACCTCGTTTCGTGATGTTTATTAACCAACTTGTGAAACTGTCCTTTATGAATTACTATTTACAACCGATAGCGTGTAACTCATTGCCTGCTAAAGTGATGATTATGCTGATTTATAACTTGTTTTTGTCATGTTTTTCACTTTCATTAGTCACGTATTAGCTGTCTCTGGATTGTAATGATTAAAAGGACACTTTCAATCAGTGTCACATTCACCAGTGGCCTTTTTTTCATTATGTGAAGCCATGGGTCCAGACAATACTGTGAAGATCAGCGAACAATGATATCTTATTCAGTAGGCTCAATCAGATGTGGATCAGTGAGGGGCCTCATGATCTGTAACAGGATTTCCATGCATGAAATCAAGAGAGGAAATCAGTTTGATAGTGGACAGAGGATCTTATCTGAACCTGGCTGTCAGCAAGCTTTAAAGTTCATAACTTAAACACTTTTGCAGCTGACTCCTTTAAAATGGTAAACATCTATGGAAGCCCAATTCCACCACAAAAAAATAAAAAAATAAAATAAAATAAAAAAGGCAATTCTGACTTTCAATCTTACAATTCTGACTTTTTTTCTTGCAGTTCTAAGAAAAACATAGAATTGCGAGATATAAACTGACAGCTCTGAATTTTATTCTTGCAATCCTGAGTTTTTGCGATTGTTTTGCGATTGAATGGTAACTGCAAACTTTATCTCATAATTCATCAATACACTTTATATCTCACAATTCTGTTTAGCTGTTTAGTCAGAATTGTAAGATATGATCTCAGAGTTGTAAGTTATCAACTCAGATTTGTGAGATAAAAAGATGCATCCCATGGTGGAAACAAGCTTTCAAAAACTTCTAATTCCTTGCCCCTGTAGATAAATTAATATTTTTAATGAATAATGTCTTTAAATGCTTTCAAACTATTTCTAATATCTATTTAATTTTGAATTTTGCAATGACCTTTGCATATATATATGTTGTTGCAAAATATAAACAATATATTTACGACAATACATTTTGAGTTGAATCCAACTTTTATTAAAAACTTTTATTTTGGATGCGATAAATCGCGATTAATCGTTTGACAGCACTACTACTTATCAAATCTCAACTTTATTTTGTCGCAAATATCGCAAAGTTAGTCAAGTATATCTAAATTTAACAACTTACGTACAGTACACTTACATAAATTAATATATACGTACTATATAGCTTTACTCAATAACTCATTGCCACAGAATGCAAACAATATAGTCGCCCGACAAAATATTTAAAGTTTTCTATAAAGTGCAAATCATGGATCAAACTTAAATACGTAGAAATATTAGGCATATAGCAAAGATATACTTTAAATCTCAACTTAATTGTTGCAAAATGTAACTACTGTCCCACTCTAATCTTCTACTAAATGAGACATGAAGATATTAAGATATTTGAAATATTAACATCATAAAGCTCTGAAAACAATTATAACTCTTTACTGAAGAATACTTTGAAATCCTTAAGCAAATAAATATGAAAATTACTGGCTGCTTAAAAAGTGGGCTTTAACTTTTGCAACTCTTGCTGTCTTAAAACAGTTTTAGGTTTGCCAGAGAATAAAGTAGAGCAACTCAAAAGTGTACACAAATGTCACTAGTCTCCAAAGATTCTTCTTCGTCTTAAGTATCTTTTTAAAGTTTACAGCTATGAGTGAGAAAATGTGCCTGATAAGTAGCACGACTTTCAGATTGTCATTGTTTATTGTTCTAGAAAGAACTGCACATCCACTTGACGCGTGGTTGGTGTTCATTCCTCTGTGTAGGTTATTAAACAAATGTGTGAACAGGCTAAACTAACAGTAATGACGTCTGCATTTCGAACAGTGAGAAAATACCGAAATCCCATTTTTCCTGTTCTACACGTGCTCCTTAAACCTCACACATGCTTCTGGGCCTCTCTGGTAAAAGTCCTTGAGCAACCGAGCTGCTGTATTAGAAACACAGTTGGCGCTAATAAAGACTTCTAATCCTCTCAGTGTAAACAGCACCCTCACTGGACGCATTAGTCACTGCCGCGATGTCGTCTGAAAGCTGAGAGGACTGTGTGATGGTGTTCACGTTTGACGACACTGGATTGAGGGAGTGTGTGCTGTAAATCATTGTATCTTAAAAGTGCATAAAAATAAACAACCTGTGATCATTTACTCACCGTCATGTCATTCCAGACTAGTATAAACCTCTTTCTTCTGTGAACACAAAAGATGTTTTTAAAAATGCATGTGATTTTGTTAGTCAATATGAAAGTTAGGGTCAGGGTTACTTTCAAAATAACTCATTATATGGTTTAACAACATGAAGGTGAGTAAATGATGATGTGTTTAAAATGTCTGAGTAACACTGGGTAAATTGTTGAATAGGTTATTTTTTTTGAACATTAGTTAATTATTTAAAAACTATATTTAGTTATTTCGATTCTTAAACTCAGACTAAACAATGTCGCCTTGGCACTTGGTCTTTATTTTTAATAAACGATAATATCCCAGGCTTAATTAACAGTATTTATTAATCTAGGTAAATGTTAATTCATATGCATACTCATGCATTTTATGTATAAGCAATGAATATTATATAATTTTTTAAAACAAATTAGATATATAAATGATAGAAAATGTTGTTTATTATAAATATTTTACACTATTTATGATGTTTGCCTGTAGTTTTTGGACCTAACGCATCTATTGGTGCTGATTATTTCAAGAAGTACAAATAATTTGGACGAAATTTCGGTCCCACACATTGCAAATTCATTCTAAATGGCAGTCAACTTCGCCGATCTGAATGGTTTAATAGGCTCCCCGACTCTATGTTTGCCTCCTTTCCAATCGCAGCCAATGCCAAGCCACCTTGGCGTACCAGTAGGTCTTTTCTCCATGACTCCGTTTAGGCTGTGCGAGCCAAAGTCAGTTGTAAAGCAATTGACTGCATTCTGCGTCGTCCATTTCCATATGAAACGGGCTGCAGCACTCGGCTCCACGGTATGGCTGGCCAGCTCTGGGCTCTGCCAGCCATTCCTGCACATGCATTTACTCCAGCCGCCCCCCCAAAACAAGGCAGCATTGATGAAAGAAGCGGCACCTCTCCCATGGCCCCCGCGGGACTGGACAGAGATGTTTTGGGGGGCTTGCTAGTGGCTGGCAAGTGCCTTTAGTTTTATTTAAAGGGAAAGAGGGGTGACAGAATGGAGGAGGATGGGCCTCTTTTCGGCTTTCTTTTTCGCAGGAAGCTCTACTGTATTCCCCCATTCTGTTATCCATCTCCATCGGGCCTTTTGGCGTGCTGACACTTTCAGTTATGGGGCTGCAGTCCCGCCAGCCAGGCCATTGTGCCATTGTGGTCTCACAGTGGGGTCTAAGCCTTTGGGAGGCTTCATTCTAATGAAAATTCCTCCACCCCACTCTCTTTGTGACCCGACGTTGGCGCGTCCTTGTTTTTCCCCTCAGATAGTTTTAGGGGATTCTTGCCTGCTGAGGGTTTAAGTTGGCTAATTAGAAAAGACATGCCTAGAGAGGAGACGGGGACTGAGGGGGGCAAAAAAAAAAAAGGAAACAGCGAACGAAACAAAACAGGGTAAGCAAAGACATTAATGAAGAAAAGAAAAACAAGCGCAGACCCCATCAACAGGAGCACGGCATTTGCATAATACAAACTGCTGTCCTGACAATGGCCTGCCGGGACAATCGCATAACTGTTGTCATTCACGCAATCTTAGTTAAGACGTCTAAATAAAACCCTTTTTGAAGACACCCCAGGAAATGAGGGGACTAAATGCTTCGTTTTGCTGAGTGCAGGAACAGGATAGGCCCGCCGCCGTTCACTTTACCTGTCGCTTTTCCCAGATGCTGATACCGTCAGGAAACACTGGCTTTATTTTCAATGCTCTTGGCAGATAGGTTTCAGCTCTTGGCAACGACTAATGGGTTGTATAGATGACACATACTGTTAAACTGAGAGAAAACAATTCAGTGAAAATCTGTGTTATTTTAGTGTATATATTAATAAAATTGTTTTGAATAATCTTTTATTTTTATATTTTTGTTGCCAACTTAATTTCATTTCAAATTTTAGTAATTTTGTTTTGGGGTTATATAACCCCCCAAATATGTATTTTCTATATGTTTATTTATGTATACTTTTATTTCATTTTAAAGGAATTGAAAAACTTTTAAAATTAGATTTTTTTTATGAATTTAAAACAGTTAAAAATAGAAAATGATAATATATAAAATACAGTGCAATCAGTTAAAACGTAGCACAGTGCTCATTCAGTAAATGCACAGCTAAACAGATGAGTTTTGAGTCTGGATTTAAATGTGTTTTTTGTGGACCCATGGTATCCTAATGATCTGAGTGGTCTGTTTCAGTGAACATATCTGCTATGTATTTAGGTCCTAGGCCATTTAATAATTTATAAATTAGTAAAAGTACTTTAAAATCAATCCTAAATGTAACTGGAAGCCAGTGTAAGGACTGGTGTGATATGGGAGAATTTACAGGCTAAACAAGAGCGGTGCAAGAATTGAGCCTTGTGGGACACCACATGTCATCATTCTCTCCTGTACTACTCACATAATAACCTCTCCCTTTTTAGTATGTCCTGAACCAATTGAGAACCATCCCAGAAAGCCAGACCCAGTTTTCCAGTCTCTCTAGAAGTATGCTATGATCAACTGTGTCAAACGCAGCACTGAGATCTAGTAATGCCAGCAATGATATTTTGCCAGAATCAGAATTTAAGCAAATGTCATTTATTATCTTAATGAGCGTTGTCTCTGTGCTGTGTAATTAATCTTAATTAATGAATCTGTATAATTTTGATTACATATTTAGTTGCTTTGTTTAGTGCTTTAACTTAAATGAATAGGAATGGAAAGAAATTAAGCAATAAAAATGAATAAAAAATAAAAGAAAATTAATAAAAATAATAAAAAAGAAATAAATCAATAAAAATTAATTTAAAAGTTTCTTAATTGTATTTTATTTGTCAACATTTATTTTTTTTTTTTTTTTTTTTTGTGGTTTTACTTTTAGTAAATGAGAACAACCCTGGTGAAAATCAGCTATAAAATATAGCTTTCTCATTCGCTTGTATCCTGGCAGCATGTGTGAAAACGTCTATGGCTGATGTTTAAAATTCTATTACTTGCGAGCAGGTGTCAGTAAGAGCGTCTCACCTCCCAGATCCTGTATATGCCAATTGTCTACCTGTGCGTTACAGACGCTGCTGAAACCTCCGGGATCATGTCCTACCAACAAAGGCTTCCTTTGAGCGAGTAGAGCAGCAATTTTATCATTAGTAAACTGAGCAGGAAAAAGGCACATTTCCCAATTGGCTGCCGAAGGAGTTAAAAAGGAAGCCCATTTGGCTGGCATGCTTTAAAAGCGTTTGCTGTGGTGTTTGGTCTAGACCTCTTGCTATGAGGAGGCCCTCGCTGAGCTTTTAGCGCCACGGCTCAAGCACAAACCCCCGTGGCTTTCTGGCAGAGGACAAAATCCATTATTAAAGAGCACATCACGGGGAACGAGGCTGATAAACTTCTGACTCATACATAATAAATGCTCTGCTAATACAGTTTTTGTTTTGCAATGGCACAGAACCAAAATGCTGTCCACTATGATATATTTAAATTAATGTTGAAGGATCGAGAGTAGTAATATTTTACAAATTTCCTGTGTATAGATGTATGGAAGCCTGTTTGTGCTACTGAATAATAAAAATAAAAAAGGTAATTGCAACTTTTCATCTTAGAATTCTGACTTTTGTCTCGGAATTGCGAGATATAAATTGCAATTGCATGACAAAGTCACAATTGCATGTTATAAAGTCATCAGAATTGCGAGATATAAACCCCAATTGTGAGAAATAATATCAGTATTGTTAGTTTATATAATGCATTTGATGTTTTATAACAAGCAACTGCAAGTTATAAAGTCAGAATAGTAAGATATAAACTCACAATTCTAAGAAAAAAAAAATACCCCTCCCCCCATCATGATTGCACTTTTTAACTTACAATTGCAATTTTTTTTCTCACAATTCTTAGAAAAGAATTCAGAATTGCAAGATATAAACTTGAAATTGTGAGGGGAAAATGGGCTTCCATACTGAAGGAAGCACATTAAAGGTATTATTCTCCAAAAAAAAAAAAAAAAAAAAAAAAAAAATTCAATGCAAACCTGGAAAACAAAACATGGAACTTAAATATTTATCTTTTTTAGAGCCTTATAGTCATTATTAAAATAAACTGTTTTTATATGGCATTTCTGGGTGAACTGTTCCTTTAAATCTTGCTAAAATGCTTCCAACCTGCCATGTCTCACAAGAGGGAGTTGTTCCTCCATCCATTTAGAGATTACTTTATTGCACTGTAAGACTCATTTTTTGTCAGTCGGATGTCTAAACATATTACCTCAGATTTTTAGCAAGGTCTCTGGCCGGCTAAATGTCAATGATTTCCTCGTTCGTTTTTTGAGCAGTTCTCAGTTTCCTATTGGCAGGCGCCGTGTGCTCGAGCTGTCTGATTGAGTCACAGGAGTTTCCTAAAAGGCAGCAGGTCAGATAAGATTCTTGTTTCAACCGATCCAAACAGCCACGCTTAGTAAAAAATTAAAAAGTGCTTGTTAGTACATTCATTATCGTTTACTGAGACGTTACACAGTAAACTGATGTTACTGACGTTAGTCAGTAAAAAAAAAAAAAAAAAAAAAAAAACTTAATATCCATGAACATTAATAATAACAAATCACAAAATATATAATTAACTGCCCCTCTTTAAAATAATATTTTTAGATGACATTTTATTACACTTCTCAGTGAAAAGGTGGGTTCTCTAACCTGTGAGAAGTATAAATATTTAAATAAATAAATAAATAAATAGGGTGTTTTCTGTGAGAACTTGAAGTATGTAAAAAAATAAATATTATATGTATTTTATTTTGGGTGTATATATATATATATATATATATATATATATATATATATATATATATATATATATATATATATATATATATATATATGTTTTTGCTTTCTCCAAAGAAAATGTGAGTAGTGTTTGTCTGGGCAAAACCAATTCTAGAATGTCATGGATGGTTACCTGAATGTTGCTGTGCACTTAATAGAACGTTTTGGGTGGTTGTTAAGGTGTTGCTGTGCACTTAATAGAACGTTTTGGGTGGTTGTTAGGGTGTTGCTATTCAACAGGTAGAATGTTTTGGAGTGTTGGAATGTTTTACAGTCGACCAGGTGAGGGATCACTCATGCAGTGCAAACAGTGCTTGTTCAAATTCCTAACCTCAAATCTGACTAGACCTGCTTAAAGAGAGCATGCAAATTTAGATACGATGGATTTGTTTTACAAAAGAATTATGCATGAGGTTATTCAGGAACATTTTATTGGTTGAATTACAACAATCGAATAACTATAGAGCCGTCAAATTTAAGTTCCGGTAACTTTTGAGTTTATTTGCTGCAGCTTCGTTTCAGAAGATCACAAACATTTGACCGTGGACTGCCTGTATGTATGTGTGTGTGTGTGTGTGTGTGTGTTTAGGTAAGTGGTGATAAGACATACTCGCTCACCCCCTCTCCAACCCTCCTGCCCTTCACCACATCATTCCACCTTGCATCTCCCTTTGCTTTTGGAATTTGGGTGTAAGGGCTGCGGTACCACCCTGTACCGATATTTATCCTAATTACATTTCTGACAAGGAACAGCACGCACCATTCATCAGTGTCAGCCAGAGACAATCAGAATCCCCTGACGGAGGACTCCGCTGCTGAGCTATGCTGATGGTGTCGATATGTCCCAGAGCCCGTCGGGGAAGGTAGAGGGGTGGTACGTTATCTCCTCAGATGTCACTCACAGGGGGAGATCAAAAGCAAGGAGAATTAGGGCGATAGAAGTGCTTGCTCACAGACTGGCACGCTTGGCTCCGCTGGCTGTCAATTCGGATGTACAAATGCTTCATCAGTGGAACAATCACATGCACACTTAAAGATGTGTGAGCTCAGTGCACTGCTTTTCAGAATTTAAATTAGTATTTATGTCCTGATTTTCAGTACCAATATCCACACATCCATAAAAAACGAAATACATTGATGCAAAATTGTTTAACATAAAAACATTTGTTAACAGAGAACAATCATTGCCATCTTGTTTCTATTCACTGTAAAAACAATTCATAGTTAAATTCAGTGTGAAAAAAACTCACTTACTGTACCATTTTTGGAGTGAAAATACTTTCTACACTTTTTTTAAATGTGGTAATTTTGTTTTGTTTAAAAAAATAATCTTTTTTTTTTCTGGTAAACAAGACAAAATAAGCATCACAAATTTCTGGAAAACAAGACATAATGATCATGAAGAAACTCTTTTTTTATTATTTTTATTTTTTTGCTGCAGTGTTGTGAGTCTTTTGGCAAGGAAGAAGATTAAGACAAAGTCAATTTAAGTTTCATTTTGCATAACTTTTAGCTCCTTTTTAATGACTTCTTTTGTACATGCTTTTAGTCTCGGTATATACAGAATGTAATTTCACTTTAGACAAAAACTGAATATTTAATCTGAACAGTCTGTAAATAAGACCTTCAATGTACTTAGCTTTCATTTATTGCACATACATTTTGAAACTCTTATGCAAAACAGGTTTTTCAATAAAAATTTACAAAATAAATGATATGAGATACAGTAGTTTATACAAAGTAGTATATTAAGGGTACAGTAACTTCAATTTTGTTTTCTTCCTGAGAGATCAACTTCATTCTTTTTGGGTCACTGTTATAAAGAAAACCATATACATTTGTAGACATCTTTGACAAGGATGCATCTCAATTAATTCTCATGGATTTGCGACATTGATCATTTATATTGGACGATTGTATGTCGAATGGTCAAGAGGCCTTTGGATTGGTCGTGTGCAGAAGGTCATTGTCCATGTAGGGGAGATCTTTGGACCTTATCTTGCGTAGTAACTCCTGCAATGTTTACATTATTTCTTATTACATTACATTATCTGGATGTCTCAAACCCATCACGGTCAGGTTTTATGATCTGTGGGAGTAGATCTTTGGTTGCTGTCTTGTAGTCAGCATTGAGTAAGCCCATAGGCCTGCATGATGAATGTGTTTTTTTTTCTCCTTTTTTGAAGCTAATGGATGCAAGAGATTAAGGCATCTGTCATTTAGAGCTGACATAATCATAGGTCAAAGCTCAGGTAAGAATGTTACATAGAATTAATGTGGGAAGTGATGCTGTTCTCTGACCTTACCAGCTGTCGTCCCATCAAAAATCATGTTTAATTCTGACGATATATATATATATATATGCCTTTTGTTACAATAAAAACATCTAACACGTTAATTTATTTATTCATTTATTTAGAGCAGATCAGAATATTTTGTACCTTTGGTACTCCTTTGCACATATAGGGCCCTAAGAAAAAAAAAACATATAGTAGTTTCATAACAAGAAATGAGTCTAAAGTGGCCTGAAATTCAAAAAATCGCTACAACGTTATCTAAGCAGAAACCCCTTTTTTCCCACAATTTTTAATGGAATTAAAAAAAAAAATGAAATTTGGGAAAAAATAAAACAGATTTCATAGGGCCTACTTATTTACCCCTAAAGAGTGCATATTAGTACCTTAAACTACATATTAGTACCTAAAGAGTGCATACAGTATTGTAGTATCTTTTGAGAGGGTACAGCTGCAGTGACAGCTTCTGATCAGATTTGAACAGATGATCTGAATATCCTGTCATTCTCTGTGTAGGTTCAGGTTGTGAAGCGGGGTCTTTCCGCTGTGGGACAGGCCGTTGTATTCCAGCAAGCCTGAGGTGCGATGGAACGACCGACTGTTCGGATAACTCAGACGAAATTGGCTGCCGTAAGTAACTCTTCATCCACAGTCACAAGCTCACAATGACAAAGAGTGGAAAGTGTGTAATACTGCTGTTCAGTTTGTAATCCATAACCCAGAACAACATTAGCAGAAACTAGCCATGTCTTCTCTCAGGTTTTTCAAATAGGGTTTTAGCATAGTAAGTGTTGACTTTAAAAATAACATAGTTAGCATTGCTAACATTACTTTTTTTAACTTAAAAGTCTTGTTTTATACACCATTTAGGGTTTCAAAAAACAAGTTTCTTACCAGTTTTAGGGCTGGTTTCACACATTCATACAGAGCATAAGAAAATAAGAAATGAAATCAATTCCAGTGTAAATCTCACTAGCCTTCTATGGACAGCAAATCTCTTGAAGTCATGGCTCAAAATCTAGTCTGGCAAAGACCAAAAGAGTTCTGAGGGGTGAAAACCTACAAATCTAGTAAGATGACTATCACAGATCCGCCATCCAATCCAAATTAAATGGGTTTTTGCTTAAAAATCAGTGTAAAAAATAATCTTGTTTTCCCCTAAGTTTTATTACACAGCTCACTGACATATTTTTGACATGTTTTTGCTAGTTTCAGTCTGACACAGTTCTCACCTGTTCTGCACCCATTTGTGTGCTCAGGGGCGTGCTGGTCTAAAAAAGAGGTGTGTTCAAGCGCATTGTTGGCGCATTGCTATTTTGAGGGACTGAACATAGACTGTGCCACAGACCAACTCAAACCTGGTCTAAAGTCTGGCGCAATGTTTTTTGTTCGTTGTTTAAATAGCGTATTAAGTAATATGCGCCTGTATGGCTGGTGCACAATGCACATACACTTTGCTTATTACACATACAACGACGTACAGCACCACACAAACATTATTAAAAATGAAAAATTACATTCCGCCATGTAAATAGCAGACCCGGAATGCTATGATCACAACTGGCTTTTAAAGGGGATGGGAGATGAGACTCTGATTGGTTTATTGCACATTACGCCTGAAAAACACCCATTCCTCATTAAGAGAATAGGAACAACCTGTTTAGACCATGCGCCGGGGTGCGTCGACCATGCACTTAGATGGTTAAAATAGGACCCGGAGAGTTCATCTGCAAAAAAAAAAAGATAACTAATTTTCCAAAATTATGGGTAACACTTTAGGATAGGGTCCAATTCACACTATTAAGTAGTTGCTTATTAGCATGTCTATTATTAACATATTGGCTGTTTATTAGTGCTTATAAAGTACATATAATGCATGACATCCATAATCCTACCCAATTCCCTAAACTTAACAACTACCTTATAAACTATTAATAAGCAGCAAATAAAGAGTTAATTGTGGCAAAAGTCATAGTTTATGGTAAGTTAGTAGTGAGAATTGGACCCTAAAATAAAGTGAAAGAAAAAAGTTTTCCAAAAGGTAATGTGGCATGTTTATTTCACTGTATCGTGGAGCCAGCTCAGATCTGTTCTTAGTTAACAATGGCGTCTCATTGCGCTCCTCCAGCCCAGCCCACCTGCGAGAGCGCTCAGTTCCAGTGCTTGAGTGACGGCGAGTGCATTCCTCAGCACTGGGTCTGTGATGATGAAGAGGATTGCGAGGATGGCTCCGATGAAAGGCAGCACTGCCGTGAGTACACCTTATCTCCATCCATCCTTCTCTCCCTCGCTTTCTGCTTCCATTTCAATTACGACTGTCCGTCAGAGCAGAGAGCTCCATTGACTCCCAGTAATGTACGGGGATGCAATTTCCATCATGTCGGAGAAACACGATATCTCAGATGTGCAGGCAACAGTCCGAAAAACAAAAGGCAATGCGTGCATATGTTGTAGAGAGAGCATACCACTTTAGTGAAGATGAGGACCACCCAGCACTCTCATATTATAATCATGTGTCTTTGATCTTTGATGGCAGCTGGCAGGACGTGCTCCAGTTCACAGTTCACCTGCACCAACGGGGCATGCATCCCGGGAGGATACAGGTGCGACCGTGTGCCTGACTGTCTAGACGGCGCAGATGAGAGAAACTGCCGTAAGTATGCTGTCGGTATGTGTGTGGTGGGATTAGAGCTGGACAATACAGCTAAATATATATATATATATTGTATAGTTTTAATAGTATCTGAAGAATACTAAAGGAAACCTAGTAAAAGCTAAAAAAATTATTAAATGAACAAATACATATGTAATTGCTGTTTAATAATTGTAATTTTTTTGCAACAATTACTACAAAAAAAACTATTACTTTTAAATCAACTGTGAATTAGTTTGAACTAGTTTGAGTCAAATCAACCAGTTATTTTGCCATTTTCCATAATTGAGCTTAAATCAGATGTCCAAGTGAAATCGAAATAGCGCCCATTTACTTTAGAAACTCACATCAAACACATTGCAAGCCTTCTCCTTTAACCACCTGACTCCATTCTGGTATGCTTTTACCATCCATCCGGTTTCCAGTGGTTCAACTCGTGTCCTCGTTCCTGAAATATCCTATTTCATGCGGAAATGCATTGGATTAAGGATGCAGAACGGTCACGACGTTGCATGGCATTTCATGAATTTCATGTATTTCTCTCATATTTGCACTAGTTACTCAATATTTTAATATCATAAAGTGCATAGCAATATATTGTGAATAAATGATTCATATTTGATATATCACCAAATCCTATATAGTGTGTGTGTGTGTATGTGTGTTTGTGTGTGTGTTTCCTTCCCCTCGAAGGCTCCTTTGGCATTTTAATCAATTTGTAAGATTAAGAGTCTCGCTGATGGACAGAAATGGCCACAATATGCTTCTTGTTTGTCAGAGTTGATTGCAGATTCCTCTGTGGATTAGTGCGAGTGTCAGTTCATCACTGAGCTGCTTTAATCGAACAGACCTGCTGTGCACATAATGCTCTTTTGGCTGCAGACGTTTGTGTTTGATTTTCTACATTAGCTTTATGCTGTTTTCGTGCTAACATGTTAAGATCACTCGATTCGATGATGTACCCCAGTGGAACCCTGTTTCATATTACAGAGTGATTCTATTTAATTGAACGAGTGAGTGATGGACCTGCTCTCTTTCTCTCAGTCTACCCAGAGTGCTCGGAGCTGAGGTGTGCTAACGGGGCGTGTTATAACAGAAGCCAGCGCTGTGACCAGGTGCTCAACTGCCGAGACGGCTCAGACGAGGCCAATTGCAGTGAGTGTATTTCTCTGGCAGGACACACACATTGACACAGTCATCTACTGGATGTCCTGGGAAACTTCTGCGCTACTTTTACTATTGCAACTTAACAGTTCATTATGAACCGATAATGTTTAGTCATGTGACTTTTTGTCTTCTTGATTGCACGTTTAAAAATAAAGATTTTATTTTTATTTTTTATTTTTATTTTTTTTAATGATTCCATCCGGAACTTTCCATTGGACAAAAAATGTATAATGGTGTAAAATAAAGTTCTATAGATTTTTTTAAATATTCTTTATACAAAAAAAAAAAAAAAAAAGATTAATTTAAGAACTGTTTACTAAAAATTTTCTTCGGGGAACCAAAAATATTTATTCTATGGCAACATTGTGAAAACCCTTTTGTAACCATTATTTTTAAGAGTGTAGAGTAATATATATATATATTTCAGGGTTATTATCAACAGCTTAATATATATAAAAAAATAATTGTTTATTGAAATCAGATCAAATAAAATAAAATTTAAATATTAGATAAAAAAGCTTTTTTGTTGTTGTCGTTGTTTTTTATAAATACACCATAGCTTGCAAAATCCCATAGACTATCCATGTAATATATGTGACTTTCATACTATATTTATACACTATATTTCATAATTTCTTGTGACTAACAAAGCACATTTAAAATGTTGTTGACTGATTATCCCATTTACAGTCTCATTTTTGTCATGATTCGTCACAACACATGAAAACCAATGGCATGTGCCATCAGTAGTTATTTCAATCATGGTGCAATGTGTCCAAATTTGACATATTTGAAATAAAAGCAAGCACACAATTATGTTTGAGAGCCTAAAAGGTTTAGTTCACCCAAAAATTCTGTTATTAATTACTCCAGACCTGCATCTTACACGACTTTTGCATTGTTTTATATTTATATTATATTGAATGAATTAATAATAGAGTTGGGACAACATGAGGGTGAATAAATGATGACAAAAACTCATTTCTGGCTCGACTATGCTTTATTATACCGTATCCTATGCTGAATTCTTTTTGACATTCATCATTTTTGCACGCTTTGGTGCGGTGGAAACATACAGTACCAAGTGTAGTAATCTTCAGATTTATGTAAACTTTCTGAAATTGTGTTGTGGATAAACATATCTCTTGTTTGTTTTCAGCCCGGCGGTGCAGCAGCGGTCAGTTTCAGTGCAGTAACGGGGAGTGTATTCCTCGCAGTTACGTGTGCGATCATGATGATGATTGTGGAGACAGAAGTGATGAACAGAACTGCAGTAGGTTTCAGTTTCTCAAATCCAGCCATAATGAATGTAAGGCATGAAGTGGTGTGAATGTTCCCTGTCACGTATTCTCTACAGCCTACCCCACCTGCAGAGGAACGTACTTCACCTGTCCCAGCGGCCGCTGCATTCATCAGGTCTGGCTGTGTGATGGAGAGGATGACTGCGAGGACAATGCGGATGAGAGAGGCTGCGGTGCGTCCCTAAAACCTCCTTCTGCATGCTAAATATTTCAAAATATTGCACGTTTTTTTCCACATGAAAGCATCTTGGTTTTTTTTGTGGTTGTTTAGATAATGTCCAGCGTGAGTGTTATCCCGGGGAATGGCCGTGTCCTTCTTCTGGTGTTTGCATCCCTCTGGAGCATCTCTGTGACGGGACGTCCCACTGTCCGGACGGAGAAGATGAAACCAACATCACTGCTGGACGCAACTGCAGTCAGTCTCCACCTTAAATTCACTGCCTGTGTTATTTTAGTGTTATTTATATACTATTATAGTATCGAATTACTGATGTTTTTATTTAGTGATTTAATTTTGTGCCTTTGGCATTTTTGTTAGTATCTTTTTTTATATTTTGATGTAGCTTTCTTTTATTTTATTTCAGTTTGAGTTTTTAGTAATTTTAATACTTCAACTTAAATCTTATTTTATTTTAGCTAGTCACCTTTTTAAAGCTTTCACTTTTGTTTTTAGATTTTCAGTTTACATTTTAACTTTAGTTAATTTGTTATGTGCTTTTGTGATTTGTATTAGTTCTTTTAACATTACTATTTATTTTTAGCGCAGTTTTATTTTTATTTATTTTCATTTTATTTATTTAAATTATTATTCATAATTTAGGATTAAATTAACAATAGCATTTAACAATTAAAAACGATTTGGAATAGTTTTAGTTATGTAAACATTTCAAACATTATTTTATTTCAGATTTAGTAATTTTATTACTTAATATTTTGTAATGTGTTTTTATCTTTTGTATATTTATTTTAATATTAATATTTATTTTTATTACAATTTAGTTTAAGTTCAGTTTTATTTTTATTTCTTTTTATTATTTCCTTTTCATTTTATTGATTTAAATAGTTTTTAATAATTTAGGATTGAATTAACAATTGCAATTAACAATTAACAAAATATTTTGTATCGTTTTAAGTAACGTAAACATTTCAAACATTAATTTATTTTATTTAAATTTTAGTCATTTTAGTCATGTTTTTTAATGTAATTTTTATATTTTATTTTACTTCAGCTTTATTTATTTCACTGTCAATTGATTTTTAATTCACTGAAAAAAAATATGTGGAAAGTTTTCAAATTGCTAGTAAATTTCACAAATGTGACATTGGACCACAAAACCAGTCAAAAGGGGCCATTTTTTCTTTTATTGAGATTTATACCATCTAAAAGCTGAATAAATTCAAAATAATATAATGAATAATAAATAAGCTTTCCATTGATGTCTAGTTTGTTAGGATAGAACAATTATTGGCCATGTTCTGCAATTTGAGGCTGCAAAAAAATCTAAATACTGAGAAAATTGCTTTAAAGTTGTTCAAATGTAGTTCTTAGCAATGCATATTACTAATCAAAAATTAAGTTTTGATATATTTATGGTAGGACATTTACAAAATATCTTAACTAAATAAAGATTTTTGGGATAAAAGAAAAATTGATCATTTTGACTCATGCAATGTATTGTTGGCTATTTCTACAAATATACCCCAGTGACTTAAGACAGGTCTTGTGCTCCACAGTCACAAATAATTAAAGAGAAAAGCAAGTAACACTTTGAAATAAATTTGGAAAAATTTAAATAATAAAAAATAATTTTCTCGTAAAACGTACTCCAAAAATCTTTAATTAGAACTTTACGATTTGCTTTAACGATTTGCACATTTTCCTAACGTCTGCTGTGTTTTGTGTCAGGTATCTGGCGCTGTGCGTCTCTCAGCTGTGAGCATCACTGTCACTCCTCTCCCGCCGGAGGAACCTGTTCCTGTCCGCTGGGATACATGGTCAGCAGAAACGACAGCCGCTCATGCATTGGTAAAACCTTCGATTGGAGATTACAAACAGTTGCTCATATTCAGTCAAACCGGTGACTTGCCATCAACTCTCCTGTATTCTGTGCACGTCTCTGCAGATTATGATGACTGTAGTCTGTGGGGCATGTGTGACCAGCTGTGTGAGGACCGCACCGGAAGCCATCGCTGCAGCTGTCGGGACGGTTACCTTCTGGAGCAGCACAGATACTGCCGAGCCAATCCCTCTTGTGAGTCCCTTCAGTATACTATCTCTGTGTTTGATGAAGGCCTGTAACTGATTCAAGTTTATATGTGTATAAAGCTTTTCACAATTCTTGTTTCAAAGCAGCTTCACAGAAAATTCATGTTTCTGAAAGTATTCTGCTATCAGTCAGTGATCAGTGTCAAAGTACCATCCATACGGCAGTGATATACAGCTATAACATAATCCGAGTCATGTGCATTGAATTTATTTTTACTTTAGAAATTGCTTGTAAATTTCAAAATTAATTATCAAATTAAAAAAAAAAAACACATCAAATAAAAATTGAAAATTTGAAGCAAAAAGACAGAAAGAGTATGTATGATTCTTGTAAAATGTACTCCAATTTACATAATCAAATAATCAGTTTTTATTTCACAGTAAGGTTAGGAAACATCATGTATTCAGATTAAACAGACAATTTGTTGCAGCTTGTAAAAGCAATTGTAGCATAGTTTTTTTTAATGCAATATATTTTCTAGTAAAAAAAAAATAATAAAAACAAAAAAAGTTAATCAAAACTTTTTGTTTTGGATTTTATAGTGCAAGCAAAATATTAGCTTTTATTTTGTGAAATTTTAAACATACATATTTGTCACCCAGTCCTAATGGTTCATTTTGTTTAATGATAAATCATAAATGTTTGTTAATGTTTATTTTAAATATATTTTACACAGATTTACAAGTATATTTTATTAAAGTCATACTGCATTAATAAATGTTTCTTTTAAATATTTTTATTAATTCTATTTTTCAGTTTTACTCAGTGTACTTTTATTCTCATAATAAAGAATTAAATGTAATTAATCTTGCACATTTTAAATTTGTATTCATTTATTTACACAGTATCCTTTTTTCTTATATTAAATCACATTAAATGTATTAATATTTATTTTAAATATATTTTACAAAGCTTAATATGTATTTTGAAAAAAATATTTATTCACTCGGGGTCATTTTTCTCATAATAAATAATATTTAATTCATACTTTTATTTATATTACTCATGCTTATACGTATTTTTTATTGTGTTTCTCTGTGTCACTTTTTACCTTAAGAAATCATATTAAATTACATCTTTATTAAATAATTTTGTTAGCTGTTACATTTCCTGCATGCTTTCACATAAGTTTCTTAGAGACTAATATTCCTGGTGTTAACTGTTATCTTATATGTCCATTAATCAGGCTTTTTGCAGCCCATCTCTCTTCAAGCGCCTCAGTTTGCATTGAATGCCACTGTGTTATTAAGCTCCTGAAATGTCTGCCTCCCAACCATTTATTTGGCAGGTCCTGGAAATGAATAACAAACGCTGGCACCACACAGCCAATCCCAAACTCTCTCACATTAGTTAGGTCTTATCAGAAGTACATTGTATTATGCGAGTTCTCCAAAGATTGTCAAACTGTATCCTTCATTTTGAAGCTCACCACATGAATTCACTTTGTTCTGCAATCTTCAGCTGGGGTTCCTTCGCTTATATTCTCCAACGGGAGAGACCTGCTGATCGCTGATGTCCACGGACACAACGCTCGAACCCTGGTCCAGTCCCAGAACAGAGGAGTTGCTGTTGGCGTGGACTTCCATTTCCAGCTGCAACGAGTCTTTTGGACCGACACAATCCAAAATAAGGTCAAACGGATGACAGACTAACAACATCAGTCCTTCTGAAGTTACATAGTTGCTAAGAAATAGCATTAGGACTGGCATTTATAAAGTTAAGACATTTATGATGTTACATAAGATTTCAATTTCAAATTTCAAAATAAAATTTAATGTATCACAGTTTCCCCAAAATGCGAAGCAGCACTGTTTTCAACGTTGGTAATAATAAGAAATATTTATTGAGCTGCAAATCAGCTTATTAGAATGATTTCTGAAGGATCATGTGACACTGAAGACTGGAGTAATGATGCTGAAAATACAGCTTTGTGTCATAGAAATAAATTACATTTTTTAATATATTCAAAAAGAAAACGGCTAATTGAACCTGCATTAATATTTCACATTATTACTGATTTTACTGTATTTTTTAACAAGACTTCTTTTATACTGAAAATGATTCAAATGCTTGAATGGAGTCTCTTGATATTTTTCAGTCATCATGACACTCTTTATGTATTTGCATTTTTTACTAATTTCCATCAAACAGCCATTATATCCTAGTAGATGTTTAATGCAAGTTAAAAACAGTTAACCTGTAGTTAATTAACGACCATATTTACGCTGTTGCTTAATTTAATACATTATCCCCCGGTTTCACAGACAAGTCTTAAACCTAGTCTTAGACTAAAAAGTAAATCGGAGCTGTTTCATCTGAAAGAAACTTGCATTGACTGATCTTTGTTTTGTGTCAAGATGCACACCAGTAATGTTTTTTGTCTAAGGCACATTTGTAAAAAATGCTTAAATGTCTTAATTGAACTATGATCTAATCCTGGCTTAGTCTAAGCCCCGTCTGTGAAACCGGGCCATATATGTTTTATAGTTAATCTAATAATCATCAAATATATTTATTGCCCAGTCCTAATGGACTTAGACCACAGTCTATTATATTTCATGGCTGAGTGTGTGGCATTAATGTTTCCCGCTTACATTCGTTTAATGATCTGGCACCTGTCATGGGTTCTCAGTTTCACCAAATTTAATAAGTGACTTTTCACAGATTACTGAAGTCCTAACCTTGTCAGCTATCCATGTAACATTTGTTGTTGATAACAAAGCTCTGCATTATACCTGCTCTTCCTCCTTGGACATGCACTACCGTCCCTGACCCTAAACACACACACACACACACACACACACACACACATCTTCATTGTGCCAGTCAGTCTGCTCTGATCTCACCTCTCATACACCCCAGCAACAGCGTTTGGCTAAAGGCCCAAATAAAGTCTGCTGGACTCAAATAAAGTGTGCCAGTATCTTTCAAGCCTCCCTAAACTCTTCCTGAAGCAATCTTGCCCAAGTTATATTATGTTAACCCTAGCCATCCACTTTGAAATGAAAACAAATATAAAGTGTATAAATAATGGGTTAAAATGTTCAACTTTCAAATGCATATTAGCAGCAAGTTAACAATTTTTTAATGTGAATTTCCAGTATGTAGGAGTCACTCAGTAGTGATTGCTTTGTATTAAATATAACAGCTATACAGTATATGAATATATGTAAACACACTACCATTCAAAAGCTTATGATCGATACGATTTTTTTTTTTGTCTGACCAAGGCTAATGATACAGTAAAAACAGAAATATTGTGAAATATTATTACAATTTAAGATAACTGGTTTCTACTTTAATATATTTTCAAATGTAATTTATTCCTGTGATCAAAGCTGAGTTTTCAGCACCATTCCTCCAGTCTTCAGTGTCACATGATCTTCAGAAATCAATCAGATTTGCAGCTCAAGAAACATGTCTGATTAAATGAAACATATTCAATGTTGAAAACAGTTGCACTGCGTACTATTTTTCTCGAAACTGTGATACATGTTCATTTCCCAGGACTTCTCGATGAGTAGAAAGCTCAAAAGAACAGCATTTATTTAAAAATATAAATATTTTGCAATATTATAAATGTATTTTCCGGACACTTTTGATCAATTCTTAATTTCTCTAAAATAATTTTTCTAAAAACGTCTTAATGACCATCACTGAACACCAGTTTACAGCGTGTGAATTTGTTAAATTGTAGTGCAATTTATATTGTAAATACTGTATTTATTTATATATTTTTTTTCAATTTCCAGTGTAGAAAATGCAATGGTGCAATTTATATATATATATATATATATATATATATAAAATTTCAGAGCTAAGTATTAGTGAGGATTAAAGAAAAAAAACAGTTTGTGGAAGCTATGAAGGAAGTTGGCTCTTCATCAGCAGAAAGGGGATTCTTCAGCTGATGCCTGTAGATACTGCTAATACGTTAATAATGGGCGACCAGTCTGACTCCCGAAGGGTAACTGGCTCGGATCGGTGCTAGACTCCACGTTTTCTAATCTCCAGAAAGTGTCTGATATGAGAGGAAATGCTCGCATATTTCTGCGTAATTGTATGCAACCTGAGAGTATCTGGAGTGAGCGTGCAGTATCTGTCCCTTTTTTACGCATTCTTTGGACAGCTCAAAGAGCTTTGTTTCAAACTCTTGGCTGCTTCATGATTTGGAGATCAGCCATGGAGGAAAAAAAGTGGGTACATGCAAGAAGACGGGCTTCTGAGTCTCGTGGCAGGGGGTCTGCGAGAGCCACACCACCAGACCACCTTCACAGCTTGAGTTTCTGTTAACGGGTCAGCTCTTTTAGACGTTTAGCTCTGGTTTCCAAAGGGCGAAGCCTGCAAAGAGCATTGGTGCCTTAGTTAGTGATATGATGCCAAGGGATCCAGCCTGAGAAACTGGTGCCATCTTTTAATCAATAGGGCAGTGGTTTCAGAGTACCACCTCTGGGGCAGCGGAGAAAGCCAAACTCAGGGACGTCAGTTACTAGAAGCCAGTCTTATTACCCGTGATTATTTAAGATGAGAATCTAATGTCAAGTTTTGATTATGTTCTTGTAGGATTACTGCTGAAAAGACCACCTTAGATCAGTTTGAGTGTTTATAGACTGGTTTCGTAATGTATAGGAAAGAAATTACTTTTAGCCATTGTAAACATTTTGTCATTTAATAAATAAATAAATAAATCCTATTTAGGTTTAGTTAAATTTTATTTTCGTTCTGGTTTCGTTTTAATTATTTTTTTAGTTATTTCATTTTTCATTTCATTTTTATATTTTATTTAGAATGTTTGTTTTTTCATTTATTTTGTATATTATTTAGTAATTTCAACATTTTTCATTTTCATTCATGTCATTTTAATTTATTTCATTTTCATGTCTCTTTAATATTTAGTTCGTAAATTATAATAGTTAGTGAATTCATTTTTTTATTAGCAAAGCAGCATTTATAATTTTCATTTAGTTTACGTTTTTCTATTTATTTCATTTTATTTCGTCATTTTAATGTACAATAAAACTGTTTCATTTTTTATTCATTTAGTATTTAAGTTAATTTAAACTATTCTAAAAAAAATGATAATATATTCATTTTATTTAGTAATTTAGTTAATAATTTCAGTTCTTCATTTAAAAATTTCATTTAATTACATTTTTCAACTAATATTAGATTTTAATATTTTATTTCAATTCCATGCTTTTTAACATGCTTAATTTTTCAATAGTTTAAAAAAATGTATTTCTGTTAATATATAATATTTATCATTTATAACAATTTATAATTTACTATATAAATATTTATTTACTAATTTAGTTAGTAATTCCAGTTCTACAATTTAATATTTTACATTACTTTAATTAAGATGCTTACATTTTTCAAAAGTTTTACTCTTTATATATTTAGTAATTTCCATTAATTTATAATATTTATTATTTACAACATTTTACAATATAAATCATATTTACTTACTACTTTAGTGAGTAATTCCAGTTCTTCAACTTGCCAAGGCAACTCGTCTAATTTCACTTTATTTTAAATAGTTAAACGTTTTTAATAGTTTCAGTTAACAGTAATGACTCCGGTTTGAACTAGTCAGTTTAAACCCATTAAGAACCTTAGAAGTGACAACAGCAAACCAACATTCTCTACATATGCCTGCCTTTTCAGCAGCATGTCAAAACCTCAACGACAACTTCTCCAACCAAATCTTGTTTGCTCCAAACAGGTGTTTTCCGTGGATATGGACGGGTCGCATTTGCAGGTGGTCCTGAACGTATCCGTGGACTATCCTGAAAACCTGGCTGTGGACTGGGTGAATAACAAGCTGTACGTGGTGGAGGCCAGCGTCAACAGAATCGACATGGTGGACCTGGACGGGAGCAACCGGGTCACGCTGATCGCCGAGCACCTGGGCAACCCGAGAGGTCTCGCGCTTGACCCGACCGTGGGGTGAGCTCCCGGGGGAGACTTTAATCCTACCCTTGCTTCCTCCACCTAATCATAATCGTAAAGCTGATCTCCGATGTGGAGCCTCAGATACTGAGAATGGGAATGTTGTACACTGTCTGTAAGGATTAGTCAGAAGTAATTAAGCAAAGATGAGCTTCACAGAAACCCAGGCCAGGTGGCCTCCTGCTAAATTGAGAAGTGACAATAAATAGTTGCATCGCTTAAATAATGTTCTTTGTGTATTCATTTCAAAATCTCGTTCTTATCCCTCAAGGGTTTTATCCGTAACCCGATGCTGTCCAAACTGAGCCCTAACAATATATTTGTGCAAATACCATTGAAGTTCAAGTTGCTCTTCGTCTATTTTAGTGCAACGCGAGATTAATAAATCGCAATTCATGATTATAACGGGATAGCGTCATTTAGGATTAGTTCCTTTCTATTTTAGATGATTAAAACAAAGTCTTGTGTCACAAAGAGGTTGTTGTGTTTGAGTTTAGGTACCTTTTCTTCTCTGACTGGGATACTTTGAATGGGGAACCGGGTTTGGAGAGGGCCTTCATGGATGGGACCAATCGCTATGGGATCATCAGGACCAAACTCGGCTGGCCTGCAGGGATTACTTTGGACCTTGAAGCTAAAAGAGTGTATTGGGTGGACAGCCGTTACGATTATATTGAAACCACCACTTATGATGGCTTGCACAGGTATCTTTAAGGGGTTGCAGATGTTTTATTTGGAAATGCATGCTGATTTTTATCATTTTTTCACACTTTCCGGAAGTGTTTTTAACTCTTATTTGAATTCTCCAATAGGAAAACCGTGGTCCATGGTGGGTCTGTGATTCCTCATCCGTTTGGCATTACTCTGTTTGAGCATTCGGTCTACTACACTGACTGGACCAAGATGGCCGTTATGAAAGCTAATAAATACAGCGACAACAGCCCACAAGAGCTCTACAGGACCTCTCAGAGACCACATGGCCTGACTGTGGTCCATGCATACAGACAGCCCTTCGGTAAGGAGCTGTGTTATGTATATTAAACTGTTGGATGTCAGAAAGAAGATTGCAGTGCAGTTTTGGTTCTGGAAATATAGCATTTCATTGTGGTTTTGGTTATAGAAGTTATCAAAAAAGAAAAAAATTATACGCAATAAATCAAACTGATGAGCCTGTTATTGTTATGTAAAACTGTTAAAATATTTTTTGTTCATTGAAATAAAGCTGAAATAAAATATGAATATTAGATTAGATGTTAGAACTTAACTTAAAAAACTTGCATGGAATTTAAAAAATATTGGCTTTCGCAACTGACTGAAATAAAACAGGTTTGGCTGAAGCGCTAAAATGACAAAAACTGAAGTCTAAATAGAAATATTAAAACAAAATAATAAAAACTACAAAAGCACAATAAAATAGCTAAAACTCAAACTAAAGTTGAAATATAAAATACTAGGAAAATAACTCACAATTTTATTACATTTTACAAAAGCACATGACAGTCAGTTTGACCTCAGATTATTAAATTACAACTTGTTAAAATATAAAACAAAAATTCTGTTTTTTTTTTTTAAATCAGATGTTTATATATATATATAAAGCATCGCAAATGACGTAATTAAATAAATGTGTGCAAAATTGACTGGTTTTAACTATTTACAAAAGAGTTGCATGTTAAAATTTACATATGCAAATTTATAAACAAATATATGCAAGTAAATAAATGCTGTATATACAAAATGTTGAATATTATATATAGTCAATTTATGTTCCCAATGACGTACATCTAGGATTTGTTGTGCTCACAAGTAGTATGCGCTAAATACAGGTTAAACATGGCCCGAAAAGTTTTGTTAATAGTCACTGATACCATAGATGATGATAGCCAGAAATGCAATGTGATTGCATTGCATCGTATTTGTAGTTTAAGTTAATCTGTCCTGTTGTATCCAGGACAGCAGGGTTGACTTACTGTGCTTAGGAGAGGTTTTAAACGTAGCCACTTTAAACAAAAATCTTGCAGACATAATTAAATTATTGCTCTTCTTTTTGTGATTTATTGACATGTGCGTTTGTTTGATCGGACAGTAAGTAACCCCTGTGGCACGAATCGAGGAGGCTGTGAACACATCTGTGTTCTGAGTCACAGAACTGATAACGGAGGTCTTGGATATCGCTGCCGCTGCCGGATGGGTTTCGATCTGCATGCTGACGGCAAGAGATGCATGTGTAAGACAGATCTCAGTCAGACCTTGTGTCTTTGGTTATGCAACATGCAACAGCTTGACTTTTAAAGAAAACAATATGCATGCAATATGTGTCTTGCAGCTGTGAGGCAGTTTCTGCTGTTCTCCAGTCAGCTGGCGGTCAGAGGAATCCCCTTCAACCTGTCCACGCAGGAAGACATTATACTCCCCATCACAGGAACTCCCTCTTATTTCGTTGGAGTGGACTTCAGTGCTGCAGACAATTCCATTTTCTTCTCTGATACGGTGAAGGACATCATCTACAAACAGAAAATTGATGGAACCGGTGAGAATGGCTTGGGAATTTGTGTCAACCCCAAAAGTTAGAAACAAGTTGCTTTTTTAACTCTGTCCCACCCGGCATTTTTGAAAAAAGTTGCCAGCCACCGCCAACGATTTTGATGATTTAAAAACTTGTCATTGGTGGGGAAGCGTTGTCTTCTAAATGAAGAGTTAACTCATCAATGGCGAGGAAAGAGTTAAGGGGCTTTTTTTGTCTCGTATCCTGAATTTAGCGAGCCAGTTTTAAAGGTAGGGTAGGAGATTCCTTAGAGGTTAGCAATAGCAAGCTAGCCTTAAAAACATAAGTTCTCACCCTCCCTGCAAATCACACTCTAAAACCACGCCTCCTCCAAAACACATGAACACACACTGGCAGATCAGATATGAGAAATGATGTCAGATTACCTCATGTGATGTATCATAACTGCATGAACAGGATGCGTGGAGGTATGCAAATACATACATTGACTGGCAGGCAGGACAGCCTATCATAGCCCTTGGACAGAGGCATATGTGACCCTGGAGCACAAAACCAGTCTGAAGTCTCTGGGGTACATTTGTAGCAATAGCCAAAAATACATGTAATACAATACATGTATGGAATACATGTACATGTATGGGTCAAAATGATCTATTTTTCTTTTATGCAAAAAATCATAAGGATATTAAGTAAAGATCATGTTCCATGAAGTTATTTAGTAAATTTCCTACAGACAATATGTCAAAATTTAATTTTTTATAAGTAATAAACATTGCTAAGAACTTCATTTGAACAACTTTAAAAGCAATTTTCTCAATATTTACATTTTTTTAATTTTTGCACCCTCAGATTCCAGATTTTTAAATGGTTGCATCTCAAACAAATATTGTCCTATCATAACAAACCATACATCAATGGAAAGCTTATTCATTAAGTTTAAAACTTAATAAAAGAAATTGACACTTAGGACTGGTTTTGTGATCCGGGTTCACATATGATAGGACAAACATTTTACAGTCCTACACCTTCCACAGATGATATAAATTCATCGAAATACATTAAGACCACTTAGTGTTTGCTATCGTAGTGTGAGAAGACTTTTAACCAGCATAACAAAAATCCAATCATGTACCCTGCCTTTATTTTCTGACCCAGAATATAATTGCTTTTATTCGCTGGAGTGTTCTTCAATTCTGATTTTCTAATTCATTTTGTTGGTGAAAAAAAAAGCACAAAATCTGTGCTCTGTTTGATGAAATGTCCTTTACTTCTGAGCAGATAAAGTGAGAAACTGATACTCACTGAATACTCCACTCAGCCCTCGGGATATTTGCTGTGTGCCAACAACACATTTTGCTGCATGTGATCTCGCCTATCAGCTGCCTTCAAAGGCCAGCTACATGAGATAATGTGTTTGCTGGTGTTGGACTACATTTCTAATAGAAATCCAGGACACTAATACCCTCCTCCCCCTGACTCAACCCAAAACAATATAGACAGTTTCATTCAACACCTGTGAGCCACATATAAGGGATAGCACATTCATTTGCACTATGTTCCAATGATGCATTTATTTGATACAAAAAAATTAATATAAATTTAAAGTAACTGTTTTCTATTTAAATATATTTTAAAATGGTATTTATTCCTGTGATATCAAAGCTGAATTTTCATCATCATTACTCCAGGTTTCAGTGTCACATGATCTTCAGAAATCATTCTAATGTGCTGATTCACTGCTCAGGAAACATGTATTGTCATTATCAATATTGATAACCATGTGCTGCATAACATTTTTGTGAAAACTGAATTTTTGAAAAGTTCAAGAAGTGGACCGTGCTCTAATCTTTGTGTTTCTTTGCTTTAATCTCCACAGGCAGGGAGGTACTAGCAGCCAATCGTGTGGATGGTGCAGAAGATCTTGCTTATGATTGGATATCGAAGAACCTGTACTGGACAGATCCACGCTACAGGAGTATATCTGTCATGAAGGTCGCGGATAAGACCAGACGAGCCATTGTACGAAACCTCAACAATCCCAGGTCCATAGTGGTCCATCCAGTAGCTGGGTGAGTGGTTTATTGGTTAGTCTTGTTTATAATAATGCTAAAAAAATTTTATATATATATATATATATATATATATATATATATATATATATATATATATATATATGTGTGTGTGTGTGTGTGTGTGTGTGTGTGTGTAGGTGTATGTAACCCTGGACTACAAAACCAGTCTGAAGTCACTGGGGTTTATTTGTAGCAATAGCCAAAAATACATTGTATGGGTCAAAATTATTGGTTTTTCTTTTATGCCAAAAATCATTAGGATGTTAAGTAAAGATCATGTTCAATAAAATATTTTGTAAATTTACTACTGTAAATATATCAAAATTTAATTTTTGATTTATTTTAAAATGAATTGCTAAGAGCTTCATTTAGACAACTTTAAAGGCAATTTTTTATAGATGTCAAATTAATTTTGATAAATACGTCGCACCTGACTATAAGTCGCAGGACCAGCCAAACTGTGAAAAAAGGTGTGACTTATAGTCCGGAAAATACGGTATATATATATATATGGGCATAGATTAATTTTTTTATCTAGATTAATCTCACTGTAATCTTGGAATTAGTCTAGATTAAAATAGCTCATTTGAATTCTGCCAAAGGCATTCAGAATATGTGTGCTACAAATAAAACAATGACTAAAAGTAAGTATTTTAGAACGGGTTTCTAAAGCCAGGTGGTGCATTAGACCAGGAGCTGTTTCTTGTTTCCAAAATGGTTTCCATTGGGAAGCTTCTTAAAAATAAAAATTCCCTGAAGCAAACCCGGCAGCTTCAGCTGCATCCATGTTTGCACGTCATTCTCGCCCCCTACAGTGCAATTCGGTTAGGTATACATCCGCACTAAAATATCAAGGTGAAAGTCATCATAGCTCGCCTAATATAGACCCAGCTCTCAACCCAACTTTGAGAATAGATTAACGGCAATATTTTTTTTTATCGCCCGATAAGAGTCACACGTTAACACAGCACGTTAACGCCAATAACGGCCCACCACTAATATATATATATATTTTTTTATAGTTTTAGTTGGTGATGTAAACTGTAATTTAATTAATTATATTTTTAATAAATATTTATCTTGCGTTTCAGGATAAATAAATATGCTATAGTTATGCTGATATTGTATCTTTTGAAAAAGTTTTCACTATGATGCCTTAATATGAAGTCTTTATATGCAGCTTTTAGAACAGAAACATTTAGGCTAATACTTGCATACACAAAATAAACACACTCCAACTTCATCCTTCATGGAAAAAAGGGTTGCGACCGTGGGTTTGAAATCACAGGCACGTTCAGATGTCAACAGACACAATTCAGCGAGCGACCGTGAGCCAGGAACACAGTTCGGGGGAGCCCTGCTTTCACCTCGCCTCTCTGTTTCCCTAAGACCGTGAAAAAGCATTAACAATCGGGCCACTTGTGTCCAGTCACACCTTTCATAATGCAGGAGGTGCCCAGCCATTCATAGATTGCTCCTGCTTTGAACCTGGCACAGATAAAGGAGCTCTTTATGCCCTGCTAGTGGGACATTTCCAATGGCTTCAAAGTCATGAGGCCTCTGGGCCCAGGAGACTAGATTAGTGCTGCATGAAGGCCGGTATTGTAGTCCACACTAAGAACTTGGCTTAATGGGGGAAAACCCCACAGAGCACTCAGATAACTGTCTATACCTCACAGTTTATAAATAAAACCCAGCGGATGGGTTCAAATACGTCCCCACCTATTAATTTGGCTTTTGGTGAGGGCATGGGGTGAAGATTTGTGGTGATTTTGGTATTGTTCCCTCATCCACATGCTGTCCCAAACCTGTATGACTTTTGGCCCGTCTTTTCAGTTTATGACTGGGGCTAAATCCAAAGTTAAAGGTATATTAAAAAAGTAGTCCATATGACTTCTGAAGACTTCAGAAATTGAACAAGTGAACATTCGTGTATATATAAATTCTGTATATACAGTGCTGTTCAAAAGGTTTATTTTATTGAAAGAAAATAATAGTTTTATTCAGCAAAGATACAATAAATTAATGAAAAGTGAAAGTTAATACAAATAATGTGTAAAAATTTCTATGTCAATTAAATACATCAAAAAATCCTGAAAAATAATATTGATAAATAACCGTTTAAAATAAAAACCATTTAATAATATTTCACAGTATTTCTGTTTTTAATGCATCTGTGATCAAATAAATGCAGTCTTGGTGAGCATAAGAGACTTCTTTTAAATAAATCTTACCAAACTTTTGAAAGGTATTGTATGTATGTGTATATTACTCACAAGTAATATGAACAACTTCTACTGTATATTAAAGATTAATTTTAAAACTTAAAAGCTCTAGTGCTCATTCATTGTAATTGCATGTAAAAAAGCTTGTGTTCGTCTGAGGAAATGTAGTAAAAAATAGGTATGAGGGTGAGTAAATGTTTATTTTTGGGTGAACTATTTCTTTTAAAGCAGTGTGTGTGTGTTTGTGCTCGGCAGTTATATCTTCTGGACTGACTGGTACCGTCCGGCGAAGATTATGCGGGCCTGGGGTGACGGGTCACATGCTCAGTCGATTGTAAACACCACTCTTGGCTGGCCGAATGGCTTGGCCATTGACTGGAGGTGAGTTACAGTTCCCCGAATGAAAGTACAGGAATACAGCATTCAGTTGTACTCATAATACTATAAACAATGATCCATTTCTGTTTCATTCATAAACCTTCCTCTCTTTGCTTTAACTTCGATGGCTTCCTGAAGTCATGGTTCATCGTTATTATTTTTTTTGCACTTAAATCATGATGTGACATAATCCTGTTTCTCAGTATTGGTCTAAAACTCTCTCTCGGTCGTGTCCCTGCCTCTCAGTGCCATGCGGCTGTTTTGGGTGGACGCCTTCTTTGATAAGATCGAGCACAGCAACTTTGACGGACAAAACAGATTGTCCTTGGATCGCATCACTCAGATCTCCCATCCGTTTGGACTTACTGTCTTTGGAGGTGCGTCTATCTATCTATCTATCTATCTATCTATCTATCTATCTATCTATCTATCTATCTATCTATCTATCTATCTATCTATCTATCTATCTATCTATCTATCTATCTACTTATCTATCTATCTATCTATCTATCTATCTATCTATCTATCTATCTATCGCTCTAATGTTCTATCGTTCTATCTATCTATCTATCTATCTATCTATCTATCTATCTATCTATCGTTCTATCGTTCTATCGTTCTATCTATCATTCTATCTATCGTTCTATCTATTATTCTATCTATCGTTCTATCTATCTATCTATCGTTCTATCGTTCTATCTATCATTCTATCTATCGTTCTATCTATTATTCTATCTATCGTTCTATTGTTCTATCTATCGTTCTATCGTTCTATCTATCTATCTATCTATCTATCTATCTATCTATCTATCTATCTATCTATCTATCTATCTATCTATCTATCTATCTATCTATCTATCTATCGCTCTAATGTTCTATCTATCTATCTATCTATCTATCTATCTATCTATCTATCTATCTATCTATCTATCTATCTATCTATCTATCTATCGTTCTATCGTTCTATCTATCATTCTATCTATCGTTCTATCTATTATTCTATCTATCGTTCTATCTATCATTCTATCGTTCTATTGTTCTATCTATCGTTCTATCGTTCTGTCTATCTATTGTTCTATCTATTGTTATATCTATCATTCTATCGTTCTATTGTTCTATCATTCTATCATTCTATCTATCTATCTATCTATCTATCTATCGTTCTATCTATCTATCGTTCTATCTATCGTTCTATCGTTCTATTGTTCTATCTATCGTTCTATCGTTCTATCTATCATTCTATCTATCGTTCTATCTATCATTCTATCGTTCTATTGTTCTATCTATCGTTCTATCGTTCTGTCTATCTATTGTTCTATCTATTGTTATATCTATCATTCTATCGTTCTATTGTTCTATCGTTCTATCATTCTGTCTATCTATCTATCTATCTATCTATCTATCTATCTATCTATCTATCTATCTATCTATCTATCTATCTATCTATCTATCTATCTATCTATCTATCTATCGTTCTATCGTTCTATCTATCATTCTATCTATCGTTCTATCTATTATTCTATCTATCGTTCTATCTATCATTCTATCGTTCTATTGTTCTATCTATCGTTCTATCGTTCTGTCTATCTATTGTTCTATCTATTGTTATATCTATCATTCTATCGTTCTATTGTTCTATCGTTCTATCATTCTGTCTATCTATCTATCTATCTATCTATCTATCTATCTATCTATCTATCTATCTATCTATCTATCTATCTATCTATCTATCTATCTATCTATCTATCGTTCTATCGTTCTATTGTTCTATCTATCGTTCTATCGTTCTATCGTTCTATCTATCATTCTGTCGTTCTATCTATCATTCTAGCGTTGGATAATTCAATATCTGTTCAATATCATTTCAGTAATCTGTATTTCTGTCTTCACTGAGACGTGGCTGACTTTTAGAAAGCGGTCTAATTTTTCTATTCATTTATGTCTGTCATCATCTCGATGTCATCTTAAAGATGTTAGTCTCGTTGGCCTCTTCTTTGATGATGGACAGTCACGTCTGGTATCTGTGAAATGAAGGTCTCTGTGTAGGTCAGTGTAGTTCGGCAGTTTCGGTGCTGAAAGATAAAAGTGCAGAAGTCAGAGTTCACGCACTGGTATTTCTCAAAGATGGCCTGTTTGATTACACTAATGAAGTTTGCTGGTCCAGGCTATGTGTACTTCACCGACTGGAGGCTAGGAGGAATCGTGAGGGTCCGTAAAACAGACGGAGGGGAGATGATGATCATACGGCGAGGGATCAGCCACATCATGCATGTCAAATCCTTCAACGCTGACTCGCAGATCGGTGAGACTCACTTTCTGTTGATTCATTTACTTTACTCATTTTTGCATTGAATGCAATGCCTCCACAAAGGTTTTAGGGTTCATAAAGGCCATTTATTCAAATGCAGCAAATGAATCAAATATGTTTGCAATACTTTACTCCCAACAGGATCTAACTTCTGCAACAGGCAAACAAACCCAAATGGAGACTGCAGTCATTTCTGTTTCCCAGCGCCGTACTCCCAGCGAGTGTGTGGCTGTCCGTACGGAATGAAGCTAGAAGCCAATCAGCAGACGTGTGTGGATGATCCATCCAATGAGCCGCCGACCCTCCAGTGTGGCTCTAACTCCTTCTCATGCACCAATGGGAAATGTGTGCCTCAGAGCTACCAGTGTGACGGCGTCGATGACTGTCATGACAACAGTGACGAGGCCAACTGCGGCGCTAATAGTAATCTTTTACTTTATATTTCATGCAAATATTCATGTGCTTATAGATACTGTACAGTAGTAACGTGCAATCACAAGGACATTATTTTCATTATTAGGTCACTTTTTCAAAACTCTCTACATGGGTACACTTACCAGCTTTCAGCTTGGCACAGCATTAAAAATGCACTAAAATCACCAAAACACTAAATAAAAATAAATACAACCCAAACAAATTACATTTGCATCATGCATTCACACTGTATCATGTATGCTCAGAGAATCAAAACCCATGATCATGGCATTGCTAGTGCCATGCTTTCTTTTTGAGTTAAAATAATGCATGTATTTCTATGAGATTTTATAGTCTTTTTCCACTTAACATGAAAATAAGCAGCATGTTAATTTTTTTCTCTTTCTGCCGGCTCAGATAACACATGCTCGCCCATTGCCTTCACCTGTGCCAATCAGCGCTGTGTGCCCAGAAGCTGGCACTGCGATGGACACAATGACTGTTTTGATGGCAGTGATGAGAGGGACTGTCCCACCCAGACCCCTGGCACTTGCCAGGCTGACCAGTTCAGCTGCGCCAACCATCACTGCATCCCTCGCACATGGCTCTGTGACACTGACAATGACTGCGGAGACGGATCCGATGAGAACAACTGCGGTGAGACATAGGGATATTATTATATGTAACTAAAATAAAAAATATAATTATATATATAATTCAAAATAGATTTATAATTATATATATAATTATATATAATTTATATATAATAATTATATATATATATTTTTTTTACAACAGCTTGTTTTGTAACTTGAAGTACTAAAAAAACACTAAATAAAAATAACACTAAATAAATTCAAATGAATAAATAAAAACTATATTTTTATTTAAAACTCCAAACACTATTGCATTTAAGTTAAGTTGATTAAAAAATATATTAAATCTAAATAAAAAATTAACAAAAACTATAAGAGTATATCAAAGATACTTTAAATTAAATCAGTATGATCAATGAAAATAACACCTTGTGCGCATTTGATTGAAGTGGCAATCAACACTGAGAATTAAATAAAAAACATAAAGTTTATATAAAAAAACTAGTACTGTCAAATGATTAATCACTATTAATCACATCCAAAAAAAAGTTTGTTTACATAATATATGTTTGTGTACTATATATATTTATTATGTATGTTTTTATGTATATATAAAGACACACACATACAGCATATGTATATATTTATATTCATATTATTTATATTATATATATTTCATATATGAAGATAACATATTTTTCCTACATATACACATGCATGTGTGTCTTTATATATACATAATAAATAAACAGAACATACACATATATTATGTGATCAAAAACTTTTATTCTGGATGCGATTAATCGCGATTAATTGTTTGACAGCACTAATAAAAACAATATATAAATATTAGATAGCTTTGAATCTAAATTCTGATTGGATTAGATGCATTTCGAAGGCTTCCTAAAACAGTATACATACATACATGCCTGCATTCATATATATAAAAAAGTCAGATCTCCAAAAGAACTAAAATAAAATTACTAAAATTATCCGAGCTTTGTGCTGTTCATATTGCACTGTATATTCTTGTCAAAATGTTGTGTCTGTTTTTATTTGTAACATCTGTGAATGAAACGTACCTGAGAGCAACTTTTGCTCTATGAAGTTTTCTAATGGTGTCTGTTCTTCTAGATTCGATGGGCACATGCCACCCTGACCAGTTCCAGTGTCCGGACCACCGCTGCATTGACCCCAATTACGTGTGTGATGGAGACAGAGATTGTGCAGATGGAGCGGATGAACAGGGCTGTGGTAAGAGTTCATTACGTGCAAGACCAAACTTCATTATTGCATCTCATCAACACTCCATATTGTTTATATAAAATGGTTTATTTATTAAAAATGTGTTAATACCATTTACATTCTTCATAAACCTCTATTTCAACATAAACCAGACATACCCACCAATAACTGTGCAATCATTGACGAATACATAGAATCTTTCACAATATAAACGGCGTAATAAAATCTCTAATGGAAGATTAACACAGTTGATGACTTGTTTTTCTTGATCCGACTGATTCTTGTTCTTCTGACCGTCAGTGTACAACTGCACAGCGTACGAGTTTAAGTGTGCAAACGGCCATCAGTGTGTCAATTCCTACTACCGATGTGACGGGGTCTTTGACTGTAACGATCGCTCGGATGAATCTGGCTGTCGTAAGTAGGAACAAATGAATTCTTTCAGTTCTGATAATCTTCAATAATGCATTAGTTGCATTACATTTAGAGTTTATAAATGAGTGAATCTCACAAAAACATTTCCAGGTTACTGTTCACCCTACATCTAATACTAAAGATACTAGTTTTATTATTATTGTTGTTTTTGCAATATGACTATTTTGGTCGTCTTTTTTATTTATGTTTTTATTTATTTTTTATTTGATACATTTATATATATATATATATATATATATATATATATATATATATATATAATTAAAAAAAAATTAAACAACAAATACTGCATGAATACATTATTTTATTGATTATATTTATTTATACTGCAGTACTAAGGATACAAAAAAATTTTTGCATTAAAGTTATCAAATGTAGGGAAAAATGTGCTTAAGTGTAATAAAAAAATTTCAAAAAAAGGTTTAATTTAATTATTGTAATAGTTAATTATTGAACATTATATTGAACCTTAATTCTAAACCTCGGGAAGCTTGTATTATGATGTATGTTAAATGAAGCTAACACGACCTTTGACCTTCCCAGCCACGAGGCCGCCTGGCATGTGTCACCACGAGAGTGAGTTTCAGTGCCAGTCAGACGGCAGTTGTGTTCCCTCAAACTGGGAATGTGACGGGCACCCAGACTGTGAAGACGGCTCAGACGAGCACCACGCGTGCCCCCCGCGCACGTGTCCCACCGCGCAGTTCCGCTGTGATAATGGGAACTGTGTTTTCCGTGGCTGGATATGTGATGGTGATAACGACTGTCGGGATGGCAGCGATGAGCGAGACTGTCCCACGCCGCCGTTCCGCTGTCCCAGCTGGCAGTGGCAGTGCCCTGGACACAGTGTGTGTGTGAACCTCAGCAGGGTGTGCGACAACACGCCAGACTGTCCCAACGGCGCCGATGAATCCCCTCTCTGCAGTAAGTCATGGCATATGTTTAATGAGATTTACAGCAATATTTAAGACATGTACGGTACTGTACAGCATTTTGAGGCATGATTATTATTTAAGGGTTTTGAAATAAGTTTCACAAAGGCTGCATTTATTTGATAAAAAATAGAGTAAAATTTTGAAATATTATTACAATTTAAAATAGCTGTTTTCTATTTGGATGTATTTTTAAATGTAATTTATTCCTGTGATGCAGAGCTGATTTTCAGCATCATTACTCGTTACTCATCAATAAATAATTCTAATATGCTGATTTGCTGCTCAATAAACCTTATTATCAGTGTTAAAAAAACATATTTTTGTTGTTTGTAGGATTTTTTTAATTAATAGAGCAGCATTTATTTGAAATAGAAATCTTTGGTAACATTATTATTGACTTTACAGTCACCTTTGATCAATTGCATGTTTTCTTGCTGAATAAAGAATTTTTTTAATGCTATTGGAATGAAAGTGTACAAACTTTATTATATAAGATAAAGCATACAGTATAATACATTGATTAGTTTTTTTTTAAAGATTATTCTAGCTCCCTAATAAACATCTTGGCTTTGTTCTAAATCCTAATGAGCTGCATATATTGGCAGATATATCACCCAAAAGTGAAAATTGGCTCATCATTTACTCACCCTTAAGTTGTATCAAACCGGTTTGAGTTTCTTTCTTCTGTTGAACGTAAAGAAGATATTTTGAAGAATGTGGGTATCCTGACAGTTTCTGGTCCCTATTAACTACTCTAGCAATATTTCCATACTATGGATGCCAGTACATTAGTCCATTCATCTTACAAATGCATAACTTGTCTTGAATCCAGAACATTAATTTACACTGGAATCTTTAATATTTCTGTTGATATTGCGGTCGGGCGGTTGATTCAAATACATGGAGTATTCAGTACGTCGGCTGTGTTATAAATCCCATGTGTCAAATCATGCATGTGTTTAGCTGATCTGAAAATTAACATTGCAATGATCTGTGATTTTCCTTCCATGTTGCTCTCCCTTCTCACAGATGAGCCTTTACCAGGTAGGCTAAATCCCTAATCACCCACAATCCTCTGCATGAAGCACTAATCTATCTCAGTATCTGTCTGGCTGTACTCACTAACCGTCCAATTACGTTCAGAGTGTCTAAATATGGCAAGATTGTGTGTGTTTAGCATTATAGACACTTAGAGATGTAGTGTGTGTAGTACTGTGTTTGATATATGTTACATGTGTTAGTCCATAGAAATGGCTCACAAACACAGAAATAGCTTAGATTTCAACAGTTAACATTAGGGCTGGGCAATATATTGAAGATTCACAATATATTTGCAGTTATTTTAAAAATTAAGCAATATTAGAAAAATTGCTCTTATTGAAACTTAAGCAGCAAAAACAACATTAGAATTGAAAAGTTTGATTCCTTTTCCAACAGCCGAACCAATTAATTAATTGGTTTCCTCCATCAATAATGTTCACAAAACTGACCATGTGACTTTTTATATTAAATGCTTTAATATATATATATAATTATTAATATTATTACTGCATTTATTTAATTGGCAAAAATGGATATTGAATATTGAAATGTTTGAAATATACATATATGTAGATAAATTTTACTTTATTTACATTTCTGCATATAGGTTGTTGGTGCATATTCATGAAAATAATCAAATATGTTTGTTCCTTCATTATTAATTTAGTGTTTGGAAACTTTCTTGATTTCTTTGATATTATTAACTATAATTTTAACTGTATTGTAGTTTTTGCATTAGTCTCACCGTAGCATCAATGAAATACTGTTATAGTTTTAATGACATTTTTTTTTAATCATTTTTACACTTTTAATTTTATTATTTTTAAAATAGCTATATAGAATATATTTATTTTAATTGTACTTTTGGTTATTTTAGTATATCAAGATAAACTAAATGAAATATTTCCTGGGCAACCACCTGAAATAAAATGTTTAAGTTTTTTTTCCTCCTTCCTTCTTCTCTTCTTTATTCATGTATTTATTTATTTATTTATTTTATTTTTTACATTTTTTTTAACATTTTTTAGTTAACTATAATACCACTGTTATTGTTAAAACATGTATAAATTACTGTAAACTGGTTGTTTGGCTATAAATATACAGATTTCTATACAGATTTTGCCCAGCCCTAGCACTCTTCCCGTTTAATGGTTGTGCTGAACATGTTCCCAGAATACCTTGCATCTTCATGCATGCTTTTTCTTTCCATTGTCATTGATCTAAATGTGTCTTCTTCCTCATAGATCAGGAGAGCTGCTCAGATAACAATGCGGGCTGCACTCACGGCTGCATCCAAGGCCCGTTTGGAGCCCAGTGCACGTGTCCTATAGGCTTCCAGCTGAGTAACGACTCAAAGACGTGCGAGGACATCGATGAGTGCCGTCCTCCGGGCATCTGCAGTCAGCACTGCTTCAACGAGAGAGGCTCCTTCCGCTGCCATTGTCAGGAAGGATACACTCTAGAAGCAGACGGACGCACCTGCAAGGCCTCAGGTTTGTGATCTCTGACAGTGCTAAGACAGATATTAGTGGAGTGGAGCCACAACGGGACTCCGGGAGCCAACTGGACGTTCACAGCGGGGTCTAAAGCAGCCTCTCGGATTACCACAGATAAGAGGAATAACATATATGTCAGTCACAAACTTTCTTATGGGGGTAATTAGGTGGTAATCACCAAACAAAGGGTTGTTTATGAGCTCTGCCGCTGACAAGAGTCCATTCCCTCCAGATAACCTGGTGAAAAATGCTGTCATCCGATATACCTCGTCTTCTTCCTGAATGACGCTTTTGAACGGGACTCTTTTTTATACTTCTGACATGGCCAAATAGGTCTTGCATAGTTTTATAACTGAGAGCTGATACGTGTTTGGATTCATTTCTAGTCCTGGTTATTTGATATGTTTTGAGATAACGGTGTACTTTGAGTTATAATCACATATTGCGATCCAAATATGAAGCACAAAACACTGACTGCCAGTCAAAAGTTTGACACACTTGACTTAATCATGTTTCTCATCATTGTGAGCGCTTTGAGTGTCTAGAAAAGCGCTATATAAATGTAAGGAATTATTATTATTATCATTATTGTGAAAGCCAGGGGCGTTTCTAGACCACCATAACTGTGGGGGGCAGACAGGGGCCACTTGTGCTTTTAGAGGGCACAACTTTAAAATGAATCTTAATCTACTTTATAGCCTATTATTCCTTTAGTCATTTTTCACCATGTCATGTATCGCTGCAATCTGAATGTAATCTAGAACAATTTCTAACTAAAATGAATGTTTCATCATGTTTCAATTATTTTACAAATCATTTTGTATTGTAGTGTCAGGGGCATCATTTTTGAAGAGGCACGAGTGAAGGGGGTGAGGGGCTTGTCACGTGACACACAGCAGGCTTATAGGATATAGGCTTATGTCCCTACTGGAAAAAAAAACAATAAAACCATCACAGAAAATTTGAATGGTTTCTGCAACAAAGACTTTATGATTTATTGGTTTTAACAAGCCACCTATAGAAGGCAAACTGTGATGAACACAGTCCATTACAGTTTCCGGTAAAACCAATACAAGTCCAATACAAAATTTTATCACATTTGACTAGTTTGTGAATTATATGATGTTTAACATTTTGGACAGTTCATAATTTTAATACAGTTTTGATGACTTTATTTGCAAAATAGTTAAATAAGAAATATATTTTTTTTATGTTATATATAATATATATACATATACATATATATAATATTTATATTGTATAAATATTTTAAACACTTGTAAATGTAATTTGAAGTATTTTATTATTGACAGAATTGTGTCTCATGATTGTGAAAGCCTTGATTCAAAATATGTTATATGTAAATATATATATATATATATATATATATATATATATATATATGTAATTTAATATTTGAAATATTTACACTAATTTTCAAAAGTTTGGGTTCAATGTAAATTGAATTCAATTGTATTAAGCAAGGACACATTAAACTGACCGGAAGTAACAGTGAATTTTGCAAAAAAAAAATTTACATAAATAAATAAATATAAATTAAGGCTTTATATAAACTTATTATATACAGCATATTAGAATGATTTCTGACGGATCATATGACACTGAAAACTGGAGTAATGCTGATGCTAGTGCTAGTGCTAGTGATGCTGAAAATACAGCTTTGATCACAGGAATAAATTGCATTGAAGAATATATTAAAATAAAAAGTTATTTAAAATTGTAATAATATATGACATAATTCTATTCTCTCTTTCTCAATCTGACAGGATCTCGAGAGGCCTTGCTCTTAGTGGCCAGTCGGAATCAGATTGTATCAGACGACATCCTCGCACAGCCAAACATTATTCGGTCTCTAGTGCGTGATGGACGTAATATTGTGGCAGTGGATTTTGACTCTGTTACGGATCGTATTTACTGGTCTGACACCACCCAGGACAGAATATGGAGCGCTCACAAGAATGGGACCGACCGCACCTTGGTGAGTGACATGAACACCCCTCCAGCACCCTTAAGGTCCTGTCACACTGAGTCCGAAAGTTTCATATTCGTTTATTCGTATTCGTCATCCTTTCCCATTAAAATGCTTGCTACAGATGCGAAAACGCAGAAAATAAAACCAGATCCTAATTTTTTTTTATGCCGAACGGACGGCAGCGTGTAAACGTGACTGACACAACGTGAGCTCGTATTAGTTCTTTTAACGTGCAAAAATGTCATACTACAATTTCGGACTCAGTGTGCAAAGACCCTTTAAAGTCAACATGACCAACACTTAACACTAAAATATCATTTGTCTTCCCGGGAAGATCTTTGACAGTGGAGTGACCGTTACTGAGAGTCTCGCCGTCGACTGGGTTGGCAGAAACCTATACTGGACGGACTATATTTTGGAGACCATAGAGGTGTCCAAACTGGACGGGTCTCACAGAGCGGTGCTGATTAGTGAAAACGTGACCAATCCAAGAGGTCTGGTAGTGGACCCTAGAAACAAGTAAGATCAGTGACCAAATAACATGTATTTGAAAATGACTTTGAATGACCGGAGTTTGAAAACGAAATCCATTTTTATGTATTTCAGCTCACATCTGATGTTTTGGACGGACTGGGGCAGAAACCCTCGTATTGAGAGAGCCAGCATGGATGGGAAATTAAGGACCACGATCATCAGCAGCAAACTTTATTGGCCCAATGGCTTAACTATTGACTACCCCAACAACCTGCTTTACTTTGCTGATGCTTACTTAGACTTTATCGACTACTGTGATTACGACGGAAAGAACCGAAAACAAGTGTTGGCCAGCGATTTGGTGAGATCTTTTGTGTTATGCACTCATTTATGTTTATGAATATGGTTGATATTATAGCATTGCAGACTGCAAAACGGTGCTCTTTCTCAGAGTTTCTGTCTTGTTCTCCAGTATAAACTTTCTTAAATCAAGAACATTTTTAAATAGTTTTCTTTTTCACCATTGAATCAAAAATGGATAAAGTAAATAATTGTGCAACTTTTTTCTGAATTGCATCATATAAACTCGCGATTGAGCGTTATAAAGTCAGAATTGTATTATATAAAGTCGCAATTTAGAACTTTTTATTTTTTTGAGAAAAATACAATTGTGAGTTTATAATAAATTCGCAATTTTGAGATACAAAGAGTCTTGCAATGTCTTGCAATTCTGACTTTATAACACAGTAGGAAGTTTATATCGCACAATTCTGACTTTATTTCTCAGAATTGCGAGTGTGTCTTGAAATTGAGATTTTATGATCACGAAAAAGACAGAACTGCAAGATGTAAAGTTTCAATTATCTCACAAAAATCTAATTTCAGAGAAAAAAATGTCTGAATTGTGAGATAAAAAGTCGCATAGATGCCATTTTTAGTCACAAGGCAGAGCGCAAATCATCTTTTGTTTTAAAATAGTGAATAGTGCTGTCAGGTTTTACTAGACGTGCAGTGACGAATTAGCACTGAAAATGCATGTACAAAGTCATTTTTGTGCTTGACCTTATTGAATATGCATCTCTATGAGTTTCCCTTTCAGACGCATTACCACCATTTGCACCAATATTAACCGCCCATAAATGCATGTCTTAAACAATTTTGCACTTGAAATGCATGCAATGTATTGCTAGGAGGAGGCACCACAGAGAACAGAGAGCATCCAAACATATTAATTTATTTGGAAAGAATATATCGTTTGCCAAACCATGTTATTTTTTTTTATTTGCATCAGGAAATAAAAGACTCATTTAGGAGTCACGCAATGCCTGGTTTATCAAAACCCTTCATTTTTTGGCCTCCGGTTCTTTTCAATGTACTCTAGCTGATTTATTTATTTATTGTTTATGCAAAATCTATGCTAATTTGTGCAGTTCTTGAAATATTGCATTGGTCGATAAGTAAATGAGATGTTGCTTCTGTGTTCTTTAATTTGTGTGTTGTTAGTAAATCACCCACAAGAAACTTACACAGCCATCGGCGCTGTTTTGGAATTGTGCTATCGCGCTATTTTCCCCTTTTTATTAAAACTGGCCCTAAGTGTCTTAAAAAGTTATGAATTTACTGTTTGAATAAATATTTACTGTGTGAATAAATAACACACCTATTGTTTCTCAATTAAAAGGTGCTGCAACATCCCCACGCAATTACCATTTTTGAGGATTTTGTCTATTGGACAGACAGATACGTCAACCGTGTGATCCGGGCCAACAAGTGGCACGGACAGAACCAGACCGTGATGCTGTATAATCTGCCCCAGCCCATGGGTCTGGTGGCTCTTCATCCTGCCCGACAGCCTGCAGGTACAACCCTGATTACAAACCGCAAATACAGCCAGATCAGCTAGCTGCTACCTGAGGAGAAGAGTCTTATCGTTAGGATTAAATACAGCAAATAAAAAAAGGCATTTCTGGAAGTCACTATGATGAGAAAAAAGGTTTGAAAAGAGCTGAATAATAAGAGCTTTTTGTCACATGCTTAATTGCACTGAATGTGCACTTGTTGTGTACTTGAAAAATATACTTGCAGATTGTTAATTATATAAAAAGCCACTTTTATGACTGTTTCCTAACACACTTTTAAAATATGCAATCTGTAATAATGTCAAATTAGAAGTTGCTTTAAAACACACAGTCTTTATGTTTTAATAACCTGTTGTCAAGCTTTGAAGAAGTACACTTATTTTGATGTGCTGACTAACATAATAAATCATAATTTTGTTACATGTTACATGTTAAATGTATTAAATTGCTACTTCGTCATTACAAATACACTGTATGACATACAGATTTACAATATAAATTACATTTAAGTCTATTTTGGTTAACCATAAATGCTTGTCAGTGCAATTGACTGTACACTTTAGGATTATTAAAAACAGTAGAAGTAATTTAGGTGAGTCAAAAACACTCTGAAGTTCAGTAAATAGTATTTATTGTAAATTTAAACTAGTTTTAAATTTATTTATTTATATAGTGCTTTTCACAATACATACCATTTCAAACGAACCTGTTAGGTGATGAAACCAGTTTGTGTTTATAATGATTACAGTCTAAGGATAATATTTGACAGTTTTGTACACTATGTCAGTCCAAGAATAACATATTTTACTGTAGAATAACATGCACCAGTGAATTGTACACAGAAAAGTGTATTAAAAGGAAAACGGGGGTTACACTGATTCCATGCTGACTTCAAAGTTTTGATGTGTTTTGTCCTGCAGGTTATAACCCCTGTGACCCCCGATCGAGCCCCTGCACTCACATCTGTCTCCTGTCAGCGGTCGGTCCCAGGTTCTACTCCTGTGCATGTCCGTCTGGTTGGACTCTCGCCGCTGACCAGTTCACATGCGCTAGAGGTATGAGAGACATCAGCCAAATATTTGTGGCCGATACTGATATCTAGAGCAGAGTTTCTCATGGTGAAGGGACCTTTGCCACAGAAACAGTTACACGCATCTCACCCATGACAACATACCATTTATAAAATCATTGCACTCAAATTAAAGTCAGTTGAACTTTTAAAAAACGAGTCTGGAGAACTTTTAGAATTTTTAGTTGTCTGCAATTTACATGAGATGCATAATGACACAATAGATGAAGTCTTGTTTTCTGGAAAATCTATCAAAATTTATTTTGTTAATGTAAAAAAAATAATAAATGAATAAATATATATACTGCCAATAGGGCAAATAAAAAAAATATATATTTTCCCTTTTGAGTTAAGTTTATTTGCTTTTGAAATAAGCTCAAAGATTTATTCTACAACATAAAATAAATCAGAAAGACCCTACTTGTGATTTTTTTTAATCTTTTGTGTATCGTAAATAAGAAGACAGTTGCTAAAAAGTGGCTAAATGGGACTTCAGAGGTAATTAGGGACATAAAATAGCATCACATCAAACTATTCACCTTTTACACCCTCGCAGTTTTTATAATGCTCTTGCAAACAATTCCAACTCAGACTTTCCGACTTTAAAAAAGAGACTGAAAGAGCTGTCAGTAAACTTCATGGCGATGACAATGAAGTCATGTTACCAAGATTGCTTCTGCTTGTTGTTAAAATTCATAAAAGTTTGTAAAGATTTTCTTAATAAATTAAACCTGAAAGAATCAAAAGCTAAAGAAGCCATAAATCTAATGGAAAAATCCTATTGGGTTTCTGTTGAGGGAAAGAGGTTGATGCTAACCATTGTATCTAAAAGGACTTTAATGGGCAAGATGAATTTGTGCAATGAGTTTAACAGTTTATTCCTGCTTGTGGCTGTTTTATTGAATAATACATGTGTCTATGTCTTTACCTCTGGCCTCTATCCATTTAATCTACTTCACTGTGAATGAATAAAGCAGGCTTCTGTTAAAATTGGATATAGATTTCATGGGAATGAAAACTTGTCAACAGCAACCCATTTTCGATTTACTTAGTAAGCTTCTTTGCAGAGGCAAACATTTACTATTATAAAAGGCCTTAGCTCAGCTGACGGTAACGGATGAAAGCGCGCAAGAGGCCTTTAGTCTTAAGAAGCCCGTAACATTCCCTTAGGGCAAACTCTCAACCTCGCTCAGGTTTCAGCCTTTGTTAGTGCTGTCAAGTGCATTCTTCCATAAAAGTTTAACAATTAATCCAGACAAACGCTGATTGAATGGGCTGTTTATCGCAATCAATTGTGCTGACACAGCTATGTTTGCTCTGCAAGACCTTTTTCACCAGTAGCTCATATCTGCACTAAATGCAATGCAATGAAACCTAATTCTGGGAATCTGTGCTATCCATTGTGAAAAGTCAGTGCGCTTAATTGTATTGAATGGGCAATATCTTAATAGGTGCTCTTATCAAAATATGCTAAAGTGTACTTCTTTTTCTAGACATATCTTAGTTTACTTACAGGAAGTTCACCCACAATCATTTAATTATATCACATGTCGTAATTGTTTGGTTGAAATAAGATGTGACACACTGCTAAAAAGCCCATTATTAGGATTTTTATGAATACCACGTGAATTATGACTGATGACTTTTGCAGTTGAGGATCCGTTCCTGGTGGTGGTGAGAGACAGCATCATTTATGGCATCCCGCTCAACCCGAATGATAAGAGCAATGACGCCATGGTGCCGGTCGCTGGGCTGCTGAATGGATATGACGTCGACTTTGATGATGCTGAGCAGATGATCTATTGGGTGGAACATCCGGTAAATCTTATCCTATCTCAAATGAGTTGTATCATTAAGGTTTTTTTGAATGCTATAATTATGATTTTGCCTATTAATTGAATATTATTTATCTGCACAGGGGGAGATCCATCGAGTAAAGTCAGATGGTACCAACAGAACTGAGTTTGCACCAGCAGCCATCCTGGGTTCTCCGGTCGGACTGGCTCTGGACTGGATGTCTCAGAACCTGTACTACTCCAACCCTGCTTCACAGTCTATAGAGGTTGGCAAGACTTTAGATCTCTTTCCCCCGAATCATGAATTGTTCTTGTCATGGCAGAGGGTTATTTCTATGTGCTGAAGATTTATGAAGAAATGTTTAAACACACCAGTTTCATCAATGTTAAAAACTAGTTTAGGACCAGTTAGTTCTGTGTGCTAAAGCATTGTTGTTATCAGTAACAAAAATGTAAAAAAAAATTGTAAAAAAAAAAAATATATATATTGAAAATGAGAAATAAAGTTGAAAGATAAGTTGCTCAAACTAATGCTGAAATAAAGACAAATTAAAGTAAATAGAAAAATATGAAAAAAATGACAAAAGCACAATACTAAAAGTTAAACTAAAATTCAAGTGCAAACTGAAAATATGAAAAAGGTAAATTTTATAATAATAAATATTTAGTATTTAAATAATAATTAGTGCTGTCATATAATTAATCGCAATTAATTGCATCCAAAATAAAATATATTATTACACATATATTATGTAAACAAAAACTTTTATTTTGTATGCGTGTGTATTAATCACAATTAATCACTTGACAGCACTAATAATAATATATAAATAATACTGAAAAAAACACTTATGAAAAATTATGAAAACAAAAATCATTGTTTTCAACACAAAAATACATAATGAATGTAAACACTGTGAACAGGTGAAACAAAAATACAATATGTCAAAATATTAGACGTGCATTCGGCTTCAATTATTGAATATTTACTTCACTACTTAATACTGCTACAAATTTCATTTGTATTTTTTTTTCTGCTTGTTATTAATTTCTTTGTTCTCTATTTTTATATTACTTACCTGGATCATTATTTGAAAAGATATTTACTTAAAGGTACAGGTTGTAGGACCTGCCACTACAGGGCGCACTACCAAAACAATAACAATCGCGTGGTTTGATGACGCTAAGGATGAGCGTGGAATGATGGGATTTGTTGTCTTCTACCCAACCACTAATGGCCATCAATGGCCAGACGGAAAGATAAATCATGGATTTAATGCCAGTTCAACGATTTGGGCGAGTAGATTACATACAAAGTCAATGCAAAGACCCGATCAGACTATGGATCAGGTGCGTCCTCGCGCGGGTCTAGAGACGTGATGCCCCATAATACTAATGTTGTTGATTGTTATAATAGCATACATTTTCTTTAAAGATACGAATCAAAACAACTCACCTGTCGAGTAAAACACAAGCGAGATCGGCATCTCTTTCTAGTTGAAGTTTGTCGCAAAGCTACTTCCGCATTCGTCCACGACACTGTTGTCATGTGGTTTCTACGTCAGTAAAGGCGCTAACAAAGGGTCACTAACATCATTGACAGGTGACTGCACTGCCCCGTGTCACTGATTAAAATGGGAATTTTCTCATGATTTACAAGTAGTTGAAAACATTAGAGATATTGTTAGTAATCAGCTGGACAAAATATAACACTAGCCTAGTGGTTTTTGGATATTTTACTGCAAATATCTTACAAATTGTACATTTAATTAAAAATGTTTAAATGTAATTTGTTATGCAGTTGCATTTAAATGGTTAACAATAATTGAGCAATGCCACTGGTACTGTTATTGTGACAAACACAATATGATTTGTTTCAGGTTCTCAAGCTAAAAGGAGAGATTCAGTACAGAAAGACTCTCATCACTAACAACGGCTCACCTACTGGTGCAGGAGCTCCTGCTGGCATCGCGGTGGATCCGGCACGTGGGTAAGTCCAGATAAGCAGAAGTCTGGTCTGGAATTAACCCTGATCCCCAGATTCAACATGCTCCAGCTGATTTAATGTCACCTGCCAGGACTGAACTGCCTGAGCTCACTAAACAACAGTCAACTTAAAGCACACATACAGTAATCATGATCAGTCCTTAGATTATATACTTAATATAAGAATGGAATTGCTGTATTTGTATTCAAACAAAGAGACGAAAGAGTAGTGTTTCCCGTGGGTTTGCATACATGATGCTGTTCTGTTTCATGATGTTCTGTCTTTGTTTTAGAAAGATGTACTGGACTGATCAGGGAACAGAGAGCGGGATCCCGGCTAAGGTGGCATCGGCAGATATGGACGGCTCCAACGCAGCCATCCTCTTCACCCACAATCTGGAACATGTGGAGTTCATAACCATAGACATCAGAGAGAACAAGCTCTACTGGGCTGTTACAGGCACTGGCGTGGTATGACAGTCAGAAACACTCATGTTGAAAAAGATATCCGATGTTCACAAAAGCTGAGTATATCTGGCCAAAAATACAGTAAAAACAGCAATATTGTGAAATATTAATACAATTTAAAATAGCAGGGTGCTATTTAAATGTATTCCAAGATGAACTTTCTCCATTCTTCAATGTCACATGATCATTCAGAAATCATTCTAATATGCAGATTTGGAATTTTATAAATATAAGAATTCTTTTGTAACATTATAAATGCTTTTACCCACTTTTGGTTAAATTGATGTGTCCCTGCTGAGTAATATTTCCTATAATAGTGCATTTCTGCATATACATTTATTTATTTATTTTTGCATCCACCTTAGAACCCATGTTGGTCGCTATTTCATTTGACACCCGTTACATACTGTATCTCAACCAAATGAAAACTTATTTAACAGGGTAACACAACTGTTTCTTCCATGTTTCAGATCGAGCGCGGTGATCCCGATGGATCAAACCGCATCACGATGGTGAATGGACTGTCCCATCCGTGGGGTGTGGCCGTATACGACTCCTTCCTGTACTTCACAGATCGAGACTTTGAGGTGATTGAACGCGTCGACAAAGCCACAGGACTCAACCGGGTCGTAATGCGGGATAACGTGGCCGGTCTCAGAGTACTCAAAGTGCACCACAGAGACTGTGAGTATAATAAATACATGTAGCAAAATGGCTCTGATAATCTCCACACTGTGATGCACTTCTTAAAAATAGCTCCTCCCACACAAAGTGCACAGAATATGCATAACTGATTTCAGTGGAGTTTGGTGCTCTAGTAAGCAAAGCAAGTGATGACAAGTTAAAAATATACAATACCCTGTTAAAAAAAAACAGGTTATGCTGGTTAGGTATGTTTTGAAGCATGGTAGCTTGTTTAAGATGGTCATGTGCTGATCCTGAACTGGTCCTAAGTAACTCCTGCTCAGGACCAGCTTATAACCAGCTTAAACCCACTCATGACCAACTAAAGACCAACTTAAACAAGCTCAAACCAGCTACCATGCTTCAAAACCTGCTGTACCTAAACAATATTTGCTTGTTTTTTTCAGCAGGGATATGATAACAAACAACAGTTTAAAAAAAAATATTAAAATAAGCTGCTATTGAATTCAAAAAGATAATAAAAAATAAGAAATATATAAAAAATAGACATAAGATAGACGTCATCTTGCTAATGTCTAATAAACAAACAACTACACGTCAGACACAAATGTTGGGTAAAAGAGTCCAATTTAATTAATTTTCAATTAAATTTAAAGTAGTTTATTGGCTTGATTTTTTGCATACAATATTGTCAAATCATACAGAAAACAAGCAATAACAAACCAAAAAAAATAATATATGACAATAACGAACAACAGTTAATTTTTTTTATTATTAAAATAAGCTGCAAATGAATGAAATTATAAATCATTTTTATTTGATTTAAAATCAAAATCAAAATTAAAAAGCAACATATATTTGTATATATACATATATATGTGACCCTGGACCACAAAAGAAGAAAAATAGATAATTTTGCCCCATAAAATGTATTGTTAGCTTCGGCTTCTGCTACAAATATACCTGTGCGGTTTTGTGGTCCAGGTTCACATATATAACAATATACAGCTTTTATACAGACATTTAGAAATTTAAAGTGCTTTTTGCATGATTTTTTTTGGATAAGAATTCTAATAAGCATAAAACAACACATGATGCAAATGTTGGGTAAAATAATCACACTTTTTATTTGCATTTAACTCAATTCTGAAGAAAAAGTACTGTAACATGTAAATTAATGTTCTTCATTTATATCGATCAAGGTAGCTAAATTGCTGCCTGTGAAGGCATCTCTCAGTGCCATTTTTTGTGCCATTGATTCATTCTGCGGCTGACATAGGGTGGTCTTTTTCTGGAAGTCATCGTAACCTTGATGGCCGTGTAGCAATTACCAGAGAGCGATGAATGACTTTCAATAGGATATCAGTTTACCAATTAGTTCCCCTCTGCCTCAGGGGGACACTCAGCTTTATGTGGAGAAGAATCAGTGTCCCTTTGTTCGGTGTTCAGTGCACATGTTCATTCTCCAGGGTTGTGAACGCCGTCTATTGTATGAGTGCTTCCAGTAAGATCTGGAAGTGCTAGCAAAGCAGAGTCCCAATATATCAGTACTGCTCCACACTGATATGCACCAGGAATGTGTATACATTACCAGAATAGATAGATATGAGTCAGTATCCTGTACTCTTAAATATCCGTCTCTCGTTCTCATTATCTGCTGTTTGTCTTTCTGCCTGTCTCCCCATAGCCTCGGCAGGCTCGTCTAACGGCTGCAGTAATAACATGGGGACGTGTCAGCAGTTGTGTCTGCCTCGTCCCGGTGGCCTGTTCAGCTGCGCCTGTGCGACGGGGTTCAAGCTCAGTGCTGATAACAGAACCTGCTCTCCATACCAGTCCTACGTGGTGATCTCGATGCTCACTGCCATCAAGGGCTTCAGTCTGGAGGGAGCGGATCACTCCGAGTCTATGGTGCCTGTGGCAGGCAGAGGTGGGTTCAGTAGCACTGGGTGGTACAGAGAAAAACACTTTTATATTAAACATTATAATATATTTAATTAAGAAAACATATGAATTATTATACATTTGTGTATAAAATATTTAAAATGTCATTTTTAATTTTATATTTATTTATTTAAATTGACATTTATTTATTTATATCTATATTATTTCCCAATTTATATTTTATATTATTTTATTCTCTTTACATGATATTTATTTTGTAATAAAGTGAATAAAAATTCTTTATCACATTTTAATAATTTTTTACAAATATGTTTGTTTTAAATGCTATGTAGATGCGATAAAGATACAAAATGTTAGAATAATTGATAAATTAAAATACAGCAATAAAATCAATCGTAAAAAAATATAAATTAATATCGCCTATACGTAAACACAAGGTTGAATGATACTTAAACTATTTTAACATGACCACGGGGTCAATAAATATAATTTTTCTATTGTATTTATTCTTTTGGATTATAAATAATACAAAGTTTCATAAAGTGTTATATTTTTACATTTGTATTATTTTGTTAAAAAAAAGTTATATGTTATATGTTATATGTTAAATGTTATATATATATATATATATATATATATATATATATATATATATATATATATATATATATATATATATATATATATATATATATATATATATATATATAATATACATACACACACACACACACACACACACACACACACATCATTTAATAATAGATTATACAGTATACACATATAAGTTCATTGAAGTGGACTGTTTGAACTTACTCATTTACCAACTATAATGTCATTTTTGCTACTAATATTTTAGTAAGAGACACTATTAAACCAAATAAAAAAACACAGTTATTCACAATGTTGGTTTATTGTACATTGCCAGCATAATTTTGCAATGACCCTGTACTACAAAACTAGTCATAAGGATCAGTTTTTTGGACAATAGGACAATATTTGTCCGAGGTACAACTATTTGAAAATCTGGTATCTAAGAGTGCAAAAAAATCTAAATATTGAGAAAATCACCTTTGAAGTCGTCCAAATTCAAATTACTAATCAAAAATTAAGTTTTGGTATATTTATGGTAGGAAATTTACAAAAATATCTTCATGGAACATGATCTTTACTTAATATCCTAATGATTTTTGGCATAAAAGAAAAATCTATAATTTTGACCCTTATATATACCTGTGCGACTTATGACTGGTTTTGTGCTCCAGGGTCACATTTATGAATAATGTGTGTGATTATACACGCATAATACAATTTAAAAACTTTGTGTGTGTGTGTGTGTGTTTCTGTGTGTGTCCTGTAGGCCGCAATGCTCTTCATGTGGACGTGCACATGTCTTCTGGATTCATTTACTGGTGTGACTTCAGCAGCACCGTGGCGTCTCAGAATGGAATCCGCAGGATCAAACCGGACGGATCTGGATTCCGCAGCATTGTCACCTCTGGCATCGGACGTAATGGCATACGGGGCATCGCTGTGGACTGGGCCGCAGGTGAGGGCTTGTGTGAAATCAGCTTTGGTAACTTGTTTGACTCTGGTAATAATAAGTACAGTTGTGACATTCTGAATGAAACTAATTTGACACTTTACGAAGGATGAAGTGCTTCTAAAGGAATTGGAAGACTAATGCCAAGTACTTCAGATACACTGGACCAGTGTTAATTTCGTTGACTAAATATTTTCGTCATTATTTTCGTCACGAATATATTTTTGCGGACGAAAACGAAACGAAAACTAAAATAGAAGGCACTGATGGAGACTAAAACTATGACTAAATTGATTGACATTATCGTTAACGAATAAAGGACGAGACGAAAATAGACTGTGACGAAAATCAAATCAGCAGAATGAGCAAAAGAACCGGCAAAACGGAACAGGCGAGACTGCATGAGATAAGAGAACCAATCCGAGCCTGACTTATTGAGACATGAAGCGAAGGTTTTCAGTTTTTAAATGAGCTCTCGGGAAGACAGCATTCGAAGAGGTGATGTCTAAAAGAGCGACAAAATGTCCACAGCTCACTTCACGTTTGACGACGAACAAAACAAAACGAAGTGTAAAGCACGCTGAGCGCTCATTCGTGGCAAGAACACAACCAATTTGAAAAGACATTTACACACGAGCCACCCGGACATTTTCTCAAACGTGATTTCACAACGATGTTCTTTTGTTTATTGAGCTAAGCAAAATTGGAAGACTGCAGTGCGTAGATGTTGTAGCATTAAATATTACGAACTGAAAAGTACTGTAAAATAGCCCCTTCTTCAAGTTAGCTGAGAGCACAATACTAATACGTAATATTATGATACATACATTTGATTAATACTAATGTTTAGTATATTTTATAATGTTCTACTTGTTGACAATATCACAAATATTTCTATATTAGTCATGTGAAACATGAATGTTCACATTCTATCATTATACATACTTTAAAACATACAATATTGCTAGACAAATTAATACCTTATAAAATCTTGTTACTTTTTTTATCCACCTAGCTGCCAACTTATTAAATATTTACTTTAAATGTATCCACTTATTGTTCAGCTCAGCTGTAAGCTTTAAGGTCCTGGACCTAACGTTATTTTTCTTTTATTGATGGTCAATTGGCAGCTAGTTATTGTTTACATTATCATGACAGTGTTTGTTGCTGCATAGAAGCTTTTGAATCGAAATAAAGACACAGTTGTGTTGAAATAAAGTTGAATTTGTGTTTTATATATTTTGGTTAAGTTTGTTTCCTATACCAGCTGTAAAAAATTGTCTAGTAAATCTGTTATTGATTTTAGTCTTATTTTAGTCGACTTAAATACCAAGCAATTTTAGTCGACTAAAATAAGACTAAAATTAAAACAAATCAGATGACTAAAACTTGACTAAAACTAAAAAGAATTATAGTCAAAAGACTAAGACTAAAACTAAATTAAAATTTTGTGTCAAAATTAACACTGCACTGGACTCATGAAGTGTTAAGTGAGGAATGCTCTAGAGCAGCTTTAGAGCTCAGAATGGTGATCACTTTACCGTAGGGACATTTACATTAACTCACATCAGTATAAGCACAAACAGGTGGCATTGATTAAAGATTAACATATGACAAAAAAGAGGTTCTGATGGTTTAGGCCTCAGTGACCCATGGCTTGTTAAACATTCACTTTTGACCTGAATATGTGAATAAGCAATCCAAAGTTGTAATTGGCATTGACCTAATCTAACATTACAGGTGTTTTATTCTCAATATATATACACTACCATTCAAAAGTCTCCTTAGCTCAATGGAACTGCATTCATTTTATCATAATGTTTTCTATTTGAATTTATATCTAAATGTAATTAATTCCTGTGATGCAAAGCTGAATTTTCCGCATCATTACTCCAGTCTTCAGTGTCACATGATCCTTCAGAAACTGATGCTCAAGAAACATCTCTTATAATCAATGTTGAAAACAGCTGTGCTGCTTAAAATATTTGTGGAAACCATGATATATTTTTTCCCAGGATTCTTTGATGAACAGAACGTTTAAAAGTATTTATATGAAAAATAAATATTTTAAAATCATTATAAATGTCTGTACTGGCCAATTATGATGAATGTAATGCACCATTATGGCATAGAACTATACATTTATTCCAAAACACAAACAAACATACAATTTTTATGATTTATTGGTGGATAGAAAGTTAAAAAAAACAGTATTTATTAAATAATTATGCATGTCTTTACTGCCCAATTTTGATGGACTTAATGCATTATTACTGCATAAAATTAACAATTTCTTTATATATATATATATATATATATATATATATATATATATATATATATATATATATACTGTGTATGACCACAGAATGTTGCAATGGACCAATTAGAACGAAGTGATTTATGTCAGTTATTTATTTGTTTATATACAGTATATACTATACATTCTACTCAACTATGGCTAAAAATGGGCCATATGTTGTGCAACATGTTTTGTTTGCGCATAACACCATTCATAACGGACTAACTTGACATGACATTTTAAAACGCAGCTCTGATGCACTCACTTTCACTAATGGTACAACAGTCTGAAAAAGAATAGACATCCATCTAGTGCATGTGTACATCGACAAACAAAGTGTTTGGTCCTTAATCTCTCAAAGCAACATTAAGCCTCAGCGTTTCTCACAGTTTCTCTGGTGTCTCTTGTCTTTGTCTTTCCACAGGAAACCTCTATTTCACCAATGCCTTCTTGACCGAGACGTACATTGAAGTGATTCGACTCAATACCACGTTCCGTCGTGTCCTTCTAAAGACCCAAGTAGACATGCCTCGTCATATTGTGGTGGATCCCATGAACAGATACCTCTTCTGGGCCGACTACGGACAGACACCCAAAATCGAGCGAGCTTTTCTAGACGGTTCCAACCGGACTGTGTTGGTTTCCTCAGGTATCGTCACCCCCAGAGGCCTGGCTTTGGACCACCGAGACGGATACATCTACTGGGTGGACGATTCCCTGGACATGATCGCACGAGTCCGGCCCGATGGGGGTGAGACGGAGGTCGTACGGTACGGGAGTCGCTATCCGACTCCGTACGGCGTCACCGTGTTCGAGGGGAATGTAATCTGGGTGGACAGAAACCTGAAGAAAGTCTTCCAAGCGAGCAAACAGCCAGGTGCGACCGACCAGCCACTCGTGATCCGAGACAACATCAACATGCTGCGGGACGTCACCATCTTCGACCGGAGAATGCAGCCAAGTTCGGCCCACGAGCTCAATAACAACCCCTGCTTGGAGTCTAACGGCGGCTGCGCTCACTTCTGCTTCGCCATCCCAGGATCTCAGACGAGGAAGTGTTCCTGTGCCTTTGGGAATCTGGCTGCGGATAGCAGCAGTTGTGTGGTATCCCGGGATGACTACCTCATCTATACGACAGAAAGCACTGTACGGTCTCTGCGGCTGGATCCAGAGGATCATTCGCTGCCCTTCCCCGTGGTTAACGTGCCCCGGACTTCGGTAGCCCTTGATTTCGACCGGTTGGACGGCAGGATCTATTTCACCCAGAGCTCGGGAGTGGGCCAGAGCAAGATTAGCTTCATTACTTTGGCTTCACCTACCTCTCCTGCGACAGAGGTGGCCTCAGGTGAGCCGCTTATTTAAACTCCTAATGCACCCTGTTGGCTTGACAAAGTATCTTGCATGACATATACAATGACTTGAGGTTATTTAGGCCTTACGTAGTACTATGTGAAGCAAACTTGTTCTTTTAATGTGAAATATAAAAAAAGAAAGATGCATGAGAGAAGTTATTTGTTTCTTAGGCAGAAAATTCTCATAATTGTTCATTTTGATTCGAGCAGATCAAATGTTCAGTTCTGGAGTTATTCAGGATTATGTCTACTGTCTGAGAGTCACAGTACATTGTGTGCAGAAAAGCTGGTTGATAATATAATATAATATAATATAATATAATATAATATAATATAATATAATATAATATAATATAATATAATATAATATAATATAATAAATAAACCAAATGCAACCTGAAGATTGTTCTGTAACATGCAAGATGATTTTTCTATTGGTATTTTAAAGCAATATTATGAAAAGATAAGCTGCATAAGTATCTTCAGCAAGCACACAACGCTGCCTGAGTGATGCACACAAGATAAATACAGTATAACAACCAAATATAATTATAAAAACTGTCAATAACCACATTAAATTAGAAAGTTTTTTTGATGACAATTCAGTCATCAATTACTCAACCTCATGCTGTTCCAAACTCTTTCTGAAGTTGTATAACTATTTTTCTGAACATTTTCTTCTCTGTGGAGATCTGGGAGCTCCTGATGGCATTGCCTATGACTGGATCAACAAGAGGATCTATTACAGTGACTATATTAACCAGAGCATCAGCTCCATGGCAGTGGATGGGTCTCAGAGGACTGTTGTAGCACAGGTGCCCAGACCCAGAGCCATCATGCTGGATCCATGTAGAGGGTGAGTCTCTCATTCAGTTAGACTGTGGTTTAAATATACAATGAGCCATTTTATCATCTAATTCAAATGCATTTCTCTGTATATGTGTTCAGGTATATGTACTGGACCGACTGGGGAACCAGTGCAAAGATAGAGCGTGCAACTCTGGGAGGAAACTTCAGGACAGAGATCGTCAACACTAGTCTGGTTTGGCCAAATGGTCTGACACTGGACTATGACGAACAAAGGCTGTACTGGGCAGATGCCAGCTTGTAAGATCTCATCTTTTAATTATATTCATAATATTTATAGTTCATTTAATTTAATAATATACCTTTAATAATAAACAAAACAATCTATGTAGAGTATTCTATGCATGCAATTATAAATTCTGTCGAGAAATGAAGTTCTGTGTCAGGTAGAAGTTTAATTTCAATCCATCATACTGAACTTGTTAATGAACATGTTAATATTGCCCTGAAGCAGCTATTAAATCCAGAAAGACATTGACTTGTCAGGAAAGACAAACTTGTGCACTCATAACAACTGAGAGAGTGTCTTGTAGTAATGAAAAAGAGAGAGGCATCTTATTTGTACCCAGTAACATTACAAAAAAAAAAAAAGATTTTGTACCTCTGGTAAATAGAACAAACAGAAGAAAAACTGAGATTTGCAGATCCATCTTTGATCAGGAGGTGAATGAGAAAATGTGTCTGTTTCAGTGCTCATTTTATAACTTATTAAATGGGAGGGTCTTTATTACCAAAGGATATTTTAACAGAAGTTTAACACATTTTTTTGTAATCAGCTTACACACAAGAGGCTGAGGCTGTAATGACCTATTATAATTATCAAATTATAATTTTAGATTTACATTATAATTTGAACTATCATGTAATATATAAAAAATATTGTATAACATTGGTCTGCCTCTATGAAAAATCACAGGCAAGACAAAAGGTTGATTAATTTTATATTAGCGGCAAAACTCTTTCTTAAGATTCATTTAACAGTGATTTATCATTTTAAAGGGGTCTTATGATGCTGCTAAAATGAACATTATTTTGTGTATTTGGTGTAATGGTTTATGTGCCTTCTGAAACTCATTGATTTTTTTACAAAGCTCATTGGTCTGAAAAGCACGGTGTGCTCTGATTGGCTAGCTATCCAGTGCTTTCTGATTGGTCAAATGCCTCAAGCATGTGACGGAAATTGTGTAACACTGTGATGCTGTGTGTTTCCTGGCTCGACGAGACAAGACCAATAAAAACCATTACAAACGAGGCTTTTGTTGCATCCAATGGGGACATAATTCCGAATTATAATGACTAAAACTGGGGTTTTACGCATTGCATTGTGCCACGTAAACATAAAACCATGTCTGCATTTGTGATCTGAGAAACTATAAACAAGCGATACTCTACACTGCTCAAAACTCGTGTTTGTATCATCAGTGGTAAATCCTTTCCATATGTACACAGTTTATACAATTTATACTTAATACATTCTAAATATTTGCCCTACATAATGATAAGTGAAGGTTTACTGTTCTCTCTATGCAGACAGAAGATTGAGAGATGCTCACTCACCGGGACTAACCGTGAGGTCATCGTAAGCACCGCCATCTACCCGTTTGCAATGACAGTGTATGGACAGCATATCTATTGGACGGACTGGAACACACGCAGCATCTACCGTGCAAACAAGCACGACGGCTCCGACCAGAGAGTGATGCTACAGAACCTTCCATCGCGGCCCATGGACATCCATGTGCTCTCCAACAGCAAACAGCAGCAGTGCAGCAGTCCCTGCGAACAGTTCAATGGTGGATGCAGCCATATTTGCGCTCCAGGTTGGTTTACATTTCCAAACAATACGCTTTTTCTCTACTACTTAAGGTTTTTACAGCCAGTATCCTCCAAAACCAAAGCTCTATTCCCAAACCTATAGGGCTGCATTGCTGTATACTGAAAGGATTTCTCATTAGTAACTTGGATTTGGAACACTGTAGACAGCAACTCAATGAATCATGCAAATACTGTACATTACAGCACTACGTCAAAGGGGTCATATGGTGCAATTTCAAGTTTTCCTTTGTCTTTCTATTGTTTCAAGCTGTTTGCACATATATAAGATCAGTAAAGTTACAAAGATTAAAGTCTCAAACCCAAAAAATTATCTTTATAAAATATATGTATAATATGAGACTATGTATGTATATAAGACTTGTCTACGCCAATGTTACGTAAAGAAAGAAGGTGTAACGGTGTGTTTCTAAATATGTGACCCTGGAGCACAAAAGCAGTCTTAAGTCTCTGGGGTACATTTGTACCATTAGCTAACAATACATTGTAAGGGTCAAAATTATAGATTTTTCTTTAAAAATAAAAAATCATTAGAATATTAAGTAAAGATCATGTTTCATGAAAATATTTATACTTTACATATATTAAAACATATTTTTTATAGTAATATGCATTGCTAAGAATTCATTTGGACAACTTTAAAGGTGATTTTCTCAATATTTAGATTTTTTTGCACCCCCAGATTCCAGATTTTCAAATAGTTATATCTCTGACAAATATTGTCTGATCCTAACAAATCCTTCATCAATTGGAAAGTTTATTTATTCAGCTTTCTTGTGATATATTAAAATTGAGCTTTATGACTGGTTTTGTGGTCCAGGTCACATATGGTAAGGGGCGTAAGATTTCAGTCACACGCTTGAGGTATTCGGCCAATCACAACACACTGGATAGTTGGCCAATCAGAGCACACCTCACTTTTCAGAGCAATGAGCTTTGTCAAAAATTGACACGTTTCAGAAAGGCGGGGCATAGAGGCACAACAAATAATATACAGTGTGTGGAAAATTTGTTTGTTAACCTTAAACTGCATAAAGTCAAGTCAAGTCGCCTTTATTTATATAGCGCTTTAAACAAAATACATTGGGTCAAAGCAACTGAACAAAATTTGTTAAGAAAACAGTGTGTCAATAATGCAAAAATTATATATAAACAGATTGCATTACACCAAATTTACAAAATAATGTTATTTTTAGCATAATCAAATCACCCTTTTAAAAAACACAATTGGAATAAATGAAGAACTAATACAACACTATTTCCTTCAGGTCCTCAGGGAGCAGAGTGTCAGTGTCCCTCTGAGGGCCGCTGGTATCTGGCCGACAACAAACACTGTATCCCTGACAATGGGACACGCTGTCAGTCGGGCCAGTTCACTTGCATGAATGGCCGCTGCATCCGTGCCCAGTGGAAATGTGACAACGATGATGACTGTGGGGACGGCAGTGATGAGCTCGAGCGGGTCTGCGGTGAGATGCCTTGTTGCTTACTGTACATGTTCTTCAGAGGTCTTGAAATCCTAAATCAGAATAGAAGGCAGTTTTATATAAACACAGGTTGTTGATTCAGAATATATGCCAGCGGCTTCATATATGGTTTACCAAACATGCACCTAGAGTCCAAACTGACATATTATGCACTTTCAAGGGTGAACTTAACATTGATACTTGTGCATGACTAAACTGCAAGCCTAATGTTAAAAATCAAATATCTTGTGAGTGTCTGTTTGCCGATGGAGTTTTCCTCTCCTGCACCGCGGCGCAATCTTTCACTAACATGTTTCTTCTTCCTTTTTTTATTGCTTGCACAATCTGTTCAAATCTTTTGCTCCAGGATCCAAGAGTCATTTCGTTTTTGGTGTGTATTCTTGCTTACTTCTCTTCATGTGTAGCTAAAAGCTCTGTTCCAAAATCTAGAGTGCAACCTGATTATACTGTCTTTGGGCCAAATCACAAAGCAGTACTGCATTCATCCTTTCCAGAAGATAATGGCATAATGCATTATTTGTCAAGCTGCAGTACCTAGTTAACAAACAAATATGTTCTAAGAACGCTTAAATGATTTTGTTTTGTTTTGTTTTTTAGTATCCGAATGTTAAGGGAACATTCTATTTTATAATATTGCAAAGGAATTTTATTTTTGAACGTTCTTTAATCGTTCTGAAATGCGTAGTAACATTTAAAAAACAGTGACCATCCAAATAAAACATTTTTTTTTAAAGTTCCATAAATTATGTATAAATATTTATTTTTTGCTAGCATTTTTAGATCATTGTTAAAGATCAGATAACTTTGAACAAACATTCTAATAATGTTCCTGGAAGAATGTTTATTTTAGGGCTTCAAAACGATTAATCGTGATTAATGCAATTCAAATTAAAAGTTTGTTTACATACTATTTGTGTGTATTGTTTATATTTATTGTGTATATAAATACAAACACATGCATGTATGCATGCAAAAAGATTATTGAATTGTTAGTTTAACCTGCTAATAGAATATTCTGCTGAAATCAACTGAGTCAATTGACACCAAGGCAGCTTACTAGGATTTAGAACAGAGCCTTAGACTACATCAAATTTAATAACCATCCATAAACACATACTAACCTCTTCCACAATGCATCTCTTTCTCTCTCTCTCTCTCTCTCTCTTGCTCTCGCTCTATCTCGCATGCAGTCCCACAAGCAGCAGCATTCATTTCACTCTCAGGTAAACTGAAATAGAGAGATAGGTAGAAGAGGAAGGTGGTGAGCTCCAGTAGTTCCTGTTAGTTCGTTGAGCTCCTACAGCAAATATCAAATTAATCTTTTTGTCTGTGTGTGCATTCTTTATGCATGGCAGCATTTCACACCTGCGAGCCCACTGTGTTCACCTGTGGAAATGGCCGTTGTGTGCCATATCACTACCGCTGCGATCACTATAATGACTGTGGGGATAACAGTGACGAGACGGGCTGCATATTCCGCCCCTGTGACCCCAACACTGAGTTCACCTGCAATAACGGTCGCTGCATTGCACGGGAATACGTCTGCAACGGAATGAACAATTGCTACGACAATGGGACCTCTGATGAGCAGAACTGCGGTAAGTGCATTTGCATGGTTCCTAAAACAAGTTGCTAGGTTGTTTGTCAGCTACTGTATAAACAGCCTACAGCTAATGAGCATTTATATAATACAAAAAAAGTTGATATTAAGCAATCCATAATGGATCCTTGTTATAAAACACAGCTGAGAGGACATGTCAGCCAGAGCACACCAAATGCCAGACCACCAACATCTGCATCCCGCGCTCGTACCTGTGTGATGGAGATAATGATTGTGGTGACAACAGTGACGAGAGCCCAACACATTGTGGTGAGTTATCCTTTCCCACTGTCTTCCTCTGTCCTGTGGGAACATAGTTACAACATGTTCCTGGAACAACATTCCAATTATAATATACTATATATAACTTTAATATAACTTTTCAGGAAATATCTGCTTTAGGCTTACGATCAGGGTTGGTGCTTCTACACCCTCGTTAATCAGCTATCATTTCACAATGATTTTAGGATGAAGTTATGGGTATAGGATTAGGGGTAGAGATTGAGTTTAGTTTATATTTTTGGACAGAAAAATGTTGAACCTGGAACATGTCTTACAGTACTTGGCAAAATCATCATAGTTAGGTTTATAAATGGCCTGATATTTGTTATGCTTTATGTCTTTTAGTTTGCCATGCAAATGTCATGTAAAATTGAAAACTTTATTATTATTGTATTAAATGCAATAATAATAATAATAATAATAATAATTATTATTATTATATAATAATTATAATAATAATAACTATTATTATAATATAGTTATGAAAAAAGTAAGTTATATTTTAGTTGAACATAAACATAAACAAAACATAAACATTTCGGCTCAAGGCCTTCTTTAGTGTGCTCACTGAAAATTAAATTAAATTAAATTAAATTAAATTAAATTAAATTAAATTAAATTAAATTAAATTAAATTAAATTAAATTAAAATATTAGAAATAGAAATATTATCTTGGCAATTAACTAAAATAGGTTGATGTACTAAAATGACTAGCTGTAAACTAATATAAATTATACCTAGATCTACTGTAAATCTGGAATTAAAATAAATTAAACATAAAAAGTATCATTTAAAAAAATGACAAAAGCATATATTTAAATGATTTAATTATTGATTGAATAGATTATGAAATTATTGGTCAATAATTTAGATTATTTGATCAATAATGTTGAATAATTATTGATCAATATACTATTAAAAAAACTGTAAAGGTATTTAAATAATATTAAATCATACTAACATAAAAGGCAGAGGAAAAACATAACCAAATAAAATAAATGTAAGAATGACAAAATGTGTAATAATAATATTTTCATTGTTTTGATGTTTCTCCTTTAGTGTGGAGTTAGATGAGTAACTGTTTAGTAATTTCCTGTTGCTTTTTGAGCCAAAGTTGTTGCTCAACTTGCCCTTCCTGTAATATCAGTTAAATGAGTGACCCATGTATGCTGAGTTTGTTTCTGGTTCATCTCTTGTTTGTCTTGTGTTATTTTGTCCACAGCAACATCTACTTGTTCCCAGAATGAGTTTCGCTGCTCGAGCGGACGCTGTATTCCCGGACACTGGTACTGTGATGGCGGTACAGACTGCAGTGATGGTTCGGATGAGCCTGTTACTTGTAGTAAGTACCACACATAGGTGAGGTGTCATTCAGCAAAGTATGCTGACCCATACTCAGAATTTGTGCTCTGCATTTAACCCATCCAAAGTGCAGAGCAGTGAACACACACGACTTCCCTAGCATATGACATGTAATTTGGCGCTCATTCTGCATATGTGGCAGAAAGTTATTTTTAAATATACTGTAATACTAACACTGTAATATGAGAATGAAGCTGTGTTTATCAAGGGAAACCATTGCCCATGTTTTTGGGTGGTGAGTTAATGATGGCTTCCCATCGCCCCCCCCCCCCCCCAATTTTACGCTCCACTGGTGATGCATGCAGTCAGAAAGTGGAAAGATGAGACAGACTGTGTGTATAAGAAACTGGTTCATTTGGCAGGAAAAGACTTCAGATGTAGTTATTCAGACCAGTATGTCTGTGATAAAATGCCCTAACAAAAGAACAAAGGTTTGAGAGCTTCTTGGTCAAGAAAGACATTTAGCGGTTCTATTTGTGTATAGCGTGTATGTGTATATGTATGTAAATCACTAAACAAATTAGTTTGATTCATGATGTTTTTAGATCCTTACATCAATAAGGTACAATAAGGTTTTTTGTTGTTGTTGATAATTTGATTAAAAATAAGGGTAAAAACTGTATTATTGTGAAATATTATTACAATTTAAAATAACTGTTTTCTAGTTGAATATATAGTAAAATGTAATTTATTTCTGTGATTCAAAGCTGAATTTTCCACATCATTACTCCAGTCTTCAGTGTCACATGATCTTCAGAAATCATTCTAATATGATGATTTGCTGCTCGGGATATATTTTATTATCATCAATGTTGAAAACCGTTGTGCTGTTTCTCATTTTTGTAGAAACAGTGATACATTGCTTTTTTTCAAGATTCTTTGTTAAATAGAAAGTTCAGAAGAACCGCAATGTGTTCTGTGTCTTCTGACCAATTTAATGCATTCTTGTTAAATTAAAGTATTCATTTCTTTAAAGAGAAATCTTCTAATGGTAGTGTGTTGAAGGCAGTAGTTGGAAGCGAAAATAGGGTAACATTTTAAATAAATTCACTACTTTACTTTGTATATTGTCATTTTCATTATGTCCATTTATTTAGAAACACTAAATTGACATTTTTTCAAACCGAATTTGGAATTTCAGGCCAAAATGTTTCAAGCAGGTTTTCTTATCAATATATTTTAATAAGTAATGTATCTTTTTTTTTTATTATTATTTTTTTTTTTTTTAACTAAACAAGTCTGATATACACATATGCTGTAGACATGAATTATAAAAAAAAGTTTTATAAACCACAACACAAGAAAGTCATAACAGAGCAGTAAAATAACATAACAAAACACAAGTGCAATAACATAACATGAGAATATTGCTTTTCTTAATGACAGTCGAGGGGTATCTGAAGTGTGTTTGGGTGTGTGTCTGTGATGCCAGGGTCAGCCCGGACATCTATTGTGTGTCACATTCCTCCAAAGTGACGTGCAACAGAAATACCCTCTCTCTCTCACACACACACACACACACACACACACACACACACTGGCCCTTCCTTTGACAGTCTCTGCCCCCTCCTCTCTCACACACTCACACTGCCCCATCCTCTCTCTTTTGTCCCGTTAATCACAGCACCCCTCGGTGCCTTTTGTTCAAGCGGGACACTAGAGAGAGGAATGCTTATTCTCTCCCAGAATTCCTCTGGCAGTGGAATCCCAGCAGCAGCAGCTCAGCCACGTTTCTGGCTGCTCAGGGTGGGATTTAATGGTTAAATAGATTACGTGGGCCACATGTTCCCCAGTTTCCTCTGAGATCCGAGTGAGACATGGCCCTCGGGAAGGTGGCTCTTCTCACTGCCGTGTGTTTCATCCCTGCAGCCACCGTGGTGAGGACCTGCAACTCCGACCAGTTCCGCTGCGATGACGGGAGGTGCATCGCTTCGTCCTGGATCTGCGATGGAGACAACGACTGCGGGGACATGAGCGACGAGGACGAGAGACACAGCTGTGGTCAGTATTGCCTGGTCCAAGTCCAAATCACAGGTCTCATTTCACAATGTACTTTTGGTACAGCATGTTACTGAAATATTTGTCCCTTTAGATTTACCTCCAAAAGTTTACGCACAGAACAGCTGCAAAAGTGCATATACTGTACTATAGGAAGTGATAGATTTGGCTTTTTATGACTGATACAGATTTACTTTATTGGAGTTTCCAAAAAACAATATGCATTAATCACAATTTTGGTTTATAATTTTATTTTATTTTTGATTTATTAATCCCTCATCACATTTCCAAATGTACCCATTTGTTTATCTGATTTTCTCATACTAATAACTTCATAGCCGTTGGACTACAATAGAAAAAAAAAACATAATATGTAATGTAAATAATTATTATTATTGTTGTTGTTATTATTATATTTGCATGTACTGTTTTCATTGTTTTCAGTTTTTTTTGTCTTGCTTTGCCATTTATTTACATAATTATTTATTCATTCATTATTTCTTCAGATATTACTCTTTAGTTTTTTTATATTAAATTAATTTTTTGTAATACTAAAAAGTAATTTTAGTGCTTGAACTTCAATTTATTTGTGAATGCAACATTTCTAATTTACCTTAAATTTTTCATCCAGCATTTAATTTGATTTCAGATTGATGTCTGCTAACAAAAATATATTACTAGTTTAAGTTTCACAGTAATAACTCTATTCTGACGTCTACTGGACTTTGGTCATAACCACATGGTCTAGTGGGAAAGTGCTTAAACAACTTCATTGTTTCATCCTTTGGCTATGTTTAGTCTTCTTGAGTCATCTGTCTTCTCTCGTCCTTCCTCTCCTCTCCTTCAGTCCATCAGTGAGGTAGTGTTGGTGGCTGGGTGTGGGACATTTGCTTTGTGGATGTGTTTAGCTGACTGCTCTCAGACTCTCTCCATGCTCTCCAGAGGTTGCTCTCCATAGCTGATCAGGAACTTCATGGAGTACTCAATTTAGATATCAAATCTGTCTAAAAAATGTCCATAGGACAAATAAAAACAGACACAAATGAGATAACTGTTGACATGCACTTGGAGTATAGAGCTGTGAACAGAATGTGGATATCATAGTTTAGATAATGTGAAAGAATTTGATGAAGAGTTCGTATTAAGGTTTGGGTTTTTGTTGTCACTAAACCTTAATGTTAACATGTTGTTAGACTACATAAAAATGCATAGTCTACACAACTAATTGGTAAAGTAGCCCATTTTTATTTAGTCCGTGCTTATTTTTACTTTTATACTTTTCATTGTTTAAAAAAGTATTGGTAACACTTTCTATGAAGGCTGTATTTATAATACATTATAAGGGTATTCTTAAGACATTATAATGAATATGTAATGCATATAAAAAATAAAAATATGTATAATGCGTTATATCAACTAATGAATAATCATAACAATTACAGTACATCATAATACTTCAGTATTTGTGGTTAAGAGGTTGAAGTCAGATCAGACCCAGAAGAATTAAGCTCTGATGAAACATTTTGTTACATTTTTATAGAATTTTAATGTTTGGTGTAACAAAATGCTTTCTCTGTGTTCAAGTTAGACTGTAGTAATAGTAACTGACTGAATAAAAACTGACACTTCAAATCAGCATTTCAACACCCCACCCCCCCAAAAAATCAAAAACTTTACTAAAAGTTGTCTGACAAAGTCTAAATATATATCTAATACTTAATAACTTAATAAAAAAAAAAAATTATTTGCGTCTAAAATCAACTAGAGAATTCATATGCCTTTTATATAGAGCTACAGTATACAGCAGTCTAGTGGCTAAACCATGGAATTGCAGATGTTTTTTCTTATTTAACTCCCACCAGATGGCACTAATCTGGCTTCAAAAATTTGATTTTAAAGGCATTATCTCTAATTTAGCATGAAATACTGCCTTAATTGAAAAGTAATATAAATATACTTAAAATTAAAAAAAAAAAAAAAAATCATAATTATTGCATAAATATTCATTAGAACAAATTTGGAAGTTGGAAGTCTGTGATGCCTTAAAGTGCTGTCCAGGTAGGCGGCTTACAGGGTTTTGCAACAGAACCATAATGGAATTCACAGTGCACATTTTTGCACAAATTTATTATGCTGGGTTGAACATAAATGTTGTGCCAAAATGTACCATTTTTAAATGCGATGTTCTTGTTTTGTCTCACACACACAGCGAACCGTACCTGTTTTCCTCAGGAGTTCACCTGTATAAATAACAGGCCTCCTCAGAGGAAGTGTATCCCGCGGGACTGGGTGTGTGACGGAGACGCAGATTGTTCGGACGCGTACGATGAGCACCAGAACTGCACTCGCAGATCCTGCACTGCCAACGAATTCACCTGCAACAACGGCCTCTGCATCCGCAACTCCTACAGGTTACTATTATATAGAGAGCTAAACAATTACAGGAGCATTGTTTTTTATGGCTGAGATTTATTTATTTATTTTGTGTGTGTTTGTTAACTGATATTCAGAACCTATTTTTTTTTTTTTTTTTTTTAATTATAATAATATGCAAAGACTTTAACATTGAGAAATATTTTTATTGTTATTAATAACATTAATAAGGTATTATTTTTATTATTATTATTACTATAATTATAAATATAGAAAATGCATTGTATAATTTCAGTTGTAATTTTTAAAATAGTTAAATATATTTTAATAATTTTTATTTATGAAATAGGGTGAAATTACATAATAATATACTGTAAGTAATAATAATAATAAATTTGTTAATTCTGTATATTGTATAATGCATTGTATTGAATATATTTAATTTAATAATTTATCATATTTTATTATATAATGTATTATATTGTATTATTTTCATTTCAATTTAATAATTGTAATACTTTTATTTTTAATGATTTTTATTATTTTAAGTTATTTATAAATGTATTATTTCCATTTTTATTTATGAAAGACAGCACTACTTTTTATATGTTCATAACTTTATATATACAATTCTAAATCAATTTGCAGTGTTTATACAAAACTTTGTTTAGGTGATTGACTCCAGTGAAAAAGAGTAATTTCTCCCATAATTCCCTGCTGTTAGGTGTGACCGTCGTAATGATTGTGGGGACAGCAGTGATGAACAGGGCTGCACCTACCAGCCGTGCCAACAGCATCAGTTCACCTGTCAGAACGGCCGCTGCGTCTCGCAGGATTTCGTCTGTGATGGGGACAACGACTGTGGGGATGAATCTGACGAGCTGGATCACCTGTGCAGGACTCCAGCACCCACCTGCCCTCCCGGAAACTTCCGGTGTGACAACGGAAACTGCATACCTCTCAGCGAGGTGTGTGACCGGAACGACGACTGCAACGACAACAGTGATGAGAAAGGCTGTGGTAAGCACTGCATCATCTGACAACTTGACATGCTGTGGTCTGTATTTGTACTCTGGTGCTGTACTTAAATGTGTTTTTCAAGTACTCTTAGACGTAATTTTGCTCCACATGTATATTTGTGTAACATTTATTATTTATGTGTAAATATGCAATGCATGCAAATAATGTCAAAATACCCTCTTTACAAGTAATTTAAGTATAAATTCATTTCAATTTATAAATTAAAATTAATGTCATTTGCATCATCGCATGGTTGAATTGAATCATCTTTTAAGCTCAGTGACACAATACAGGTCAAACACTGTATTCACTGTCATTTATAGAAATGTATATGTGAGGACTAGTAGAGGACATCAGGCCATCTGTAAAAAGCATGTAAGATTATGTCTAAAGAGTGTGAGCATATGTTTTTTTATCGTGAAATTATTGCATTAATTATTTTTTTTTTATTTTCTTTCAATGCGCGTAATAAATTAGGGTTATTATAGCTAGAAAAAAAACTCACAAAAACGCCTAAATAAAAAAAAAGTGATAAATTAAATATACTTAATATAAGTTAAAGCTGCGGTAGGGAACTTTTGACGCTCTAGCAGTTAATAAACAGAACTGCTTGCATCTTGCGGAAGAACATTGTAGCCGGAACTACTTCTCTCTGTTTATGTCTATGAAGAATCACAAAGGTACTGGGTTACTCCGCCGCGGTATCCCCGAAGCAATCTAAAATAGTCTGAATATAAACACTTATTATAGGTGCACCCTAGTGATTCAGGACAAGCTAAAAACACGGTTTGGAAAATGGATTCATGGTGTACTCGCTTATTATATACATTTTTCTACATTTTGAACACTAACAAAGTTACGGACCGCAGCTCTGATTGGTTGATTTCTTACCGGGAGCGGATGAATTTCTGCAGATGGCAATAGGACACTGGGAGGAGCCAGAGGAGCTTGATTTTTTTCACAGATTATCTGTCTCATATTCTACTGTCAGGACATAATGACAGGTTTAACAAATATGTAAAAAAATATATATTTACAAAAGTTACCTACTGCAGCTTTAAATATAAAATGAAAATTATGTATACTGTATTTTCCGCACTATAAGGCGCACCGGATTATAATGAGCACCTTCAATGAATGGCCTATTTCAGAACTGTTTTCATATATAGGGCGCACCGGATTATAAAGCGCATAGAATAGGAGATACAGCAGTCAAACGTTTGACTGGGCTTGCATTATGCTTCCACTAGATGGAGCTGTGCTAAAGGGAATGTCAACATTTTGACAGAGCACCTTGATCCATATATAAGGCGCTCCGGATTATAAAACGCACTGTCATTTTTTGAGAAAATTAAAGGCTTTTAAGTGCACCTTGTAGAGCGGAAAATACGGTATATACATAAAAATCGTATTATTTGTCTGTTTTATTGTCTCAGGCATCAATGAGTGCACAGACCCATCCATGCACCACTGCGACCACAACTGCACCGACACTCCCACCAGCTTCATCTGCACCTGTCGACCCGGTTTCCGCCTCATGTCCGACAACAAAACGTGCGACGATGTGGACGAGTGCTCGGTCACGCCCAGCGTGTGCAGCCAGGTGTGCGAGAACACCATGGGCTCGTACGTGTGCAAGTGTGCTCCAGGCTTCCTCCGCGAACCCGACGGGCGCAGCTGCAGGCAAAACAGCAACATCAGCCCCTACCTGATCTTCAGCAACCGCTACTATCTGCGCAACCTGTCGACGGACGGCGAGGCCTACTCGCTCATCCTGCAGGGCCTCACTAGTGTGGTGGCGCTGGACTTCGATCGGGTGGACAGACGCTTGTACTGGATCGACGTGAGCCGGAGGGTGTTGGAGCGGATGTTCTTTAACGGGACGGGACGAGAGGTGGTGGTCAATGGGATTTTGCATGGCGAGGGCCTGGCGGTGGACTGGGTCGGGAGGAAGCTGTACTGGGTCGACAGCTTTCTCGACTGCATGAAGGTGTCGGAGCTGGACGGCCGGTTTGTAAGGAAGCTAGCAGAACACTGTGTGGATGCTAATAACACATACTGCTTCGAGAATCCAAGAGCCATCGTTCTGCATCCAAAGTTTGGGTGAGTTTACCAGATTTTTATATAGCATGATCATCGCACAGTGTCTTTGCTGCTACGATCCACGTTTACTGTCCAACCTAGGGCTGCAGCACGATTCATCGAAATTAAATCGCAAAGGCGATAAATCGCGATTAGACAGAAGTTGCCATGCATACTTTCAGTGAAGCACGGTTCTGTGATCAGTAGTAAATCTCCATCTGAAGGCCAGAGGGCGCTCTCACGCTGAAACTCAAAATACACCTCGCAGAAGAAACCCAGGAATTCCCTATAGGTTTGCTGAATATACAGAAGATTTACCTGCTTTCATTGATTCAACGTGACTAATAAACACACGACTACGACAATATATGCCTTATCTAAGTTCGTCTGATTAGAATTTTTATTATAATAAACTAATAATGCAATGCTAAACAACACAGCCTTTTTCACTGCTATTAAATATGTTGTGTGCCTTATTCTGTGTAAGAAGCCACATCATCTCTCAGAAGAATTTATTTCAAACACTAGACTGACGTTATGAGTAAAAACAGACCGATTTTTTAGATTTCATTTTCGCGTGATTGTATCGTCTACGATTATGAACGCGATTTTGCATAGCTTGTCAGTGAACTATGGCTCTGTGTAGTAAATACTGATTTATGACTACACTGAAGACTGGAGCAATGATGCTGAATATTCAGCTTTGCATCACAGAAAAAAAATACATTTTACAGTATATTCAAATATTTTAAATTGTAATCAAATTTTTTGCATTTTTAGTCAAATAATTGTAGCCTTGGTCAGCAGGAGAGCCTGTAAAACTGAATAAGGTCTTAGCGACCTCAAACTTTTAAACAGTGGTGTACAATATGTGGCCTTTATGTTGCTGGAATTTGTTTTAGCTTCTATTTTTTAATATCAGATGTCATCTTTGTGCAGATATGTGTACTGGACTGACTGGGGAGACAAAGCCTTCATTGGACGTGTCGGGATGGATGGGAATAACAAGTCGGCCATCATCACTACTAAGATCGAGTGGCCCAACGGTCTCACTATTGACTACACCAATGACAAGCTTTACTGGTCTGATGCGCACCTCAACTACATCGAGTAAGATTTTGATTTTAAGGACATATGTTACCCCGGAACACAAAATCAACAATTTTGACCCATAAAATTATTATTCTTTGGCTATTTCTAAAAATAGCGACTTAAGGGTGGTTTTGTGCTCCACGGTCACATATTTATACTATTTTTTTTACAATTATTCTTATGATTATATATTTATTTAATTATTATTTGCATTTTTTTTAGCATTTGTTTGTTCATTTGTTTATTTTTAAACTTTTATATGAATAATAAGAAAAATATATTAGAAAAAGGGTTACAACATTGAACAACATCTTTGATTTTACTTTTCACATGAATAATAGAGAATAATCTTAAGAATATTATAAATTCATTTTATTTTAAATGGCAAACACTGAGTAAATTCCACACATCAAGCACTGAAAACTGTTCAATGTTTAAAATTAAATTAAATAGACAGAATATTTTTACAGTCAGTCTATCAGTTTTTTGTTGTTGTTGTTGTTTGTTTGTTTGTTGTTGTTGTTTATATGGTTAGCATTACATTATTTGCATTTTTGTCTTAAGTCGCTAGGGTGTATTTGTAGCAATAGCCATTTAGTAAGATATTTAGTAAACTTCGTACCGTAAATATAGCAAAAGGTAATTTTTGATTAGTAATATGCATTGCTAAGAGCTTCATTTGGACAACTTTAAAACCAATTTTGCAGATTCCAGATTTTCAAATATCGACCAAATATTGTCCTATCCTAACAAACCATACATCAATGGAAAGCGTTTTTATTAAACTTTCAGATGATCTACAAATCTCCCTTATGACATGGTCACATTTATCATTCTCAACATTAAATTGGTCAATTTGATTAATTAAATTACATTTATCATTATATGCTGACAAATCCCAAAATAATGAAGATTTGCTTGTGCACCAACATTGTTTTTACCATTTTATAGATGCTGTGTCTTGACTAATTATGCATGTTGTTCAGCTGCATTCTTCTTTTGCCCAAAATGAACCTGTCAGACATTAGTAAGATGGTTCTGTCTCCTCAGATTCTCTGATCTGGACGGGAATCACAGGCACACTGTGTACGACGGAGTCCTGCCGCATCCTTTCGCGATCACGGTGTTCGAGGAAAGCGTGTACTGGACGGACTGGAACACGCGCACGGTGGAGAAGGGCAACAAATACAACGGCTCTGGACGGGAAGCGCTCGTCAACACCACCCACCGACCGTTCGACATCCACGTGTGCCATCCCTACCGCCAGCCCATAGGTGAGCCCAGGACAGCGTAACCCAAGCGGGGCGCTCATTATACCACGTCAGATCGCTATCACTTCCTTTAAACGTCCACCGAGGCACTTAAGGGTCTCTGCCAATATTTACACAGTCTGTCCTTTCTCAGACACAGGAAAGACTAAACTCTTTATCATCGCTGTAATGGCCGGGACAGGTAGTTTAAACTCTTTATCTGTGGCTTTCTGTAGAAAGAGGAGCTACACCTACATGTTGTGGAGCCACATCCTGGTTCTTTGTAAGAGGATATAGTCTGCACAACAAGAACGACTCGATTCAATACCGCACATTTATCGCATCAAAGTTAATAAAGCTGTCCAAAATGAAATGTATGAGTTTTATTCAAAAGTTGAAATGAAATAAATATGAATTGATCATTTTCTTAATATTTTTCTGCATTATTTGCAGAAAAGATGAATTTTCTTAGATTTTAACATTGAAATCTGAAATCAAAAACTAAACCTGTATGAAGTTACGAATTTATAATGTTATTCCTATGATTATACACTTACTTATGTTTTGCATTTATTTTAGAATATTTTTGCATTTATTTATTATTAGTTTTTGTTTTTGATTATAAGAACAATTTACTAAAGATTACCCCATTATTCATTAAGAAGTGTTGAATAACAAGGGTAATTATAAAATAAATTGATATTAATAATATGAAAATTATTATTTTTATTTTTATTTCAAACACTGAATACATTTTAAACATTAAATAAACTCCAGTGTTTGATTTTAAGGGCATTTTATTTACTTTTGTCCAAATAACAGAGAATAATCAGATTATAAAAATATTAAATAACATTTATTATAATTGCTAACACAGAATGCATCCCAAACATTGAATTTTTCCTTAAAAATCTGAAATTTTTCCAATGTTTCAAATTAAAATTAGGTTATTATTTTTTATCATTGCTGATTATTCTCTGTTAATATCAAGAACAATTAAATAAAGTGTCCTTCAAATCAAACTTTGGAATTTAATTTGCAACGTTAAAAAATATATAAATTTATAATATCCTTAGAATTATTAGTTATATATAATTTAAATTTATTTTAGCATTTATTAATTTTTTCTTATGTTTTATTAAAAAAACATTGAAGAAAATGTAATGTTAGATTTTAGAGAATTTTTTAAAAATACTTTAAAATTTACCTTATTTTGAATGTTTTTTTTGTATGTATTTTTTTTTTTTTAATGTATCACTAAAATATTCTTAGTCATCCATTAGTGTTAAGTTTATAGTTATGATATGATTTAGATTAGTTGCATTTTATTATTTGAATTTATGCGTCCATAATTCAGGACAGATTCAGAACAGACCTGAAACTTTGGTTGTTTGTTTGTCTGTGACTCTCTAACACTTCATCTTTCTCCTGTAGTGACGAATCCCTGTGCGGTCAATAACGGAGGCTGTTCTCACCTGTGTCTCCTGCGGGCCGGAGGTCAGGGTTTCACCTGCGAGTGTCCTGATCACTTCCTCACCGTGCAGATAGGGGGCGCCGCACGCTGCCTGCCCATGTGCTCCAGCACACAGTACAGATGTGCAGACAATGAACGGTTAGTGTCTCAATCCATGCACACTCTGTTTCAAAGCCTGCTGTATACTCACTACATAGACAGCTGCCTTATGAGCAAGCATCCTAACTGAAACTAAACCTTGTGTCTCTCTGTGCCTCAAGCTGTATCCCCATCTGGTGGAAGTGTGACGGTCAGCGGGACTGCAGAGACGGTTCGGATGAACCCTACACGTGTCCCGTCCGGCACTGCAGACTGGGCCAGTTCCAGTGTAATGACGGAAACTGCACCAGCCCTCACTTCCTGTGTAACTCTAATCAGGACTGTCCCGATGGGTCGGACGAGGACGCTGTGCTGTGTGGTATGGGAAAAAACTAGCATATATCATGTCAGTCTCAGGGCCTAATGGTTAAAAATCTGGGCATGATGCTGAAAAATTGTAGGTTTGAGCCTCATAATAAAATGTTGTAATAAACAGCAGTATTTGCAGTACATGCATTTTTGCTAAAACATTTTATTATTTAAAGGGAAACATGCCAAAACTAGACTTTCAGTGATGATGCCAGTGTTATTCATGTACTACAGTGTTAGGTTTTTTTACTTTAAATTTTCATTTTAGTTTAAGAAAATGTTCCTTTGTCTTTATTTTAAACCTGTCTGCTTAAGCTTTAATTTATTTTAATTTTTTTGTACTAAGGCAACATTTCTGATTTCCAGTTGAATTTTTTCCAGGTTTAAAATTTTATAATGTACTATTTAATATTTATATTTTAAATCAAACATTTCATATTTCATATTACAAACTGAGATGTATTGAATGTTTTAAATCATTTGTATACCATTATATTGTTGATTAATTTTTTTTAATTAGCTTTTTCGTTTTCATTTGAAATATTAGTGATTTTATGTGATCATTTTCATCGTTTTAATATTTCTGTATAGCTTTTATTGTAATACTTATTTAATTTAAAATGTTTTGCTTTAGTTTTTCCATGTAATATTTATATGTATTTCATTTCTAACCTTTAATATTTATTTAAAAATCAAACACTGATTTAAAAAAAAAATAGTTTTTTATTATTTTATATAGTTGTATAGGTTTTATTTTATTTTAGTTTAAGTTTTAGGTTGTTCTTTTGTCTTTTATATATATCTGTCTGTATAGTTTTTTTTCATTAATTTTTTAGTTATTTTAGCAAATCAGATTAAGTAAATACAAATTAAAATGATGCCTCAGCAACTAGCTGAAATAAAAACGTTTTTATTTTATTTTATATCAGTTAACATTTTAATTTAATTTTATTTTATTTTATTTTATTTTATTTTATTTTATTTTATTTTATTTTATTTTATTTTATTTTATTTTTAGTGACCTGTTATTTTAATGGGTTTAGTTTTAGTCAGCTGTAATAACCCTCTTATTCAGGTATCTGCTTTTGATGAAACTGTTGGCATGTATTTGGTGATGCATCTTCCTCTCCTTCTGCCCTTCAGCGACGCATCAGTGTGAGTCTCATCAGTGGCAGTGTGCCAACAAGCGCTGCATCTCTGAGGCCTGGCAGTGCGACGGGGAGAACGACTGCGGCGACGGATCTGACGAGGATCCCGCTCACTGCTCCAGCAGGACCTGCAGACCCGGACAGTTCAAGTGCAGGAACGGCCGCTGCATCCCGCAGAGCTGGAAGTGTGACGTGGACGATGACTGTGGAGACAACTCGGACGAGCCCATCGAAGAATGCAGTGAGCTGCCCACACATTACTGCACCGTTACAATGCATCTGCCTTGTTATTTCATTAGTTTATATAGAGGTTCTGCAGTATGGAGTGACCTTAAATCTCCTTTCTGAGTATTTTTGGTTGTTGTTAATCATCTGTGGGATGCTGTTTGCAGTGGGTCCGGCGTACAGATGTGACAATCACACAGAGTTCGACTGCAGGACAAACTACCGCTGTGTTCCTCTGTGGGCCGTGTGCAACGGACACAACGACTGCAGGGACAACAGCGACGAACAAAACTGTGGTGAGACAGCAGAAAACACACCACTTCAAACACGACAATGAAAGCATATATTAACGTGCATAAAAAGTTATCTTTTTATAAATGAAATATAGTAAAGGTATTATTATTAAAATGATTAAAAAATAAAACATAAAATTATTATGAAAATTATTGAAGATTTCTTAACATGACTGAAAACAATATTTTTGTTTACAACTGAAAAATTTAGATATTTGTATTAATAAAATAGTAAAGTAATAGCAAAAGTATTAGAATGATATGAACATTTAAATGACTATACAAAAATGACTTTTTTATTCAGAAACCGATATTAAATATGAATTGTAGATATTTAAGTTATTTTAATCTAGCTTTCTAATAAACCTGACATTATATATTTTGAATATTGCTGGCTCTGAGATGAATTGCTTTGGATAGAAGCTTGTGCTACAGTGAATGTGTAAATGTAAATCTAAATTAAAATTGTTAAAAAATGTTAGAATTATTCACAGCATTATTTAAAACTTTACTCCGCATAACTGTTTTTATTCACACGGCAATGCTTACAACACAAAAATGTAGATATTTATTAGAAATAGTAAAGTAATATATCATTATTAAAATATTAAATAAAAATAAACAAAAAAATACTAATTGCTAGAAACATTTTAATAAAAGAGGGTAAATTTGTATATTAATCCACGTGTTGAAAATATGCGGCAAAAATCCATTTTGGCCATGTCCAGCTTTTTTGTTTGTTTTACAAACATATAAAAAAAATTCAAACATGTTTTTTTATGCTAATATAAAATTGGGGAATTGGGAGTTTTTGAAAAACATTTTTTTATTATTATTATTATTATTGTATTTTTTTTAGCAAAATGTTTTATCTATGTTTTTTCTTGTTCGATAAGCCATTGCGCTCAATAAAATGCCACAAAACTGGATCAAGTTTCGATTTCATGCTGACTTAAACAAAAATGATTTCAATTTACCCCCACCTTTAAATTTCAGTCCGATTCAGTAAGACGTGTGTGTAGTGCTCCCATTATCACTGATGTTGTGTAAAGCTTGTTGTGTGTGTGTCTTGATGGATTGAAATCATTAGTGAGTGTTAGTTCAGTCTGTGTGTGATGGACGGGCCCTCGGTGACCCCTCCTCCTGTCTGGGGCCACACCACTGATTCATGTGTGTGTTAGTTATGTCCGTGTCAGGCACCAGTGTGTGTGTGTGTGTGTGTGTGTGTCTGTGTGTGTGTGTTCATCTCCTCTCCTATCCTTTCCTTTTCACCTCACTTTGTCTCCTTTTCTCATCATCTCTTCTCATTGCACTTATTCTGCTTTCTTATGTTGTCCTCTTCACTCCTCTCATTTGACCTCTTCTTGTCTCTTTTTTCACCCTCGTCTCATTCTATCTCACCTCTTTTCCTTCTCAATCTCAGTTTTCTTGTTTTTTCTTCTCCTCTCATCTATTTCTTTTAACCCTGCATTCTTTTTTGCAGGGTTTCCATCTTAGTTCGCCCTTGAACAAATTAATTCAGAGCACGAAGTCTTAAAGTCATGTTGCATTGCACTACAAAAAATGAATGTTGTATACAAATACCTCAACATTTTGAGGATCAGGATTCATACTTGAGATGCAAAATGATATGAATTATGAAGTCTGAGAAATCTAACAAATTGAAGTGTGTTTATGCTTAAAACAAGAACAAATATCTGACAGTAGGATACATGAACTAGTTATTTTTTCTGACCTCATCATCATATATTTGTTTTTGTTTTAATCATAAATTCATTTTGATTCATTACTCCGTGTCCCCTTCCATTTGTTCTTTAAACTTTCTTTACTTGTTCTTATAAAGGTCTTTAAAAATCGTGCATTTACCTTCATAAATACGTTCACTTCCGCTCTGTTTAGTGTTGGTCTGTGTGTGTCTGTGTTGTGTTTGCAGAGGAGTTGACCTGTGAGCCGGCGGGTGATTTCCGCTGTGATAACCACCAGTGCATCCCCCTGCGCTGGCGCTGCGATGGAGACAACGACTGCGGCGACGGATCTGACGAACGCAACTGCAGTGAGTAACAGCCATCACCTCTTGCCTTCAGTCAGTTCAATATACAATCACAACAAACCAGAGAGATAGTTAAGTATTAGTCATTACTTACTCACCTTTGTGTGGTTCAATGAAATAAAAATGTTAATTAAAAGGACTGGAGCTAATAAACTCCAAATAAATATGATAAATGGTCAACTCTCATGTAGCTCTTAAATCAAATATGATTGTCTTTTAATGTTTGTGACATGTATGAACCAACGATACATACAGGACGAGATATTCTGTGAATATTGATTTAATGGGATAGTTCACCCAAAAATTATTAACTCTCCCTCAAGTTGTTCCAAACCTGTATGACTTTCTCTCTTCTGCTGAACTCAAATGAATATGAAGAATGTGGGTAACCAAACAGTTTTTGGTCTCCATTGACTTTTTCATAGTATTTTTTCCATAGTAAGGAAGTCAGTGGGGTCCAGCAACTATTCGGTTACTAACACACTTCAAAATATCTTATTTTATGTTCGACAGAAGAAAGAAACTTATACAGGGTTTGAGAATTGTAATTTTTGGGTGATCTATTTCTTTACATTTTGATTTACTCACTAGATAAAGCTAATGAGTTTGGCTTTATATAATGAATGGCTTCTGAAGAAGTGGAATAAAACTGAACCACAAAACCAGTCATAAATCGCACTGGTATAGTATATGTAGAAATATACAACAAAACATTGTATGGGTCAAAATTATAGATTTTTCTTTTATGCCAAAAATCACTAGAATATTAAATAAAGATCATGTTCCATGAAGACATTTTGTAAATTTACTACTTTCAATATAAATATATAAAAACATAACTTTTGATTAGTAATATGCATTGCTAAGAATTTAATTTGGACAACTTTAAAGATGTTCTTAATATTTAGATTTTTTTATTTTTATTTTTATTTTTTTTTGCACCCTCAGGTTCAAGATTTTTTAATTGTATCTCAGCCAAATATTGTCCGATCGTAAAAGCTCATTTATTCAGCTTTCAGGTTATGTATATATCTCAATTTCAGAAAAAAAATTACCCTTATGACTGGTTTTGTACAACTATAAAAAAATAAATAAAAAAAAAAAAAAAAAATATATATATATATATATATATATATATATATATATATATATATATATATATATATATATATTTATATATATATATATATATAGACTTTTATTCTGCTTTTTTGTCATTGAAATAGAATGGCTCAGTTATTCTTTAACATTTTACTTTCTCTGGTTTTAAAATGACATGAGGGTGAATGGATTATTGCCGGATGAACTGTTCCCTTAATAAGAGAGAAAGACACCTGTATATTTAGAGTAACAGTAAAGACAAAGATAAAGAGATTGAGAGGAACAAATTGGACAGACAGAGAGTGTGGAGGAGAAGACGTGATGGCAGACGAGGTGCTGTGAAGTGTGAAAGGTTGACAAATGGTCTGCGCTGGACCTCGGAGCTGCATGTTGAAAGAAGCGCTGATTTTTTCAGCACTTTTTTCCTCCCTACAGAAGAGCTGTAGGGGTGTTGAGCGCGGGTCACTCCCCTGATGAGTCCAGCTATGAACTCACCTCCCAAAAATGGCCTTGAAGAGCAAGCTGTATCTCATCACATAAACCTCTAGTCTTGTGACTAATCACTGCCCTTGTGTTTTAGTAAAAGTTCAGGTTTTCAGTGCACTGTTCAGGTGCTGTGTCAGCTGTATTTTGGCCACTTCTGTTCACAAAAATTAACTTTTGAATTCTGATTGCAGTATTTTTTAAATTGTTGGTTAAATGTAGACAAGCGGCTGATGCACTCTTCCTATGCCTCCGCAGCCCCTCGTCCGTGCACAGAGAGCGAGTACCGCTGCGACAACCTGCACTGCATTCCTGACCGCTGGGTTTGTGATCATGACAACGACTGCGAGGACAACTCTGATGAAAGAGACTGTGGTGAGTGAGAGAAAAGAAGAGACAGCAGAAAGGACAGACTAGTAAAAGAGGGATGGAGAGAGCTGTGACACTTGCCACCATGTTCAACATCATAATACTGTTTTTTTATTACGGATCGGTCCTCAGTGGGTGATATCTCAATGCATTTGTGTGCCAGGATACCTTGTGAATGACTTAGAGGGAGTGTGCATAATTCATTCTCCGTGGCGTATTGAGAGATTGTGGATGAATGTGTTTCAGAGCTGCGGACCTGTCACCCGGGTTACTTCCAGTGCGGTAGCGGCCACTGCATCTCCGAGCGCTTTAAATGTGACGGCAACGCTGACTGTCTCGACTTCACTGATGAAAGCTCCTGTCGTGAGTCTGCTGCCATGGTTTTTTCCTTTTTTTTTCCTGAAATGTAACCAGAAGACAGCTGAGTTGTATTGCAGCGCCCTCTAGAGTCCAAAAGGCTTGTGCAACTGTTCCCATCTTCATGCAAACTTAATAAGGAATATCAAGGAATTTGACATTTTGATTTAAGACTATGAAGACAAACCTTTATATACATACATATATATATATATATATATATATGCACAGATGAAATGTTCACAATAAGATCAGGATCATTTTGAGCAGCCAGTAGATGAAACAGCACTAGCAATGCCAAAGTCATGGGTGTGTTTCCGACTGAATGCTTGAATGCATCTTCATCATGTATTGAGAAAGTTGACTTTGAGCTGTATGTGTGTATATTTCAGCAACACGCTACCCAAACAGCACCTACTGTCCACCCTTTCTGTTCGAGTGCAAGAACCACGTGTGTGTGCAGCAGCACTGGATATGTGACGGAGATAATGACTGCGGGGACAATTCAGATGAAGAACTGCATCTCTGCTGTGAGAATCTATCTATCTATCTATCTATCTATCTATCTATCTATCTATCTATCTATCTATCTATCTATCTATCTATCTATCTATCTATCTATCTATCTATCTATCTATCTATCTATCTATCTATCTATCTATCTATCTATCTATCTATCTATCTCTCTCTCTCTCTCTCTATCTATCTATCTATCTATCTATCTATATTGAATTCTAATTGAAAAATGTATTTATTTAAGAGAAACGCTCAGATCGGGGGATTTAATCTATTGAAATCTGGCAACCACAGCCATAATAGCTTGTGGAGGCTTGTTACCAATGCAAGTGGCATACTAAAATTAAACGTTTTCAGGATAAATAACACTTAGTTAAATACTGCAGAAGCAGAAGTCGTGATCCTGACCAAAATGCGGTATATCGCACAGCCCGACTATCTGTCTAAACTTTCTTTTTCTAATATCATTTGTAGAGTATATCAGTTATATAACACAATAAGGTAGATGTGGAACAGAATGCACAACCGTCATGTTTCTTGTCTCCTCAGTGGACATCTCGTGTGATCCTCCGTTTCGTTTCCGCTGTGATAACACCCGCTGCATCTACAGTCACGAGCTCTGCAACTCGATAGATGACTGCGGTGATGGAAGCGACGAGAGGCCGGAGCATTGTGAGTGACCGCCAATAGATTGATAATCAAATACACGATTGACCTATGAAACCCTTTTCATTCCCTAAATTGAAACTGTTTTGTGTGAATGACTCCTCAGGTGTGACTCCCACACATGGGCCCTGCACTGAAGACGAGTATAAATGTGGGAACGGTCAGTGCATCCCTCTGCAGTACGCATGCGACGACTACGACGACTGTGAGGACCAGAGCGATGAACTCGGCTGCTGTGAGTTTTGCTCATTCACTCACCCTCATATTCTTTATTTTATTTCTTGCATAAACAAAAGAGGAGAAAGCTCCAGAAACTCTCCAAAAAAAGGTCTAGATATGTTAGCCTGCACATCTTTGTAACATTTCTTCATCTGTCTCTGTTAGACTACGGCCATGGACGCACATGCAGTGAGAATCTGTGTGAGCATAACTGCACAGATCTGTCAGCCGGAGGCTTCATTTGTTCCTGCAGACCTGGATATAAACCCAACCTGGAGGACAAGAACAACTGCGATGGTTTGTTGTGTCGTCTGAATACTGTACTCATTATTTACTTCTTTATTAGAAGACAGGCTTATAGCCAGACAGGAACTTCAACATCAACAACATCTGTTGCGTCATTCCCCCATTTCTGTTATTGCACATGTACTTTCAAGTTTCCGTACTCAATCCAATCAAGAGTTTAGGAGCTCAGTGGGATCGATTAAGATGTTTACATGAAGCCATTTCAGTCTGATTGAGCCATCAGTCCAATTACCAGCGGATTATTTGGTTGCATGTGAACAGAGCTAGTGTTGCAAAAGTTCATCAGTTCAGCTCAGCAGATACAGTAGCATGATTAATTAGCTCAAGTCAGTTCACTGTTTTATTAGTACCACTGAGATAATATTATAGTTTGTATTCATATTTTAAATTAGGTTTATTTTTGCATTTTTACATTTTCTTTTTCATTTGTAGTGCGTTTCATTAAATTTATTTCAGTTATTTTAGGACATCAAGTTAAGCTAAATACTAAATTCTGAAAAGTTCTACCTTGGCAACTAGCTGGGGAAAGACTTTTTCTTTGTGTTTTATTTTATTTTTTAACAATTATTTTAAGTAAAAAATGTTTTGTATGTTTTTTTTTTATTATTATTCTTTTTTGTTTCACTTAATCATAATAAATCCAGGTTCAGTTCAGTTCATTGACAGTGCTGATGTTGGAAAGTTTCTGGATCACAAAACAAATTTGAGCAGTGCTACAGAAAACGACCAGTTAGTTTTTTCATTCTGTCCTTGGCCTGGACTTTTTTCTCTCTGCATGAAAGCGGCTTAGAGACAACATTGGCACACCCTCAGAAGTTGAAATGCTTCCTGCATGTATAATGTGAGCTGTTTTCTGTCCGTCTGCAGATGTAAACGAGTGTGAGGTTTACGGGACGTGTCCACAGCTGTGCAGGAACACTAAGGGCAGTTATGAGTGTTTCTGCGCCGACGGGTTTCGATCAGTGGGAGAGCAGCCGGGAGTCGAATGCGCTGCTGAGGGTAAAGCTTTTCAATCTGAAATCATTTATTCTCTTTTTTACCTTCTATAGCCTGAAACTGACGAACATTGCTAAACGTGAGCGCTCCTTTAGAAGTCATAGATGCACACTCCTCACTTTTCAGTGACAACTCCTGTTTTCCCCACAGGAAATCCTCCCGTCTTGTTATTGCCTGATAACGTGCGGATCCGCCGCTTTAACCTCTCGTCAGCGCAGTACTCTGATTATGTGGATAATGCGGAGCACATTCAGGCACTGGACTACCTGTGGGACCCAGAGGGCCTCGGTCTAAGTAAGACAATATCCATGGGAAATCCCATCTAATATAACTTATGCTTAATGTTTTGATGCAGATGCATCACAAGGAAACACAATTTAAAGCTCAATAAGACAAAGCCAGGGTTATATTCTTTATATACTATTACAGGATTTCTTTTGAATATTTTGAAGAATGTTTTGAAGTCCTTACCAAACCAACCTAGGTTTATGAAATCACTGTTGCACTGTATTGTTGTGTTTCTGTAATCCGGTTATGAATGCACACTGACTGAAGCATATTTGGAAATGATTTGTCAGGTATAGTGTACTGGACAGTGTTGGGACGAGGCTCAGAGTTCGGTGCGATTAAGAGGGCCTACATGACCACGTTTGATGACCATGGAAATAATCCTGTGAAAGAGGTGGACCTGAACCTCAGATACATCTCCAGTCCTGATGGCATCGCCGTGGACTGGATCGGAGGGTGTGTGTCGTGCTTCTCTATACTTTACTTGAGCTCTGATGCAGATTCTTCAATGGGACAGTTCCAGAGAAAATAAACATCCCTTCTGCTATGCGTTTTGTCTTTTCCATCAGCCACATTTACTGGACAGATGCTGGGACTAATAGAATCGAAGTGTCAAAACTGGATGGACGTTACAGAAAGTGGTTGATTCACAGTGATCTTGATCAGCCAGCCGCTATTGTGGTCAATCCTGGTCTAGGGTAAGAATATGAATATGTATGAGATTTACTATAAAGTAATGACATTTTTAAATTTGTGATTTTTAGGTCTGGGAAAGTCATGGAAATTAAATAAATGCATCTTATAAAATAGTATTTTGGGTAGATATCGCTCATGTATTGAGCTTGTGTAGAGATTTGTGAGTAAAGAAAAAAAAAAAAAATTGAGATATATATATAATATATATATATTAGTTCTGTCAAATGATTAATTGTGATTAGTCACATCTAAAATAACAGTTTTTGTTTACATAATATATGTGTGTGAACTGTGTATATTTATTATGTTTATGTAAATACACACACATGCATGTATATATTTAATAAAAAATGTTGTTTATATATATCTTATATTATATTTAAATATGATATAAATTATATGAATATAAATATGTACATGTAAATATTTAAAAAATATATGCTGTATGAGTGTGTATTTATATTTGCATAATAAATATACACAATACACGCATATATTATGTAAACAAAAACTTTTATTGTAGATGCGATTAATCACGATTAATCGTTTGACAGCACTAATATATATATATATATATATATATACATTATATGATGTATAAAATAAAATACAATAAAATAAATACATCTAATATATATATATATATATATATATATTACATCTTAAGCACTAAATAAAATCTTGTCTAATAATCACACACCAATTGTAATATATGTGTGAAAATTCATTGATCATAAAATGTTGGATGCCCAAATCTTCAAAACTGCAGTTTTTGTCATTAATGATGATTATTTTGTGTGTGTATGTTATAGTCAGATGTTCTGGACCGACTGGGGCAGGAAGCCCAAGATTGAGACGGCGTGGATGGATGGGCAGCACAGACAGGTGCTGTTAGATGAAGATCTGGGCTGGCCCACTGGTTTAGCTTTAGACTACCTGAATGAAAACCGCATCTACTGGTGCGACTCCAAAGAAAACATCATTGAGTCGATGAAAGCGGACGGAACAGACCGTCAAATGATCATATCAGGAGGTGAGACGGCAGAGCATTACATCTGTGAAAACAGCTTTTGACTGGCCGATCGTGGTTCTCACGTTTGCTGTCATTGCAGACATCGGTCACCCCTACAGTCTGGATGTGTTCGAGGGACACGTGTACTGGACGACTAAAGAGAAGGGAGAAGTGTGGAAAAAAGATAAGTTCGGGAAAGGAGACAAGGTGAAGGTGTTGACCATAAACCCCTGGCTGACTCAAGTACGCATCTACCAGCAGCACCGACACAACCACTCGGGTGAGACACGGGATATGTTTATTACACCACTACCACATCTGAAATAGGTCATACAATTAATATTACCTGAGAAATTAACATGTAATGATCTGTAGTGTTTAAAACGTACGTGCATAGCTCAGTTGAATCCCTCTTTATCTGTTTGTTGTTTGGCTGTTTTGTTCATCTGCTTCTCCCATTTGCTCTTTTTACTTTCACTCTATAAAGACTAATACATTTAGATACAACAATAATGTCTCAGATATTTATTACAACATAAATTGAACATTCATGCAAATGATTATTACCTATTGCATTTGTCAAACTATTAAAATACATCGAATTAATCATAATACACAATGTTTCCATCTAACATGTATTTTGAGGTGCAGCTCGTCATATTAATGAAGTGTTTTCCCTAGTTGGCCGTCATGAAGATAATGAAAATATCTGGGCTGATATGTAAATTAATGTTGAAAATTAAATAAAAAAGACATGAAAACCTGAATATGGAAACATGATTAGAAGAACACTGTTAGATTATGATTATGACGCAGCAATGTTATTAAACAAGAAGCATCTAAAAAGGAATAGCTGCCTGAGGTTAAAGCTGAGTGACTTTATGCCCATAAACTAATGCACGTTCTATGACACATCCTATGATTTAAATTAGATAACTTAGATACATAACATCTTGTATCTGCACAAAAGGATGCAAATACCTGTGAACATTCAGTTACGTGCTAATTAACATATATATAGTGTTTTTGCATTTGTATTTATACCCAAGAGCAACTGTGTAAAAACACAGTTCCTCAGTTCTTTTTTACCGCGTTTCTTTTAGCTGAAGATAATTCCTGTAATAGTAATAGTAAACGACTGTTCGTATTCTCTTGCAGTGCTGAACCCCTGTCAGGGTGTCTGCAGTCACCTGTGTTTGCTGCGGCCGGGTGGATACACCTGTGCCTGTCCACAGGGCTCCACACTGCTCACCTTCAACAAGAATGAATGTGATGCCGGTAAGAGATGAACACACACCTACTGCTGTTAGTTTGAGATGAGCTGATTGGCTCCTTTGCATCCCATCAATACATTTCATAACATGCATGCATCTACTCCTGCATGATGCTTTCATTATTGTCATGTGATGTTTTGGCTTCAGAGCTCTGATATTGTGATGAAAGTGAGTGTTTGACTTGTGTTGTGATTGCATTGTGACTGTGTTGCATTGCCTCGCACTTGCAGCCATTGAGGCAGAGGTGTCCATGCCACTTGCATGCAGATGCATGAATGGAGGAACATGCTACACTGATGAGGGAGGCCTGCCGAAGTGCAAGTGAGTGTGAACGCTAGTGTAGAGCATCACAGCCGCCCCGCTGATAAGAGTTATTGAAAGGGCTCATATCATGAGGAATTTTCAATCATATTTTGTTATATGAGTTCTTAGAAAACTTGCTGCAAATTATAGACTGTATATACAACGCACTACATACAAGGAGTTACAGCTCTTTCATATGTATCGCCACCCTTTTTCAAGGGACTATAAGTAAATAGACAGTTGACTCACTTATACATTAAATGTAGAAGTTATTGCATTACATTAAACAGTTTTTAATAAATCCACATGAAGGTAATCCACACAAGGAAGGCTTGAAACACATCAACAAGACCGGACAAAGACGAACTGAACAGACTTGAACTTAACTACTGAGGCAAATGAGGATAATTAATAAAACACACCTGAACCAATAGACATAATTAAGGGAAGACAAAAACTAGATCAGAAACACGATGAGAGAAAGCAAACTAAAGATCCTTAAGGTGTGACAATATTCTTGTTCAACCGCTAGAATTAAAGCTTCAAGTCCGCACTTCAATTTCATCTTGACTGATTCATTTTAATTCTATTCTGGTGGCATACAGAGCCAAAACTGTGACAATTGTGTCAGTGTCCAAATATACATGGACCTGACTCTGTGTGTGGATAGATAGATAGATAGATAGATAGATAGATAGATAGATAGATAGATAGATAGATAGATAGATAGATAGATAGATAGATAGATAGATAGATAGATAGATAGATTTCAATTATAAACATAATCTGTCATATGCAAAACCTCTTTATTTAGTGATAATTGACTGATATTTAGTATGAAAATACATAATTTAATTTTTTTTATAATTCGATAAATATTGCAATTAAAAAAAACATTTCCATATGACTCCTGAACTTCTGCAACATATAAATGCAATAAATGCAATAGTCACAAATACAGTATGACTGCGTGAACACAAATGAAATTCATCATGAAAATCTAAAAATATGCAGTGAGTATCAGTTTGTAGAAAGAATAATTGTTGTCAAAGCTGTACTGTAGATTGTCTGTAACGGTTCAGTGTTTATGCTCCTCAGGTGTCCATACGGTTACTCGGGTAGTTTCTGTGAAATGGGGCGGTCTAGAGCTGCTCCTGCAGGAACAGGTAAACAAACCCTTCCTTGTTCATTAGTTAAACAACTCTTTCATCGTAAATACATTTACTCACGGTTTGTAACATGTGATGCTGTTATTTATCAACTCTAATTACTCTATCCGTCTTGTTACGCAAGTTAATTTCAAATGAATACTGAGACTGCACTTATCTGTCTTACATACTGTGTGTGTGTGTGTGTGTGTGTGTGTGTGTGTAGCTGTGACCGTCCTGTTAGCAGTGGTAATTATTCTGATCACTGGAGCTCTGGTTGTGGGAGTTTTCCTCAACTACAAGCGCACCGGCTCTCTCATCCCGTCAATGCCTAAACTACCCAGGTACAACACAAAAACTGCCTACAGTTCAGCTATATGAATTCATATTGTATGACTTCAGTTTAAGCAGCTAGTCTTCTTGTGCTTTTAGTGCATCAATGAATATATGAGTACACAGATATTATGAGAATAAAGTCGAAATGTTTCGAGAATAAAGTCAAAATACTTTGAGAATAAATATTATGAGAATAAAATCATAATACTATGAGAATAAAGTTGCAATACTTTGAGAATAAAGTCGAAATATTATGAGAATAAAGTCTAAATGTTTCGATGATTTAAAAAGTAGAAATGAAAGTTATAATATTTTGAGAGTGGGCCTTTATTGCGTATGCATATCTCCCAGATTGAAGTAGTTTCAGGCCACTGGGATTGATTGTTGCATCCGAGCGGTTGCATTATCTTACTGGGATGAGGAAGACTCACAGAAACAGCTTAATATTAAGAACATGATATTTATTAACAGACTGAACCGGAACAACTTTTTATCTTAACAAATCATATGTCTTACAATAATGTGTTTTTCAAGTTCTTTACTGATCCGGTCGCTATATTTATGTGAAACAATTCATTAAATTGAACTTTTCTTTGTGAAAATTCCATATATTGAGTTTGATTTGGTATGATTCTCATGTGCTGCTGCTGTTTGTCTGGTTCTCTCAGTCTGAGCAGCCTGGTGAAGTCGGCAGACACAGGGAACGGAGTGTCGTTTCATTCTGGGGACAATGTGACGATGGACCTGGAGCCTCAGACTCTGGGAGTGTCGTTCATCGACAGGGCCATGCAGCTGGTAAATGTGCTCTTTTGTCTCGATTTAACAGTAACCTCTGCCTCCTGGATTGTTAAGGGCACTCAGCACATTTTTCTTGACTTATCATTGAGGCGTAAAATCCCTGGTTGACCTTTTGGCCGCAGTGTTAATGTTACCTCTTTTGCAATAGTTTCTAATGGGATTCTGTCTATCATTAATCACAATGGTCTAATTAAGATGTTAAAAGTAGTGCTCCACTAATATGAGTTTTTCAAATGAGACAGTGGCAATAATTAAATGAACACTTACTCTATCATTCACAAGTTTGGGGTCAATAAAATGTGTTTTATTAGAAAATTATGCATTAATTTGATCAAAAGTGACAAAAAGTTTATAAAGTTATACATTTATAATTGTATAAATGCTGTTCTTTTGGACATTCTGTTCATCACAGTTTCCACCAAAATATGAATCAGCACAATATTGATAATAATGAAATGTTTCTTGAGCAGCAAATCTGCATATTAGAGTGATTCTTGAAGATCATGTGACACTGAAAACTGGTGGAATGATTCTGAAAATTCAGCGTTTGCATCACAAGAATAAATAAAATTTTAAAATATATTTACATAGAAAACAATTATTTAAAATTGCAATAATACTTTACAATATTACTGTTTTTATTGTATTTTTGATCACATAAATGTAGCCTCTGTGAGCAAAATAGCCATTTAGGAACAGTAAAAAAAAATCTTACCAACCCTACAATGTTTAATGGAAATCAGCTTAATGCCAAGTAAACAGTTATTTGTTAATAATCTAAGATTTCAGTCACCTCAATGATTTCATTCTAGCTAGCTAGCTGTGTGTTGAAGCATTGGTTTGTGTCTGATCTGGATTCTCTGGTTTTTATTATTAGGATGAGAATTTCGCAGACTCTGGCAGGCAGCCAATCACATTTGAGAATCCTCTGTACTCGACTGCAGCCGGCCCATCCAGTGATCCAGCTGTAATACACGCGACACAGGTATATTTCCTTCTCGAAAGCATTTCATAACCTTCTAGACATTGCTAACGGTATTAATCAAACATGTTCGACCTGAGCGGGTCTTATGCTGAGTGTTGTGTTTCTGTGCTTCATACAGGTCACTGTGAACGTCAGCGGTGACCAGGTGGAGAATAACTTCTCAAACCCTGTGTTTAATGCTCATGAACAGGCAGTGGAGGTGAAGAGCAGACCTGCAGAGCTAACAACCACAGAGGTGGGAACTTCTGAACATTTGTCCACAATTCAGTAATTATTTCTGTTGTTTCTCCATCATGCGTCCGTGTTTATTTTATTTTATTTTATTTTCTTGCAGGAGTCCAAATGGAGTTTCTTTAAAAGAAAACTGAAGCCAAGCACAACATTTGAAAACCCTACATATTCAGAGGTGAGTAGACCTGACTAAGCTAACATTAATTTATAACTTCACTTCTAAACAAAAGTAATATTGAGTGAAAGAAGAAACAGACAATTGTAGAAAGTCAAGCGATCAAGGAAACACAAGTATTATGTTTGCATTTTGTTTAAGCAAACTCATTTATCGAAAGTGATTTACAAATATTGGCAAAATATTAATAGTACACAATGCCAAGTTTATAGCATTGATCAAAATTAGTATATAAGTCAGAACAAATCTATATTTAATAGATACATATTGACAAAGGAGCACAACATATATATATATATATATATATATATATATATATATATATATATATATATATATATATATATATATATATATATATATATATATAGAAGTTGATTATACTCTTCAGAGTTGTTATCATTAGCTAAAATTAAAAACCATATAAAATTAAAAATTAATTATTTTAAATAAAGCTGGCTAAAATATGTTTTTTTATATACTGTTATAGCATTTATTCATATTTTAAATTTGTTTTCCATTTCATTTTAGGTTAGGTTTTGGAAATTTTGTAAAAAAAAAAAAATCTTTTTTTTTCAGATTCTATTCATCTGTATTTCAGTTTTTACCATAGTAATTTTAAATTCTCTTTTTATTAAAATTAAATAAACTAAAATTACTGAAACTTGGGAGTTAAAATGAAAACAGAAAATGTCATTTAAAAAAAAAAAACAGTTCTTATTCTAATAGCATATCAATAATACTAAAATAACACTGCTGATTTTATTTGACTTTGTCACTAAAATTTATCGTAATAAACCATCACCAGCATTTCCACAGGAGAAATGAAATGCATGTGGACAGGAATATTCCCATTGCTGTAAAGCATGTAAAAGTTATTTCCAGAATAAAGTTTTACCCAGAATACGGGTGTTAATGTGAGAATGCTGCGCATGTGTCAGATGCAGGATGAGCAGACGCGTGGAGCTGCAGACGCCAGCTCTTCATCACAGCCGTCTCCTTTCGTTCCTCCTCCCAAACCTCAAAAACGAGAGAAACTGAGCGCCTATTCACCGACGGAGGACACCTTTACAGACACGGCCAACCTGGTTAAAGAGGACAGTGAAATATGACCACCACACACGGGAAAATACAAAGAAAAACTCCCTTTGCACAGAATCTATTTTTATAAGCAGCCTGCATATGACAGAAATCAATTTAAGATTATTTTTGAAACACAAACAAAAAAAGTATAGATGAGAATAGATGAAATGTTTGTATAGCCTACAGAAAAGAGACTTTGCCTTCTGATACTTTGTATGCCAATTCATGTTGTATGATTCTTTTTTTTATTATTGTGAAGTCATATTTGTATATCTTTGCACTGATGCTGCTGAAGGAGAATGTTATGAATATTTTGTACATTTGTAAATTGAAAAGATTTTGTTTGATAATATCCTCTGGTCAGATGTTATTTTAGAAAAATTGATTATTACTTATTCCTGGAGATTCGCACAAACACACACACATATGCCAGCAATACTGAGTAAAAGTGCTTTGAGAGCCAGCTGAGACTTTGACATATGATCGGATTATTTGTAAAGGAATAGTTCACTCAAAAATTAAAAATCACCCTCAGGACATCCAAGATGTAGATGAGTTAGTTTCTTCATCAGAACAGATTTGGAGAAATGTAGCATTCCATCACTCGCTCACCAATGGCAGTGAAAGGGTGCCGTCAGAATGAGACTGCAAACAGCTGATAAAAACATCACAATAATCCACAACACTCCAGTCCATCGATTAACATCAAAAATTATCGAAAAGCTGTGTGTTTGTAAGAAACAAAGCCATCATTAGGGTGTTTTTAACTTTCCAGCTAAAATACCAGTTCACAATCCATAATAATTCTTCCTCCAGTGAAATATTTCATTTTTAGGTGAGCTATTCCTTTAAAGTTTTCACCACTGAGAAAACAGCGCATATGCATCACTATCGTACTTATACCTCAATTGTGGAGTGGCCAGATTCAAGAAAAAGAGCAAAAGCATCACATTATGTCTGAGATATCACTCATGTGCAGATCTACTGAGAGCTATTAAAGGAATAGTTTGCCCAATTTTTTTTTTTTAAATTGTAATTATTTACATTTATATGAAATTGTACAATAAATATAAGGAACTGACACCAAATTGCATGATAAAGATCTGCTTATTTTCTTCAAAATAACAGCATTTGGGTTTCAAATGACATCAGGATGAGGAAATAATTACAGAAATGGTGAACTACTCCAAATATGCCATGCAGAGAAAGGGACTCTCACTACAGAAAGTCTGAAAGTATGATAATGCAGTGACATATTCCACTATAAACACATTTTATTAGAAATAGAAGGCACACCACTCCTGTTTTAAATATTGAAATAATACTTGAAATTCCCCGGTTTATGTGCATGTGATTATCTCTGATGTCCCAGCAGCGTTTCAAGGGCTTTTCATACGTACTTTCCCTTCTGATGAAGTGCATGGGCTGTGAAGTCATTATATTTTAAATGATTTTGAATATTAAAAAATATGTATATTATGAATTTATTCATCTTGACATGTTGATTATGTTACTGTAGAAAGGAACTGGAAACAAATTAATGCTGCTGTGAAAAATCTAATAAATTTGTTTTATAAAAAATGGCTTTTTTGATGTACAACACACACACACACACACACACACACACACACACACACACACACACACACACACACACACACACACACACACACACACATATATATATATATATATATATATATATATATATATATATATATATATATATATAATTTAAAATTAAATGTGTGCATTTAGCAGATGCTTTTATCCAAAACAACTTACAGTGCATTCAAGCAATTTTTACCTATCATGTGTTCCCGGGGAATCAAACCCCCAACCTTGGGTTTGCGCTTGATAAGCAAAGCTCTACCAGTTGAGCTACAGGAACACTATATAGAGGTGATACTGGTTACAAAGAAGACTTGAAGAACTCTCTGAGCTTAGTGCTGATTGAGAGGATTGAAGAAATTGAGTGAGGAGTAATTGTGCAGAGTACAATGGTGTTTTTGTGTATTCAGAGTTGTTCACTGTGTTAAAGAGATGGATTATCATGCTAAACATGGCCGAAGTTTTAAAAAAATAATTTAGTAGAATCAGTGAGAATTTCTGTGCTGAAAATCTTACTTCCGGGTTGGTACACGTCTTGGCGGTTTTTTTTTTTTCTTCTTCTTTTTTTGATCGTGGATCTAATGACGTAGACAATAGCGGAACTCTTTATATGAGCATTTCTCCCGGAAAAGCGCGCCCGCGCACACTTTGGACAGGAGAGCAAGACCGCGCACATCAACGCGCTTCAAAATCGTCGCCAGCGCTGCATTGGATTTGTTGGAAAATGCCTCCAAATAAGTGAGCTTTTGGATGTGAGGGAAGGTTTACTGTGTTCAGCTTCCCCAAGAACCCACATGAACAGTGGATACAGTTTGTTTTTCTGGGGCAGCCACTGGAGTGTATCAAGTGGGTTTGTGTGTTCTGGTCATTTGAGTGACGAATGTTTTATAAACAAGGCCCAAGTCGACGCTGGATTTGCACATCATTCGCTATTAAAACAAGGAACCGTCCCTCTGATAAAAGACCCCATTCATGTAAGTACAATTGCATCAGATTTCTGTATTTCTTTTGGAAATCAGCACATAAGTGTAGATACTGTATGTTAATGGAAAAACACGAAACATCAGTATTATAGCTCCGCTCACGGCACGCCTCCAGGAGCTCGGTTTTTCCGGAAAGAATCGGAAAGTTGTATTTTTCTTTTACAAATATGATCAAACTAAAGAGTTTTTGGTTATATGAAGGATGCAGTTCTACTCTATAGGTACTCAAGATTAACATGAGATTAGGTGAAACTGTGTTTGTTATGTACCCTTTAATGTACATAACGTGATTATGTACATTAATGTGAGCTTAGGGTTTATTAATCAGACTAAATGAATGGAATATTCATATATTACATTTTGAAAGGTTTCTGTCCAGAACCTTCTTAAAGTCCTCCAGGACCGAGATGACAGCGTTCTTCACCAAACCCAACAGACATGAAAATATAAGAACATGCAAATCACACAATTTAGTTTTGAAACTGATTTGGAAAGATGTTGTATTGCATTAGTTGTTCACCAGTGGATGCTCTGCAGTGAATGGGTGCCGTCAGAATGAGAGTCCAAACAGCTGATAAAAGTAATCCAAAAGTGATCCATAGCACTCCAGACCAGTTAATGTCTTGAGAAGAGAAAAACTGCATGTTTGTAAGAAACAAATCTATCATTAAGACATTTTAACTTCATTTTAACTGTTGCTTACAAATAAAATATGAGTCCTCTCCATAAGATTGCTTTCTTCAGTTAAAAGATGTCACAGCCGAGATAAATTAAAAGAAACATATGCACAGATCAAAACAGTCCTAAACAGCTCTAAACAAATATTTTGGTGGATTTTGATGTGAGATAACAACAGAAAATTAACTTTTTTTTTTTTTACTGGAGGAAGCGTTATTATGGATTTTTGGATTTATAATTTATCCAGAAGCAACTGTTTCAAGTTAAAATGCCATAAACTTCTTTAAAATAATTAACAGCTTTGCACTTCACAAGATATTATTATTATTTATTATTTTTTTTAAAGGAGTCATACAGATTATTGTGATGCTTTTATCAGCTGTTTGGACTCTCGTTCTGACGGCACCCATTCACTGCAGAGCATACATTGGTGAACAAGTGATGCAAGGCTAAACTTCCAAAAATCTGTTTAGGGGCCGGTTGCATAAACTGTTTAGACTATTCTTAATTTTATTTCAATTTTTTCTTCGAGACTGGTCATTGCTATTTTAATTCAGTTCAGATTCAGAAGATTCAAAAAAGGTAGATTAGTTTTATTTGTATTGGGAAAGTAAGACTGATTACCCCTTGGCAACTTCTAGTTGGTCAAACTAGTTCTTAAGACAGTCTTAACATGGCGGCAAACTGGCCCCTAATGAAGAAACACACTCATCTACATCTTTGATGGCCTAAAAGTGACTAAACTGTCAGCAAATATTAATTTTGGACTGACTTATCCTTAAGGGCAAAGGTCACTGAAGTCTGCAAACATGTCAGGTGCGCATTATGAGAAAAGTCAGTCGTTCTGTAATAAATGATGCAGCTTTGGTATGAGAATGGCATTCGGCTGAAGATGCTCCTCCAGGTCAACTAAAAGCGCTTGTCCAAAGGGCTGCAGATTTATGAGTTGGTCTGAGGGCTGTGTGGTCGTCAAAGTGCCTGTATCTCGCCTTTATCTCTCGCTGTGCTTGACTCGAGCTGGCACCCTATCTGACTGTCCGTCTCACCTCTCTCCCCGGTCTCGCTGCGCACGCGCTCCAGCGCACTCTCGACGCTCGCGCTGTCGGTAACATTGAGCAGAAGCGTCTCGAGTCCGGGGGAGGCCGCCGCGCGCAGTCTGGAGGCACCAGGTTCCGGGAGACACGTGAAAACAAGACCGAAGCCGCTTTCGCAGACCAGACCGCGACGACGAGCGCCAGATCGGCCAGAGAACAGCAGCAGATCCGCGCAGAAGAGCACCTGCGGAAGGGATGGATGAAGAGGTCTTGGATAAACACCGACCTTTCCAGCTCTTGAAATAGGCTATATAAATAAATCATTAAACAGATAACTGAATACATCAATACATGCATGAATAAAATAAATATGTTTATATTTGTGGAGGAAATAAATGACTGAATGAATGAAATATATATATATATATATATATATATATATATATATATATATATATATATATATATATATATATATATATATATATATATATATATATATATATATATCAAAAATAATATATTTTTATTTGATCCCAAAAATCATTAGGATATTAAGTAAAGATCATGTTCCATGAATATATTTTGTAAAGTACCTACTGTAAATATATAAAAACTTAATTTTTGATTAGTAATATGCATTGCTAAGAACTTCATTTGGATGTTCTCAATATGGTGAATTTTTTTTTTTTTTTTTTTTTTGCACTCTCAGACTCCAGATTTTCAAATATCTCAGCCAATTATATCCTAATAAACCATACATACATGGAAAGCTTATTTCAGCAATCAAAATATTAAATTGTTCTTTTTCTTCTTCTTCTTTTTTTAATTGGCTCCCATGTTTACGTTCAACTAATTCACTTTAATGGCAATGAAAAGAACCTTGGCTATTCATTGACACTAAAGTGAATTTACTGAACCTACACCGAAAAGTGCTCATTTTAGAAGAAAATTTCACTTACACTATAGTTTACAAAAACACTGCACTGAGAAATCCAATGTTATTAACACAGAATAGAACTTGAAAAAATAGATTTACTATACATGTCCATAATTTAAGACTTTTTCTCTCATTTTTTTATTCCACATTTTTCTTACCTTTAAATACATACCTCGGTAAATGCAATTGTAACAGTTATTGTTATTACAATAATACTGTGACATTTGACCCCACTTTCATTAATTATTCAATAAATAATTGCAGAAATATTTGAACATTAATTAGTTTTTGTCAATTTATACATTTTTTGGTATTTATATACATTTATTTATAGATTTTATTTAGAATTTTATGTGAATGCTTTAAAATTGTTTTTTAACAATTCATTTATATATATATATATATTTATATATATATATATACACAAATTAAGTGGGTTTTTTATGTAGATATTTACGTATTTTATTTTATGTATTTAGGTGTTTTTTTCTCCAGCTGAATTTTAAGAGATGGTGTTCACATTCTCACCACATTCTCATACATTATTAACTTTTAAAGAAAATACAGGGAAGCAAAAGTTGTGACAACACTTTGAGAGAAAATGTTAGATTTGAATGTACCCTTGGCGTCCTCACTCAGACAGAAAGAGTGTGGCTGGCAGATTCCTATTTAGTAGTTAGCTCAAACGAGTTTGTCGTGCAACTGTGTGAAAGTTTATACGCATGAAGGACTGACCAGATTAAAACTGATTATAGTGCACAACCCTGCGGTCAAATGGAGAAACACAATGCTTGGCTGTCCGATTCTCACAAACAACATAACGCTACATTTCGATTAAAAAATAAAATAAATAAACATACATGTTAAACTATTAATATAGTTGCAATTAAAATTACTGCGAACAAAGCACGCTTTTCTTTAAGGTTCTCGTTGGTTTACAAAATAAGCTTAATGCAAAATTGGATGATACATTTTTTTGGAGTATAGACTATTTGCTATATATAGAAACTAAACATTTATAATTTATAGGTTTAATATAAAAGCCAAACAAAAACGTAATTGTAGACAGATCATTCAACAGGCAATAGTTGTCGTCGCAACTGTAATTGTACGACCCCTCATTTCTCTGTCAATGTTTATTTGGAAAAGTTTATTGCAAATTTAATAGCTTTGAATAATGACATTTTCATTAACAAACCATGCACACATTAATTCCTGCTTTGTCTTCTACAATAATAAGATAAAGACAAAATATCGGATTGTGTTCAGAACTGACAAATGTACAATGAGCAGTTATCAGTACTCCTTCAGTGTGAAAACCAGCAGATCTTTTGTTCCTGAACTCCTGATTCCCACTGCTGTTCTGATCCCAGTGCGATAATGAGTTCAAGGGTCACAGACGGACTGCAGGGTCAAAGGGCACCAAACGCAATAGTACATTCACTGAGGTTGTGCAATAAACCATAAGGACTACTTTGGCTTCTAAACATTCAATATTTAGTTGTGTTTCCATGTATTACTAAATCTGTGGTCAAAATAGGTGGTGTAATGACACTTTGACAGGTTTGGATTTAGCTGATTGAAGAACACAGGCTTCACTAGTATGATAAAGTTACTCTGTATGTCACATAAAATTTTAAGAAAAGTGTTCAGTTTTGTGCTTAAATAATTATATCACTTGTTTAATATTCTCTAAAGAAAGTTGAGATATTTTATATAATAATAAGAGTATTTTGTACTGCATAGGAAAGTTTGAAATGCTGTAAAAGGTAAAATATCTCTTTGTGATCTAGAAAATCTTAAACTCTCCAAAAGTGTTATAGAAAACATTTTCAAATGTTGTTTTTATTTATATGCAATATTGTAAAAATGTACAATAAAGTTTTAACTGTGGGTCATTTTATAATTAGGATACCTTTCATGTTTATTGATGATGATGATTTTTTACTAGCAATTGTTTTCAGAAAATTTTATCCATTAAGCGAAAATATACTGTAATCTTGCACAAATATTTTGGGCACGCTGTTTGCTTGAAAATGCAATGTTTTTGCAATGTTTGTGTTTTTTGAGTTAAAAAATTAATGCATAAAATGTAAAAGTCAAGATGATCTACATTCAATTTATTTCTACAATCTAAATGCTGTTGAAAAATAGATCCTGTTGAAATTACATTTTTGTTCAAATAAAAAAAATATTTATTTTTGCTCATTACTAACCATACATCCCCCTGAAAGTGGAAAAATGGTTTATTCCATCCATAACTGCAGCATAGAGAAAACTGACTGTTTATCCTTACAGAACTGACACTTTTGGTTTAACAGCATCTTTTAAGACTACAGCATCCGAGATGAAGGTGGGCATGTAGGAGAGAGGCAGCCAGAAGATCTTGGCATCCCAGCCTGGAGAATATCTGGTCCGAGGATGGACCGCAGCCACTGCATGCTCCATACAGCTGACCACCTTCATCAAATCTGAATCCAGCATCTTCTCATACCTCTCCTTAACCACTGTCTTTGCTGCAAACACAACCATAGGGACATAAGGAATGTGTATTAGCTTTCAGAACTAGTACTGCAAGCAGTTTGGGAGTGTGACTGTTATCTGAAAGGGGTAAATGTATTTAAACTCACTTCTGTCTATGTAATCACTGCCGTACTCATCCTTGACCTGCTGAGGCAATTTATTCCATAATCTCTGCAAATGGCTCTCAAAGATAGCAGAGTCAGTAACGCTTGTTTTGAATAATCCGGGTTCGATGCATAAAACCTTCACTCCAAATGGTGCCATGTTCCTCCTGGAGAAACACATTTAACAGTCAAAAGCAGCAATAATCAGGATACAAGCACAGGAAAAGTAGAGATAAAGATAAACAGATAAAATTTACAGATATGAAAGAATGGAGTGTGGTAATATTGTTGGTTTGGTGGTCAATTTCAACTTCCCTAATTACATTTGTACATTGTAATATATATACACTGTATATATGTTTCTTAATTTTATATTTATATATATTATTTATATATATATTTTTTTATATATATATTTTATATTTATATATTTTTTTTAAGGAGTTTCTTATGCTCATCAAGGCTGCATTCATTTGATCAAAAATACAGGGGAAAAAAATTATAATTAGGTGCCAAGTACCGAAGGTGCGTAGGACCCTATTGTGTTTGTTCCCGTTCTTATTATAATTATTCTTCCGACTGGTAGTCTATGGCAGCCCATAGAACCGAATGTGGGAAAGTTGTAATGGTTAGATATTCTGATAGAGTGCCAACATTAAGTACACAAATTTTGGTGTGTGAGACATTCCCTCTAGCGCCACCAACTGTCCAAAATTTCACTTTAATTTTGTTAATAACTTTTTAACCGTAAGGCCAATCAATTCCTCTGATTCCCCATTCCTCTGATTTCTGAGCTCATGCCGATTTGATTGCACCCTATGAAGTCATTTTCCATTATAGAAATATGGCCGCCATTTAGAATTTTTTGAAAAACATACTTTTTCGAACTTGTCCTAGACGGTTTGTCTGATTCACACGAAAATTGAACCAGATCATCTTCAGTCAGTGCTGACCAAAAGTTATGCAACTCAAATTGATTTGTCAAACCGTTTTTGATAAACGCTCAAACTAATTTTACGTAGCGCTTACAAAAACAGTCGTAAGGCTGTATCTCTGCAACGATTTATCGTATTCAGACCAAACTTGGTACATGTCATAACAAGCATGACCTGAGGCTACATACTGCGTTTCGGTGCAGCATCACCTACTGGTCCGGAAATTTAAAAAATTGCTATTTTCGCTTATAACATCTAAACAGTTTGTCCAAAAATCATTTTACCATTTCGGCCGTTTTGACTGTCGGCCATTTTGAATTTTGTGCTACAATGCTGTATTTTTTAAATGCATCAACGGATTGTTTTACGAAACATGGTATGGGTCATCATCACAATGTCCTGAAGGAGCGTGAGAAGTTTTGAAACAGCGCCACCTAGTGGTGATATTTTTTAAAATGTTAATAACTTTGGGTGTGGTCGACTTATTTTCACGAGACTCATCTAATTAGACTCCTGAAACCTTACTGAGTCCTACGATACCAAACATGCTAGGTTTCGCCTTACGGTTTGTGTAGCCTTGTGATTTAGCGCTTAAAAACCATTTGGCTATATCTTCGAAACCGCTTGTCTGATCGAGATGAAACCACCGTCAGAAGTTCGAAAACATAGGTCGATAGCTAAACACCAATGCCCAAATGCGAAAATATTGATAGTAAGAGGTAGTAATATTCAATCAAAGTCAAGAGTCAGTCATTTTTTACGTGTTTCTTCATATAAATGTCTATAACTCTGAAGTGAATTGAGATATTTTCACCAAAATTGACACACATATGTATGGTCTCACTCTGATGACACATAAAAAATGGTGGGACTTAGCCTCTTGGTGGCGCTATAATAGAACAAAACATGAAATTCCCATTGACTTCAATGCAGTTTTCTGAAATAGAATGCTATACTAAACAAATGCATTGGTGAAATATTATGAAACTCAGAATGTGCCATCAACACCATCCCCTGAAGGTACTCAAAATATTTCGAAACAGCGCCACATAGTGGTCAAAAGTTATTTTTATTTTTTTCAAAAAGGCTAATAACTTTTGAATAAATCTGGCTATTGAAATGTAGCTGGTTTTAATAGATTCCTTGGGTCAAGCCAAGAACATAGATACCAAGTTTTCCTTATTTGGCCAAACTTCTTGTCCGCCATCTTGATTTTCAGTCAAAACCTACTTTTTCGAACTCCTCATCAACCGTTGGTCCGATTTTCACCAAAATTGAATCATATCATCTTAAGACTGAGCCACCTAAAATATATGGATTTCGTTTCGATATATGAAACGGTTCTCATTTAGAGCATCAACGAATTTGCTGGAAGGATGCCAACATGCATTTGAGGCTGTATCTCAGCAAAGCTTTGACATTTTTGCACCAAACATTGTATGTGTCATTGTCAACTCACACTGACCATTTCACACTAATTTGGTAACAGCGCCACCTATTGGTTACACGTGATAAGCCAATAAATCCTATTACTAGTTGTTGTGTTTATTGTTTTCAATCCATTTTGCCTAAAATAATCTTAAAAGTTTTAATTACTCATTCCTGACGTTCTTCTGAAGCTTGCTTCTGTAGTGCTTGGTCCCGTTATTGATGCTTGCAGCTATATTATTGTGAACATTTTTCATGATGTAAATAATGCTTTTCTATTTTAAGATACATTCAAACAGATACATACACTCTAGTCTTCAGTGTCACATGATCCTTCAGAAATCATTCTAAAATGCAGATTTATTATCAGTGCTGGAAACTGTTGTGCTGCTTAAGATTTTTTCTTTTTCGAACTTGTGATACTTTTTTCAGAATTCTTTGATGAATAAAAAGAAAAGAAGAACATTTATTTAAAATAGAAATATTTTTCTAATAATATATACTATAGTTCAAAAGTTTGGGGTCAGTACATTTTTATTCTTTCTTTTTTTAAATAAAACTTTTAATTAGCTAGTATGTGTTACATTTTTAAGAAGATTTCTATTGTTAGAAAAGATTACTATTTTGGATAAATGCTGTTCCTTTTTTTTTTTTTTTTACTTTTTATTAATCAAAAAATCCTGAAAAAAGTATGCAGTTTCCTGCACACCTGTTGCCCACATTGATAATTCTAATAATAAATCATTACTTTCACAGCCAGCAGCTGGTGTGCACTTGACAGCCACCAGAGGGCACGCTTCTGGATCATTGTTTGGAACTTCAGTTCCCATCACCCCTTGCACTTATTATTATTTCCATTACCAGGCTGTTGAGCCTGGTTTCTCCCAAGGTTTTTTTCTCCATTCTGTCACCGATGGAGTTTCGGTCCCTTGTCGCTGTCGCCTCTGGCTTGCTTAGTTGGGGTCACTTCATCTACAGCGATATCATTGACTTGATTGCAAATAAAAACAGACACTATTTCAACTGAACAGAGATGACATAACTGAATTCAATGATGAACTGCCTTTAACTATCATTTTGCATTATTGAGACACTGTTTTCCAAATGAATGTTGTTCAGTGCTTAGACGCAATGTATTTTGTTTAAAGCACTATATAAATAAAGGTGATTGATTGATTGATTGATTGATTTACCCATTAGCTCACAGTAATATAAATAACCATGCTCACTTAGTCTTTTGTTGCTGCAGTATTGCTTCGGTTTCTTTGTGTTTTATTGATTCTGTGTTTGTGAAATACATCTTGCCAGTGTTTTTGCTCTGCTTTTTTTATCTTTGTTTTGGGACTAATAAACTACATTTGGATATTCTATGCTTTCCCAAGTTTTCAGTGACAGATCGTGACAATTACAATGATTTCTTAAGAATCATGAGACACTTTATTCTGGAGTAACGGTTGATGGAAATTTAGCATTGCATAACAGAAATAAATAACATTTTAAAGGATATTAAAATAGAAACCATTATTTTATATTGTAATAAAATTTTGCAAGATTACCTTTTTTTCTGTATATTTGATCAAATAAATTCATCCTTGATGAGCATAAAAGACTTCTTTAAAAAACATACAAGTGTTACTGATCCCAAACTTAAACTTAGACCGGTAGTGTGTGTGGGTGTAACAAAATTGCTTAAACGTATGGGCAAACCTGAAAATATAAAAATAAAAGCTAATTCAAAATATGAATACATATTATAATAGGAAATAAATGAAGCTTAATAACAGCTTTTTTAAGGCATTGTAAACAACATTTTACATGTGTCTTAAGATTGTCTTGTTGCCCTGTGTTTGGACTCAAAAATTTACATTTAATTACTACATATATTTATAGAAACATAAGTCTTCAGGGGAAAGAGAAACTAAAATCCTAGTCTGCATAATTGTTTGATACAAGAATGCACCTTTTGGGGAGTTCTCTACACAGCCTCTTGCAGACTCCCTGGACATATATTTAAACTTTCGTTATGATCGGTCATTCACAATTGAAGCTATCAGCTTCTGTATTTCAGCTGCAGTCCTTTGTGCTGCCTAATCAGATATTCGTTGAATAAGTTAGCATTTACAGCAGACAACATGCTTGCCAAATTCTATGTACTTGACTGAATGGTTGCCGTGTTATCATGATGATTAATTGAACATGGTTTCATTTTGTGTGGACTTTGCATTCATAAAATATATGCTGATAAATGCATATGCCACACCCAAATAATATATTGGCTTGTATCTGAGAAATGCACTGAATTTTAATTTCTTTAACCAGTTTTTTGTTATTTTATTAAGTGGTTACTGGACATACTGACCTCAGACTGTCATTAAAAGCCTCTACTCCATACTTAGTAATGCAGTACGCTCCTCCCAGAGTACTGATCCTTCCAAGCACACTTGCCACATTGACCACTCTGCCCTTGGCCTTCTTAATGAGCGGTAACACGCTCAGAGTGACAGCAACAACCCCAATCAGATTGACATTGATCATCTGTTTGAATTCCTCAATTTCCAGCCAGTCATTGGGAGCAGTTGGGAAGGAGATCCCAGCGTTGTTGACCACAGCCCACAGACCTGCAAACAGACACAACTCAATAAAACCATTTTCTTTCATCACAGGAGATTGCAAAATACACAGGAAGTGTGATGTGACATACATGTGATAAAACTACTTTAAATAAATTTAAAAATAACAATTAAATCAATTTTGTTTAGATGACATTTCAAATACTGAGTTTTAATATCATCTGAGGTTTCTGGAAATACGTGTGTGTATTGTGCATTACCCCCTGCATTGTGAATATGAAAGCATACAATTATGATATAATATGTTAACTTCATTTCTTTTAATTTGGATTGTACTTTTAAAGTCATATCTTGCATTACATTTTTTAAAAGCATCCATTTAAGATCAGGAATTAAATATTAAATGCATTCTTAATTACTTTAGATTTTAATTATGTCTCTTCTGCTCACCAAGGCTGCATTTATGTGCTCAAAATTACAGTAAAAACAGTAATATTGTGCACTATTATTATAATTTAAAATAGTCATTTTCTATTTGAATATATTTTAAAATGTAGTTTATTCCTGTGATGCAAAGTTGAATTATTCCAGTCTTCAGTGTCTCTCTGTGACTTACCCTTCTCTCCCACCAGTGTTTTAATGGTTTCTGCAGCTTTTTTTATGCTATAATTATCAGTCACATCCAAATGAAGTGTTGTGAGTTTGTCAGAGCAGGACTTCTTCAGCTCAACTTCTCCCTTCTCTGTGTAGCAGCCAGCGATGACACAGAAACCCTTTGTGTCCAGGTGTTTGGCCAAGAGATTCCCAAACCCGGTGTCACAGCCTGTGATGTACACAAACTTCTCTGATTTATTGGGAACTCGTCCCAGTTCTCTGAACCACCGATAGACATAGAAGCAGACTATGAGACCTATAATGTACAGGAACATTTCTGCAAAATAAATAAATAAATAAATACTAAGTACATACATACATTCATATATTTATATAAATACTTGCTTTTATAAGAAAAATTGATCCATATTCATGCAAAAAACCCAAAGAGAATGCATGTGGTCAAAGATCCGTTCATAAAGTACATGACCTAGTGAACCATTAACTTTTGGCTTAAGATTGTAAATCAGAAAGTAATCAGAAAGAGAGATTTCGTAGCAAAGCAAGTGTGTATGTTTCCTTATGTATTCATATTGGGCCTGTGCAAGCAAATGTTGTTTGATTGCTAAACACACGGAAGCCACGGTTCGAATCGTGAATGAATCACTCGTTTGAATCGGATCTTGTCGAAATGAGCCAAGAAAGCAGCGAGTGAACTGGTGGGAATTTGAAACAATGTAGAATAAAGCATGACTACTTTGATTTTGAATAGCTACTAAAAGCATTTACGATGAACCAAAGACGCGACTGATTTGACGGTACGTGAGTAAAATCTCGCAAATAAAAATCAACTAACCTACTGTTCGATTTTATACAATTTAATTTAATTATAACGAGCAAATTACTTCATTATTTTAGGTTAGCTTTAAAAAAAAAAAAAAAGTATAATTTCGCTGTCGAGATCACTTGATTGCGTTCGAGGTGAAAGAACCGTGGAATCTGTTCTGAACCGGTTCTGTCCACATTAACTGTTTGAAAGAACCGATTCCCAGGAAAGATTCAGACTCCACTTCATTAATTGGGCCTGTAAATTAAATCGATGTCAACAATTGTGAACTTTTACACTGTACTGTTGCAAACTTGGAACAAATAAAAGAAAGAAACCAAGTTATTACAGTGTTGAAATGCCATTATTAAAAAGCGCGTGATCAGACAGCAGGACAACTCGAACATGTTCTGACAAACCCCATTCGCAAACACAATGCATTGACCAAAAACAGGAATTTGTTCACTTGAGTCTTTCTTCTAAATTAACTCTATAAACCAATTTTGCCTTATAGACTACTTACCCTTGCTTTATATGTCGGCTTTCTAAGATATCAGTTGCTAGAAACTAGTAGGTCGTCTAAGTACTTCAGAAATGTGTTTGTTCTTTCTGCTTCGTGTGCATCTGACACCGGTTCCTGGAATCCTGTAGTGTCCGCTATTGTGCAATATTGTGTAATAACTGTGCCGTGTTGCTCCTGCAGGGGGCGCTGCACGATCAGAAAGAGCCGATCCCTTTCAGACGCAGTCTGAGATTCCGAAATGATTGGCTGCTGGTTGGAAATGTGACAGTCTCAATGGGAAAGTCCGATACATTTTCTCCAACTTTTTTCCCTTGCAAGTGCAAAGAAGCTTGTACTGATAGATGGTAATGCTGTTGGTATAGTTTATAGTATGGTATAGTTTTCTATGCATTAAATAATACACTAAAAACTCCAGGCAAAAGTCTTCATTAGGAATGATGTAATTTCTGTAATATATATATATATATATATATATATATATATATATATTAGGGGTTAAAAAAAAAGAAAGCAAGCAAGAAAAAAAAAGGAAAAAACTATTTAGATTAGATTAGGTTTAACTGTATTGTCATTGCACATGTAAGGCACAAGACAACGAAATGCAGTTAGCATCTAACCAGAAGTGCAATAAGCAGTCAGTACAGAATATTCAAGGTCTAAAATATGATACAAATGTACAATAAATATACGGATAAGGCAGTATTATGGACATAATTTACAGATTTTAAATACTGTCAGCATGATATACAGATATAGGTGTACTATGAACATACTATACAGATGAATTATTTAAAAGTTATTTAAAAGTGTATCAATTACTATAAGTGTATATTTAAAAGTACACTATAGGCAGAAACTATGAACATATCAACATCATTTACACTAGTGTAAATGATGTCTATAAGGCAATGGACAGTAAAGTGCATAGAAAATATTTCAGTGTGCAAATTTCTTTACAGTTTTATTAACATTTAAATGTAGCTTTTTATTGTAATTTTAGTTTAAGTAATTTGTATTAGTTTTTATATTTAGATTTAATTGATCTGTTTTAATTTTCTAATTTCTTATTGTATTTTATGTCGATTAAATGCAACAATTTAAATTTTTATTTTATTAACTAAATTAACTATATATATATATATTTTTTTTTTATAGTTTTACCTTTAAATAGCAATAGGAACTGGTCCTTGGCATTGGATACATTTAGTCTGTGTTTGAGACTGACAACCCAAAAATATACCTGCCAACAGGAACGGATCCAATCATTTCTATGAACAGGTACATTTCTAGTTCGCTCACTTTCTAGAGGTATGTACATCAAGATTTATATTGCCAGTATAAGAATTCAGGCCTTTGAGTTTTATTTATATTGACTAAAGTTTACAAAGAATATTAATGTCTTGCTCTTTGTTACTTACGTTAACTAATGGGACCTTATTGTAAAGTGTTACCAAAATGCCTTTTACATCCACTAAAATGTAATATTAGTATATTAGTAAACTGGTGTTTCTATTACTTCTTTTATTACTCTACTTATCTATGTTTCTCTTGATCGGTTGTGCAAGAAAATCTTTTTTTTTTTTTTTTTTTTTTTTTTTTTAGTCCTTCTGATATAAATATTTTCAGATCTTTCAGAGGTTTTGAAAATGTACTGTTATGATAAGGATTGACATAGGACGCACCCTCCCAAATTCTCCCAAAGCAAAGATGCCACTTATCAAGTGTCTTAAGTTGATCTTGGTAATGTTTTATGCTGCGCTCAGACTCCAAAGTTTGAAATCTCAAGTTTCTAATCAGTAGCTAAATTAAACAAGCTACTATAGAGATTATTTGCTCTGTAATCTAACTGGCTCATTTCTGTATTTTAATCTATTAAGTACAGTATTTATTTTGTCCACCTGTTAATTATTCTTGTAATATTTAATCGGACAAAATCATGGGCAGAGAAGAATTATGGATTCTTAAAGTGCCCCTATCATGAAAAGTTCATATTCTGGTTTTGGGAGTCCCCAACAAAAGCTTGGCATACATGCAAGGTCAAAAAAACTTTCACTGTCTTATAATATGCATTTATATTTACCTTATTTGCTCAATGACTCCCAAACGATTTGCTCAACGCTTCATTTTTCCAAACCCCGCCTTTGCATGATGCTAATCTGTGGTGATTGGTCTGATTTCTTTTCCATCTATAAAAGCAGCGTTTGTGAGCACAGTGCTGCTTTGTTTACAGCCGTTACCAGGGAAACCACTGTTTTTACCACTCCAAAAGAATGGGGTTATATCTCTGCTACAATTCTGAGCACGAAAGAGTATATTTTGAGTGTACAAAAGTGCATTCTTCAAATGCCAAGTTTTGTGGAGAAAATGTTCATCTCGCATGAAAGAAAGTACTTTACTCAAAAAATCTATTTTGGATGTAAAATAAGTTTTTGGGTTTGTGCAGACCTTCTCTTTTGTGCATGCAACATTTCACTACCTTGCTCACCTGATGCCCGCCCTCAGTCCTCTCTAAATCCAGACAGTTTGCTTGCTCAACACGACCCAATATGTGTTAAAATATGCCATAATTCCAGCCAATCAGAGACGAAGCTGCTAAATACTGATTGGCTTATTTGACAACCAAGCTTGTGCAAAAGAGAAGGTCTGCACACATTAAATATAAAACGTATTTTAATATGCAAAATTTATTTTTTGTGCGCTCAAAGTACTTTCTTCTTTGATAGACGAACATTTTCTCCACAAAACTTAGTTTGTGCGCATGCAGAATGCACTTTTGCATGCTCAAAATATAATCTCTCATGCTCAGAATAATGGCAGAGATATAACTCCAGAAGGGGCACCAAGTGGCAAAGAATGAATTTGTAATTTCAATCAGATCACGCAAAAAGACATGGGCGGGGAATATCTTAATGTTTCATGTTGACGTCAATGATTCAGAGTCAACTCTTTCTTTTGAGAGACAATAAGTTTGTACACAGCACACTTTCCGATTAAAAAACTTTGCAGGATGTTTTCCTTCACTTAGAGCTGCATTGCATGAAAAGTCATTTTTAAATATCCATAATAAGGGTCCTTTAATATTCAGTAACTAGATCTGTTATATAATCACTATGAAATGCCAGGTTAAAAATAGAAGGTAAAGAGTTATTGTCTCTGTAGTTCATCACATGGGCATTATGACTACAGTCAGATAAGACTTAATGCTTTGTTGTTGTTGTTGTTTTCATTAGTTTGTGTGATTTGATGCTGTTGGGAAGTTAAAACTGGCTAAACTTGTCCTTTTCTGTAAAACCACATCAGAAGCGACCTGAAGAATGAAGAACAGAAGAATGAAGAAGAATAAAAGTGAAGATTCTCCAAGGGACTGTGTAGATAAAACCACAAAATCATACAAAGCTGATGAAGGTATCAACTGTAGTGTGCTGTGTTTAATTTTAATTGCAAAATATTAAATGTTTTACTATGTGCAACTATTTTTTTCTATTTTCTTACAATGCAGATGCTGACCTCAAGGAAGTATTTTGTTTTTATTTATTGAATTCTTTCAATATGTATATGATATGGCAAAAATGCCACAGAAAGTGACACATGTTTAAAACGTGAGGGCAAACAATGATTTCATCATCTGCTTAAGTAATTTTGCGCTTAAGTAATCATATCACTTGTTTAATATTCTCTAAAGAAAGTTGAGATATTTTATATAATATTAAGAGAATTTTGTACTGCATGGGAAAGTTTGAAATTCTGTAAAAGTAAGGGAAAACTCTCCAAAAGTGTTAGAGAAAACATTATAAAATTTGTTTTTATTTATATGCAATATTTTAAAAATGTTGTTTTAATTGTGGGTCATTTTATAATTAGGGTACCTTTCATGTTTATTGATGATGATAACTTTTTACTAGCAATTTTTTTCAGAAATATATTTCATCCATTAAGTGAAAACATAATGTAATCTCACACAAATATTTTGGGCACGCTGTTTGCTTGAACATGCCTATTTTTAGAAATTAGTTTTTACAATGTTCGTGTTTTTTGAGTAAAAAAAAATAATGCATAAAGTGAAGTGAAAGTGACATTCAGCCAAGTATGGTGACCCATACTCAGAATTTGTGCTCTGCATTTAACCCATCCGAAATGCACACACACAGAGCAGTGAACACACACACACACACACTGTGAGCACACACCCAGAGCAGTGGGCAGCCATTTATGCTGCGGCGCCCGGGGAGCAGTTGGGGGTTCGATGCCTTGCTCAAGGGCACCTAAGTCATGGTATTGAGGGTGGAGAGAGAACTGTACATGCACTCCCCACACCCACAATTCCTGCCGGCCCGAGACTCGAACTCACAACCCTTCGATTGGGAGTCCGACATTCTAACCATTAGGCCACGACTTCCCCAAAGATGTTAAAGATGTTAAAGATGTTAAAGTCAAGATGATATATATTCAATTTATTTCTACAATCTAAATGCCATTGAAAAATAGCTTTTAGAGTTAGAGATAAATAGAGTTTAAATTAAATTTTAGTTCAAATAAGAAAATATTTATTTTTGCTCATTACTAACCATATATCCCCCTTAAAGTGGAAACATGGTTTATTCCATCCATAACAGCAGCATAGAGAAAACTGACTGTTTATCCTTACAGAACTGACACTTTTGGATTAACAGCATCTTTTAAGACTACAGCATCCAAGATGAAGGTGGGCATGTAGGAGAGAGGCAGCCAGAAGATCTTGGCATCCCAGCCTGGAGAATATCTGGTCCGAGGATGGACCGCAGCCACTGCATGCTCCATACAACTGACCACCTTCATCAGATCTGAATCCAGCATCTTCTCATGCTTCTCCTTAACCACTGCCTTTGCTGCAAACACATCCATAGGGACATAAGGAATGTGTATTAGCTTTCAGAACTAGTACTGCAAGCAGTTTGAAAGTGTGACTGTTATCTGAAAGGGGTTATTGGATTTAAACTCACTTCTGTCTATGTAATCACTGCCGTACTCATCCTTGACCTCCTGAGGCAATTTATTCCATAATCTCTGCAAATGGCTCTCAAAGATTGCAGAGTCAGTAACAGTTGTTTTGAAGAATCCGGGTTCGATGCATAAAACCTTCACTCCAAACGGTGCCATGTTCCTCCTGGAGAGACACATTTAACATAGTCAAAAGCAGTTATAATCAGGATACAAGCACAGGAACAGTAGAGCTAAAGATAACTTCCCCAATTACATTTGTGCAGAGAGAATTTATTACTGTAAAAACTAAAACTAAATAATTTTGAGTAGGTGAAATAAAGCTGAATTATTATTAATAGTAAAAATAATTGTATATATAATATTTCTTACTTTTATATATAGATCGAAACAGTATTTTTTTAACAGGATTTTCTTATGCTCACCAGGCTGCATTTATTTGATCAAAAAAAAAAAAAAGATTTCTATTGTTAGAAAATATTTATATTTTGGATAAATGCTATTCTTTTTTATGGAGCCCCTCTGGTCCCACTTTGTCAAAAAAATAAAAAATTATAAATTATAATTTAGAATTATAAAGGACTATGGATATGCAGCCTACAAGATTTACATTATAGTATTAACATAATTGATTGTGATGAACAGTACTAGTAAATAAATAGAAGCAGAACTGCAGCAAATTATATTACACTGAATATTAAAACAGAGACTATTGCACAGACATTGCATTACAGTTAAAGTTACCAAGAACAGGAGGCTAAAAGAATAGTAAACACAGTTTATTGAGGCACAAGCAGAGGAGCAGGTAGTGCACGGTGAGGTAATGGTGCTGGAGGTAGTGATAATGGGATCCGTTGGTGGAGAGTTCAAGACTCTGGAGGTAGTGGACACATACACACACCTGATGGACACTTGGAGATCGCTGGAGAGAGAGATAGTTAGCCCTTAGAGTAGAAAGATAGTTAGCCCTTAGAGTAGGCATGCAGGTTAGACCTTATTGCAAACGAGACCGGATGCTGACTGGGTGCGTGTGTGTGGTATTTATGTGAACTGGTGATTGCAGGTGGATGAGGAGCAGGTGCGAGTGATTAGTACTCAGGTGAGGGAGTGTGCTGTGATTGATTGTTGATGGAACCTGGTGTGTCTGTTACAGTACCCCACTCCCCACGGCCCGCTCCTGAGGGCCGAGGACCCCGACGACATGGTGGACATCCTCTTCCTTGTGGAGCCAGTCTTGATTGGAGTGGAAGGTGTCTAGTAAGTTCGGATCCAGGATGTCGTTGCGTGGGACCCATGAGCGTTCCTCTGGACCGTATCCTTCCCAGTCCACTAGATACTCAAGTTGTCCAACATGCTGCCGGGAGTCCAGGATGTCATGAACCTCATAGTCAGCTCCGTCATCAAGGAGGAGAGGAAGAGGGGCTTCGGCTAAGCCAGGCTCTTTGGAGGGAGAAACAGAAGGATGGTAAGGTTTGAGGAATGAGACATGGAAAGTGGGGTGAATCCAATACTCAGGTGGCAGGTGGAGGCGTGGTAGGCGCAGGCGGATGTCACAGGTTGACAGCCTTCTGTCCAGGTTGGTATGCTGGAGCGTCTGAGCCGCGAAGGTTGGCTGTCATCCTGTGCTTACGTATGGCACGTTGTAGTTGGTGGTGGGCCGCGTCCCAGACCCTCTCGCTCTCTCTTCACCAGTAGTTGATCGATGGGACATCTGAGGGTTCTCCTGACCATGGGAAGAGCGGTGGTTGGTAGCCGAGCATGCACTGGAATGGAGTGAGTCCGGTGGTAGGCTGTCGTAGGGAGTTCTGTGCATACTCGACCCACCCTAAGAACTGATTCCAAGAGTTCTGGTGGCCATGGCAGAAGGTACGCAGAAAGCGGCCGATCTCCTGAATCTTCCTCTCTGTCTGCCCGTTAGACTGGGGATGGTAACCAGAGGACAGGCTGACGGCCACACCTAGGAGTGAGTTACTATAACTAGGATACAAGTGTTGTTATCAGAGGGAGGCAGATTTGTGATGAAGTCCACACCTAGGTGTGACCACGGGCAGTTCGGGATGGGCAGAGGGAGGAGCTTGTCTGATGGTAGGTGGCGTGGACTCTTGGAGATGGCGCTGTCTTTACATCCATGGAGTTCTTTGATGGTGGTTGGAGTGGGCCAGTTCCTGACAGCGTCCACCTTCCCCTCGTCCATCCGGATGCCACTGCTGTCGATGTTATACCCAATGAACTGCACTGAGGGCTAATGGAAGGAGCATTTCTCGGCCTTGAGGTATAGGTGGAAGGCCTATACCTATTGGTGAATACAGTGGCACCATGGAGATGTTCCAGGGCAGCTGGGACGAGAGGAAGGGGATAGCGGAATTTTACAGTGACGTTGTTGATTGGTTGGTGATTGAACCTTGCGTGTCTGTTACAAGTACAGGGTCCAGTTTAATAACAAAGGGTCCATGTTTCAGACACTTCACTATCTTGAGGCCACGAGTTAGTATCCTGAGGCCACGAGTTAGTATCTTGAGGCCACGAGTTAGTATCTTGAGGCCACGAGTTACTTATCTTGAGGCCACCAGTTACTTATCTTGAGGCCACGAGTTAGTATCTTGAGGCCACCAGTTACTTATCTTGAGGCCACGGTTACTTATCCTGAGGCCACGAGTTAGTATCTTGAGGCCACAAGTTACTTATCTTGAGGCCACCAGTTACTTATCTTGAGGCCACAAGTTACTTATCTTGAGGCCATGGTTACTTATCTTGAGGTCACGAGTAAGTATCTTGAGGACACTAACCTATAGAGAGAAACCTCTCTATAGATAAATTCAGCATTGCATCACAGAAATAAATTATATTTTAAAGGATATTAGAGCAGAAACCATTATTTTATACTGTAATAAAATTTAGCAAGATTACATTTTTTTGTATTATTTTTTTTATTTGATCAAATATATGCAGCCTTGATGAGCATAAGAGACTTAATAAGTCTTACTGATTCCAAACTTTTGACCGGTAGTGTGTGTGTGTGTTTATATATATATATATATATATATATATATATATATATATATATATATATATATATATGTGTGTGTGTGTGTGTGTGTGTGTGTGTGTGTGTGTGCGTGTTATTATAAAATATACTGAATTTTGAATTGTTGGCAACAATCTGTAATAAGTTTAAGTTTAAGTTTAGTGAAATAAGAATATTAAAAACAAAAACAACATAACAAAATTGCTTAAACTTATGGGCAAACCTGAAAATATAAAAATAAAAGCTAATTCCAAATATGCTAAATGCTGAAATAACAGCTTTTTTAAGGCACTGTAAACAAAAATTTACATGTGTTTTAAGATTGTCTTGTTGCCCTGTGTTTGGACAAATTTGACATAAACTACATATATTTATAGAAACATAAATATTCAGGGGAAAGATAAACTAATATCCTAGTCTGCATAATTTTTTATACAAGAATGCACCTTTAGGGGAGTTCTCTACACAGCCTCTTGCAGACTCCCTGGACATTTACTTAAACTTTCGTTATGATCGGTCATTCACAGTTGAAGCTATCAGCTTCTGTATTTCAGCTGCAGTCCTTTGTGCTGCCTAATCAGATATTCGTTGAATAAGTTAGCATTTACAGCAGACAACATGCTTGCCAAATTCTATGTACTTGACTGAATGGTTGCTGTGTTATCATGATGATTAATTGAACATGGTTTCATTTTGTGTGGACTTTGCATTCATAAAATATATGCTGATAAATGCATATGCCACACCCAAATAATATATTGGCTTGTATCTGAGAAATGCATTGAATTATAATTACTTTGACCAGTTTTTTCAAGAGGTATCAAAATATAAAAAAATAAGTAAGTGGTTACTGGACATACTGACCTCAGACTGTCATTAAAAGCCTCTACTCCATACTTAGTAATGCAGTACGCTCCTCCCACAGTACTGATCCTTCCAAACACACTGGCCACATTGACCACTCTGCCCTTGGCCTTCTTAATGAGCGGTAACACGCTCAGAGTGACAGCAACAACCCCAATCAGATTGACATTGATCATCTGTTTGAATTCCTCAATTTCCAGCCAGTCATTGGGAGCAGTTGGAAAGGAGATCCCAGCATTGTTGACCACAGCCCACAGACCTGCAAACAGACACAACTCAATAAAACCATTTTATTACATCACAGGAGATTGCAAAATACACAGGAAGTGTGATGAGACATACATGTGATAAAACTACTTTAAATAGATAAAAAATAACAATTAAATCAAGTTGGTTTAGATGACATTTCAAATACTGATATTTAATATAATCTAAGGTTACACAGGTGTGTGTGTGTGTATGTGTGTATTGTGCATTACCCCCTGCATTGTGAATATGATAACATACAATTATAATCAAATATGTTAACTTAATTTCTTTGAATTTCAATTGTACTTTTAAAGTCATATCTTGCAATACATGTTTAAATGCATCCATTTAAGATCAGGAATTAAATATTAAATGCATTCTTAATTACTTTAGATTTTAATTATGTCTCTTCTGCTCACCTAGGCTGCATTTATGTGCTCAAAAATACAGTAAAAACAGTAATATTGTGCACTATTATTATAATTTAGAATAGACATTTTCTATTTGAATATATTTTAAAATGTAGTTTATTCCTGTGATGCAAAGTTGAATTATTCCAGTCTTCAGTGTCTCTCTGTGACTTACCCTTCTCTCCCACCAGTGTTTTAATGGTTTCTGCAGCTTTTTTTATGCTATAATTATCAGTCACATCCAAATTAAGTGTTGTGAGTTTGTCAGAGCAGGACTTCTTCAGCTCAACTTCTCCCTTCTCCGTGTAGCAGCCAGCGACGACACGGAAACCCTTTGTGTCCAGGTGTTTGGTCAAGAGATTCCCAAACCCGGTGTCACAGCCTGTGATGTACACAAACTTCTCTGATTTATTGGGAACTCGTCCCAGTTCTCTGAACCACCGATAGACATAGAAGCAGACTATGAGACCTATAATGTACAGGAACATTTCTGCAAAAAAAAAAGTGCATATATATATATATATATATATATATATATATATATATATATATATATATATATATATATTTGTTTTTATAAGAAAAATGGATCCAGATTCATGCAAAAAACCCAAAGAGAATGCATGTGGTCACAGATCATAAAGTACATGACGTATTGAACCATTAACTTTTTTATTAAATCGATATCAACAATTGTGAACTTACACGGTACTGTTGCAAACTTTGAATGAATAAAAGAAAGAAACCAAGTTGTTACAACATTGAAATGACATTATAAGAAAGAGCTTGACAATTCACAATACACAAACACAATGCATGCATCAAAAACAGGAATTTGTTCACTTGAACCTTTCTTCAAAATTAACTCTATAAACCAATTTTGCCAGACTACTTACCCTTGCTTTAGATGTCAGCTTTCTAAGATATCTGTTGCTAGAATCTAGTCAGTCGTCTCAGTACTTCAGGCAGGGCTGCCAACTTCTGAGTTCAGGTTATAGTGAGATTTTGGGGGCAGGGCTTTGTTATGGGAGAGGGGTTTATGGAGGGGCGTGGCTTGGTGTGGAAAAAAATATAAACACAAAATCCTTGCATTAGCAGAAGTGTATCAAGTATATTGATTGTCAAAGTATTTGGTATCTGTACGGAATATCTTGGGAGATTTACGTTAAATTTAATTTTCACAAACATTTTACAGAAATAGGATTAACATCCATACTGACACCACCACCAGTCAAATATATGGACATGATTGATGAGTTGTGATTGATATTAATAAAATCTTTTTAATGATTTTTAAAGCTAGATAATTTGAACAAAATAAATACAAAACGAAATAAATAAAACAAAATAGGATGCTTTGAAAAATCTCACAGACTTCACATTAGCTTATCACAATAGCTTATCACGCCTCCAGGAGCTCGCCTTTTTCCGGAAAGAATTGGAAAGCTGTATTTTTCTTTTAGAAATATGATAAAACTAAAGACTTTTTGGATATATGAAGGATGCAGTACTACTCTATAGGTACTCAAGATTATTATGAGATTAGGTGAAACTGTTTACGTTTTGTACCCTTTAAAGGGTTAGTTCATCGAAAAATCTAAATTATGTCATTAATAACTCACCGTCATGTCGTTCCAAACCCGTGAGACCTCCGTTTATCTTCAGAACACAGTTTAAGATATTTTAGGTTTAGTCAGAGAGCTCTCAGTCCCTCCATTGAAGCTGTGTGTACGGTATACTGTCCATGTCCAGAAAGGTAAGAAAAACATCATCAAAGTAGTCCATGTGACATCAGAGGGTCAGTTAGAATTTTTTGAAGCATCGAAAATACATTTTCGTCCAAAAATAGTCTTCTCTTCTCTTCCGTGTCTGTTGTGAGAGAGTTCAAAACAAAGCAGTTTGTGATATCTGGTGCCCGAACAAATCATTTGATGTCAACGGATCTTTTTGAACCAGTTCACCAAATCGAACTGAATCGTTTTAAACAGTTCGCGTCTCCAATACGCATTAATCCACAAATGACTTTAGCTGTCAACATTTTTAATGTAGCTGACACTCCCTCTGAGTTCAAACAAACCAATATTCCGGAGTAATTCATTTACTGAAACAGTACACTGACTGAACTACTGTGAAGAGAGAACTAAACATGAACACCGAGCTGAGCCAGATAACGAACAAAACATTGACTCGTTCATGAGTCAAGAACCGGTGCATCAGTTTTTGGATCACCAGTACTTCTTTCGGACAGTTCGATTCAATAAACCGGTTGAAGAAAACGGTTCACTGGTTCTTTTGTGCTCGACGGAATGGCATCATTGGCGAATATCATACATCATTGGTCATGGCAAGGTAAGCAACGATCGACACGACGATTCCTTAGTTTGCAAAGTAAATGCACAAACCACACCCCATAGTCCGAATGCCATATACTTCAGGAATGTGTTTGTTCTTTCGGCTTCGTGTGCATCTGACACCGGTTCCTGAAGTGTCCACTATTGTGTAATAACTGAGACTTGTTATAGCACTTATGCACACCCATATTGCATTGTTTTGTTGTTTTTGATTGCTTCCACTGTCATCATTTTTAAGTCGCATTGGATAAAAGCGTCTGCTAAATGAATAAATGTAAATGCAAATATATATACTAGGTTTTAAAAAATGCAAGGAAAAAACACTTGCAGATTAGATTAGATTCAACTTTATTGTCAGTGTACAGGGCAATGAAATGCAAATAGCATCTAACCAGAAATGCAATAAGCAGTGAGTATAGAATATGCAATGTCTACAATATGTTACAAATGTACAATAAATATACGAGTAAGGCAGTATATTTACATACATAATTTACAGATTTTAAATACTATAAGCATGATATACAGATAGGTGTACTATGAACATATATAGAGATGGATTATGTAAAAGTGTATGTACACTATAGGCAGAAACTATGAACATATGAACATCATTTACACTAGTGCAATGGACAGTAAAGTGCATAAAAAATATTTCAGTGTGCAAATTTCTTTATAGTTTTAGTAATTATTAATATTTAAAATTAGCTTTTTATTGTAATTTTTGTGTAAGTCATTTTTATTAGTTTTTATAGATTTAATTCATCTCAGTTTTAATTTTATAATTTCTAATTGTTTTTACGTTGATTAAATGTAACATTTCTAATTGTAATTTTATTAACTAAATATATATTTTTCAACAGTTGTACCTTTAAATAACAATAGGAACTGGTCCTTAGATCTGTTTCGAGAAACAGATCAAACATTTTCCTGTGTTTGTGACTCTAAACAGCACATTCCTGAACACAGGAAGCCACCTCAGACTTCTTCGATACTGTGTATCTTTGCTGAGCAGGAATCTCTTGTGTTATTGTAAAAAGTCCTTGAAGCGCATTCAAATTGTTTATTTAACAGAGGCAGATGTACAAAAGGACTTAAACAATTCAAAGAAAAGTGTGAGCTAGGACTGAGCCGCAGATGAGATGCATTGGATACATTCAGTCTATGTTTGAGACTGACCACACAGAAATACACCTGCCAACATTTCTAGTCAGTCGCTTTCTAGAGGTATGTACATCAAGATTTATATTGCCAGTATAAGAATTCAGGCCTTTTGTATTTATATTGACTAAAGTTAACAAAGAATATTAATGTCTTGCTCTTTGTTACTCACGTTAACTAATGGGACCTTATTGTAAAGTGTTACCAGAATGCCTTTTACATCCACTAAAATGTATTATCATGTAAATATCATGTAAAAGTCAAGGACTGATACATGATGTACAAATGACAAAGAGTGGCAAGATACAACTTTATGGCAGATTATTACATACAATGACACCAGTCTTTATCACTTTAACAGTAAAACTGATTATTAAGTGCTATGTGATTTATCACAGGTCAAAAAAATAACAGTGCAGTTATTCACTGTTCGGTCACTGACTTAATTATACACACTTTTATATTTGACCGCACTTGTGAGAGCATTTTTTTCTTTAGTTTTTTAAGGGTATTTCATTATTTTGTTAACTTGTGTAAAATTTTATCTCATCAATATTAGAGTGTCCGATATATAAAATATGAGTTTCAATATACATAAAGCCTATGCATCTTTTGCATGCTTTCTAAGGTTGTAGTTAGCTGACGAATGCATGAATGCAATATTTGTTGCTTAACATGATTTTAAGCCTGGAAAAATAATTATATTTGTGTTTCTATTACTTTTTTATTACTCTAATTATCTATGTTTCTCTTGATCGGTTGTGCAAGAAAATCTTTTTTTTTTTTTTTTTTTTTTAAGTTTAGTCCTTCTGATATAAATATTTTCAGATCTTTCAGAGATTTAGAAAATGTACTGTTCTGATAAGGATTGATGTAGGATGCACCCTCCGCGTCACATTGTATTAGAGTCATGAATTTGGCTGTTCTGAAGGCTCCAAAAACATCAACACACTTATATATTTCCTATTTTGTCAAATCTTAATCAAAATAAAAGATTTTAAAGCAAATACATGTTTGTTGATTTTTTATTAATGTTTTTTGTTTTCATTTCTACTACACTGGATTCAGATAGTGGGGATGCATAGGAGTTTTGTCATCAGTTATTGATTATTTATATTGTTTTTGAGATGACATGTCACCAGAAGGGTTGAAAGACTGCTGGTCTATTAAACAATAACCTATTAAATTATCACCTTCATACATGATGCATTTATAAAATAAGTCTAAATGCATTAGTATAAATTTGGTGTAGAAACAATTTTAACTCTAATATTGTGAGTAAATTTGATAAACAGCTACAAAGTAATGGTAAGTAACAGTATTTTCTTGTATTACATACTCCAATAATCATTGTTTTATTTACAGCTTCCAATTCTTTTTTTTACAGTGTAAACAATGTAATGTAAACATTATTCAAAATAACTATGAGTCTATTATTATTAAAACATAAATGGTACATTTTAGACCTCAAATCAAAAAATCTAAATAAATACATAAATGACGAAGGATCCTTCTGTCAGACTCACTATCATCATACTCAACATTGCAAGGCCAACTAACGAACTGATGAACCTAACAGTCATTCAACCCAATTTATTACTGATGTCTATGAGATTACGTTAATAATCTGCTGTAAACCTCGATGTGATTTGATAAGTGATTAATAAATGTGACTGAACTCAACTGAACCCCCCCCCCCCCCCCCCCCACACACACACAAACCCATTATACGCTATCTGACCTTGACCTTGATTTCTATCACCTTGACCTTGATCAGATAATGTCTTATCAGTCTAATAAATTGGAATATAGTGCAGAAGGTGAGGACCGACTGCATTGATCACGTGTAGATCTTGGTAATGTTTTATGCTGCGCTCAGACTGAACATGTTTCTAATCAGCAGCGAAATTCAAATGATCTGCTATAGACATTATTTGCTCTGTAATCTAACTGGTTAATTTGTGTGTGTTTATCTATTATGTACGGTATTTATTTTTCCACTAGTTGTTTTTAATTATTCTTGTAAAATTTTATAAGACAAAATCATGTGCAAAGAAGAATTAAAGTGTCCAAATCCTGAAAGGCTCACATTTTGGTTTTGGGTGTCACCAATAACAGTTTGACATTCATGCAAGGTCAAAAAACAAAACAAAACAAAAAACACTTTCATTGTCTTATAATATGCATTTATAATATAAATTTATGTTTACCTTATTTGCTCAACGGCTCCCAAACGATTCGCTCAGCAATTTATTTTCCAAACCCCTCCTTTGCGAGATGCTAATCTATAGTGATTTGTCCAATTGGTCGATTCTGCAAGTGGAACTGAGTGTTTTGGAGAAAATTTTCATCTCGCAAAAAAGAAAGTTCTTTGAGCGCATAAAAAAATACATTTTGGATGTAAAATAAGTTTTTGGGTTTGTGCAGATCTTCTCTTTTGTGCGAGCAACATTTCACTAGCTTGCTCACCAGATGCCTGCCCTCAGTCCTCTCTAAATGCACACAGTATGCTTGCTCAACACAACCCAGTGTTACAATATGCCATAATTCCAGCCAATCAGAGATGAAGCTGCTAAATACTGATTGGCTGCTTTTACAACCAAGCTTGTGCAAAAGAGAAGGTATACAGTCTGGTCTGCACACATTAAAAACTTATTTTAAATATAAAATTTATTTTTGTGTGCTCAAAATACCTTCTTCTTTCCACAAAATGTAGTTCGCGCGCATGCAGAATGCACTTTTGCATGCTCAAAATATAATCTGTCATGCTCAGAATAATGGCAGAGATATAACCAAAGGTGGCATCTAGTGGCAAAGAATTAATTTGTAATTTCAATCAGATCACGCAAAAAGACAAGTGGGCGGGGAATATCTTAATGTTTCATTTTGACATCAATGATTCAGAGTCAACTCTTTCTTTTGAGAGACAATAAGTTTATACACAGCACACTTTCAGATTTAAAACTTTGCAGGATGTTTTCCTTCACTTAGCGCTTGCATTGCATGAAAGGTCATTTTTAAATATCCATAAAGGCGATACTTTAATATTCAGTAACTAGATCTGTTATATAATCACTATGAAATGCCAGGTTAAAAATAGAAGATAAAGAGTTATTGTCTCTGTAGTTCATCACACATGCATTATGACTACAGTCAAGACTTAATGCTTAGGTTTTTTTTTTTTTTTTTTTCATTAGTTTGTGTGATTTGATGCTGTTGGGAAGTTAAAACTGGCTAAACTTGTCCTTTTCTGTAAAACCACATCAGATGCGACCTGAAGAATGAAGAACAGAAGAATGAAGAAGAATAAAAGTGAAGACTCTCCAAGGGACTGTGTAGATAAAACCACAAAATCATACAAAGCTGATGAAGGTATCAACTGTAGTGTGCTGTATTTAATTTTATTTGCAAAATATTAAATGTTTTACTATGTGCAACTAATGTCTTCTATATTCTTACAATGCAGATGCTGACCTCAAGTGAGTATTGTCGTGTCTTAGGGCTGATGATGAATTTCTTCAGTCAAATTAATAAGGCTCGGGAGACGGAGTTCCAGGTGTCAGAATATAGACTTTATTGCACAAAACAACAAAGCCGAGATGCCGTGCACCGTATCTGAATCTTCTGTCTGTCCGTGCACTCCTTTTATACCCTTATCTCTATACCTTATTTGGTAGTTCCGGTTTTTAATTGGCATTGCCCGCCAAGTTTGCCACCCCTTATCGCTTAATGATGGAATTCGGCCAAGTCAACAATTAAACAATCTCTTCCTATTGGTTGGCTATTGTCACGTGAGACATCCCCACAAGTCTGTTTACTACTGATGTCAGCATTTGGAAATCCCCCAAAGTTCACAGGGTTATTTCAGTTCACAGGTGCATTTCAGAGGTCACTTTAGGTCACAGATACAACTTAGTGGAATATTACCAGGATCCCCCAGTGGGAGGTCTTTTATGTGTCCAGTAGTACTGCCCTATGGGGGGGCCTTTATACACCTGACCCTCTTCATGACATCCAGTATTTGGGAATAACTCAGCATATTGATCAGTATATTGCTTTCTGTCATAGTTATGCATAATATTATAAGATAATACCATATTGAGTAAATAACATAGAATAACACATTTGTATTGAGTAATACCAAAGAATAACACAATAGTATTTTATTTTTATTTATTGAATTCTTTCAATATTTTGGATACATGTTATGGCACAAATGCCACAGAAAGTGACCCATATTTAAAACATGAGGCAAATATTGAATTTGACATCTGAGAAATAATAGTTGCATCAAAGTTCCGATCTGATTCTAATGATTCACGATCCTGCCCCAAAGTTCCGATCTGAGTCAAATGATTCGCCAACCTGCACCAAAGTTCCAATCTGAATCAAATTATTCTCAATCCTGCACCAAAGTTCCGTTCGGAATTGAATGATTCGCCAACCTGCACCAAAGTTCCAGTGTGAATCAAATGATCCGATCTGCAAATTAATTTTAAGCTGCAGTAAAGTCTGCAATAAAATCTAAATTCTGTCTGTGTTTGAAGGAATGGCAGTGACCAAATAAAAAAAGAGAAAGCACTGACCATCGGATTCTTTCAGCTGGTGAGCATTTTAATGTGATTCTGCTGTTTAGGTTGATTTATTTTTTGATTTTTCACTGTTTTTGATTTCTGTCCAGTTCCGTTTTGCCACGTGGAAGGAGGTGCTGATGATGGTGGTTGGAAGCGTGTGCTCTCTGGTCCATGGCGCCGCGTCTCCTCTCATGCTGCTGGTGTATGGCATGATGACCAACACCTTCGTGGACTATGAGCTTGAGCTTCAGGAACTGGCCAACCCGAACAAAACCTGCATTAATAACACCATCACCTGGATGGGCGGGACTGTAGTTGAGTGGCCGGACAACAGCTCCATGTACTGTGGGTGAGTGAGGATGGTTCAAGATGGAATCTGCAACCTGTCCTCACAGGAAAATTGTGGAAAATTCACAGGAAAATTTAAAAGTACAAGAGACTTAATCTAAATTCCTTAGGAAAATGATTACACACAATTGAGACAATTATAGAGCTTTAAAATAATCACGTATACCTCAGATTATTTTGTTCTAGGAGAATTTGATGAGAAATATTTGAGTTCATTGAGACTGAATTTGAGTTAATTAAATCTGAGACAACTATTTAGTGCTTAATTTGTAAATGAATAATCACCAGATCCAAAAATGAAGCGTGTAGCATTTGTTTTGGCAGGTCACGTGAGTCAAGCTTGCATCGGCTGACTTTTAGATGATAGCATCTACCGATAGGAATTCAAGACCTATCATGGCATTCCTATATAAGTGCTATTCTATATTATTCAGCAACTTTTTGCTTGCTCAGGAGCAAATTACCCTCCTCCATTCCCAGCTCCTCATTTTGCCACAGTCAGAACTTCAGGCTTTATGATATCTAGCAATTTAAAGGCACCGTGACTGAGACTAACAGTACAATTTCAGTTTTCCCAGAACTTTCAATGACGTCACTAAATGTTGATGCCACATCTATAGGAGCATCGTTCACAAGTTTCTGCATGGACACAAATCACACAACTACAGCCAGGAGCACAGGTTTTCAAAAAGGGTTCTCCAGATCTCTTAAGAAAGAGGAGAAAAGCAAATGAGATTACCAGCATCTGTTTATTTAGAAACAAAGCAAGAGACTTAAACAAAAGTGTCCATTTGAGCTCCACTTATTTATGAGTAACAAATGAGAACCTATTTGTGTTTATTTTTTTATTTTTTTTATATAAAATTTATTCTCATTTTCTCATTGACTCAAAATTGGGATATAATAATATAATAATTATATAAATATATATATAATAAAATAAAAATATAATATAATAATATAAATATATTTTCTAATATAAATAAGAAATATTTATATTTATGTACATTGCATTTATTATTTTTTACTTATTTTCATTATTTTATATATAAAATTTGTATTTAATTTTTATGTATATTTAATTATTTATATAAATATATTTAGACTTTTTTGCATTTTTTAATACATTTTTTAAAACAAGTTTATAATATTTTAATATTTAAATTAACATATTTGGATTTTTGAAAAAATAGTTTCAAATATTTATTACATTTCATTATTTATACTTTTTCTATTTTTTTTTTATTTTCCAACAACTTTAACAGCCAGAAAAGCGTTTTGGAGAAAGAACTACAGGATAGGTTCAAACATTGTAAAATTTGTTACTTTGCATTTTGCATATTTTAAATGTTCTTGCTCTGTCTTTCTTTACAGTGTGGATATAGAGGCTGAAATGACCAAGTTTGCATTATACTATGCTGTAATTGGAGTTGGAGTCCTTATTCTGAGTTACTTTCAGGTATATAAGCTTAAGTTTGTTCTCATGTCATATAAAACTTTTTACTGTAATTGCCTTTCAGACAAATGCACTTCAAAGGAATGGTGCAATATTAATGTCTGTCCAGTATCAGAAATGCAGTCAGGGTTTTAACATACACATCCTTTATTTTTTTGATCTCAGTGGTGCTACAGATTTGCCGGAGACAGAGATATTATTAAGCCAAATTCACAGTATTCATGATAATCACTCTGGTTTCAGATCGCTCTCTGGGTTTCTGCTGCCGCCAGACAGATACAACGCATCCGGAAAATGTACTTCAGGAAGATAATGTGCTCGGAGATTGGCTGGTTTGACTGCAACTCCATCGGGGAGCTGAACACAAGGATATCTGAGTTATATTCAAGTCTTTCTGTGTTATCTTGTACTATTGTTAGATTTGTTCATGAATCTGTCATTGGTGGTGTTATATATTAAACTTTGCATTGATTGACAAATGTAAACATGCATTTTTAGTGGATGATAAACAATACATGTAGTACATTGTAAATATATGTTTCTTGGAGGTTGAGTTTTGAAGCATGCTTTACAAGAAAATATTTTTTTAAGAATTACTTCAAAAGTTCACTTTTAATTGAATGCATTACTTATCATTTCTTTGTAATTATTACTTAAAGGGGGGGGGGGGGGGGGTGAAATGCTATTTCATGCATACTGAGTTTTTTACACTGTTAAAGAGTTGGATTCCCATGCTAAACATGGACAAAGTTTCAAAAATTAAGTTGTACGTTTGGAGGAGTATTTCAGTTCCAAAAATACTCCTTCCGGTTTGTCACAAGTTTCGGAAAGTTTTTTTCGAGTATGGCTCTGTGTGACGTTAGATGGAGCGGAATTTCCTTATATGGGTCCTGACGCACTTCTGCCGGAAGAGCGCGCGCTCCCGTATAGCAGAGCACTGAGAGCACAACAGACTTCACTGATCAGAGCGAGAGCGTCGCGAAATGTCACAAAAGGAGTGTGTTTTTGGTTGCCAGGGCAAGACAACCCTGCACAGATTACCAAAGAAAAAACAGCATTAAGGGTCCAGTGGATGGAGTTTATTTTTACAGAGCATCGACGGAGTTGTGCAAGTGTTTGTGTTTGTTCCCTGCATTTCGAAGATGCTTGTTTTACAAACAAGGCCCAATTTGACGACGGATTTGCGTATCGTTTATTTCTTAAGGATGATGTAGTCCCAACAAAAAAGGGTCACGATCGTGTGTTGGAACCGCATGCGGTGAGTAAAACTGCTTCAAATATCTCTGCATCCTTGTTAGTGCGTCCCCTCCCATGCCGGAGACCCGGGTTCGAGCCCCGCTCGGAGCGAGTCGTTGCTGCTGCTGCTCTCGTTCAGTTTCAGCCTCGGGATCTGATTCTGGATCATAAATAAACGGCTGAATCTGACTGTTAGCCATGGTTTGTTTAGGATGATGGTTTTTTCCTCATGTTAATGTCAGCTTCCAAACGCTCTCAACGCAAAAGCTTACTCGCGCTCTTGATTCTTTAGCTCCGCCCACACGTCACGCCTCCAGCCGGTCATGTTTTTCCGGGGAAAATCGGTACAGACTATCTTTCTCTTATGAATATAATAAAACTAAAGACTTTTTGGAGTTATGAAGGATGCAGTACTACTCTATAGGTACTCAAGATTAACAGGAGATTAAGTGAAAACGAGCATTTCACCCCCCCCCCCCCTTTAAATGTACTTTCAAAATGTTTCAAAACAACTCCTACTCTAATTTTATCTGTTATAATAAAATCCAGTTTATTTTTCCATGTAGTGACATCAACAAAATCAACAATGCTATGGCAGACCAGGTCTCTATCTTCATCGAGAGGATCTCAACGTTCATATTTGGCTTCACGGTGGGATTCATCGGCGGATGGAAGCTGACGCTGGTGGTGATAGCAGTCAGTCCTCTCATTGGACTGGCTGCAGGACTCATGGCGATGGTTGGTGTTGCTACAGAAAGTTTAATATGATAAATGTTGAGGAATCTCATGATGTAATGCATGATTTAAAGGAATAGTTCACCCAGAAATGTGATGCAAATTTACTCTACTAGTTTGTTTCTTCATCAGAACAGATTTGGAGAAGTTCAGCATTACATCAATTTGTTCACCAATGGATGCTCTGCAGTGAATGGGTTCCGTCAGAATGAGAGTCCAAACAGCTGATAAAAACATCACAATAATCCACAAGTAATCCACACCACTCCTGTCTAACAGTTCATGTCTTGTAAAGTGAAAGACTCTTTCTCTTCTTGTATTATTTCTCCATTGAAAAAAAGAAATATCATATTTGAATCAGGAGATAAATATGCACAGATCAAGCAATGCAAACAAGTGAAAACAGTCCTAAACAGTTCTAAACAAATATATCAGTGGATTTTAAGGTGAGACAACATCAGAGACTTTTTTTAACTGAAGGAAGTGTTATTATGGATTATGGACTTGCTTATTACAAACATTCAACATTTCACTTCACAAGACACGAACTGGTGAAATGGAGTGATGTGGATTACTTGTGGGTTATTGTCATGTTTTTATCAGCTGTTTGGACTCTCATTCTGATGGCACCCATTCACTGCAGAGCATCCCTTGGTGAGCAATTGATGCAATGATACATTTCTCTAAATCTGTTCTGACGAACAAACAAACTCATCAACTCATCTTAGATTAAAATGTAAAAAAAAAATTGTTTCATCATTCAATCACCCATCATTGTATATTTTTGATGTGAAGGCTGTAGCAAGGCTTACAGGTCGTGAGTTGACGGCCTATGCTAAAGCAGGAGCAGTGGCTGATGAAGTCCTTTCCTCCATGAGAACGGTTGCCGCTTTTGGAGGAGAGCACAAGGAAACAGAGAGGTACAGCGTGCCCTCATTATCTGCCAATGCAAACCTATTTACACCAAATGAAACTGAATAATATTTAATGAGAAAACACACTGAATGTAAAGGTATTTCTGGAATAATGTGGATTTTAAAAAGTGGGCATTAAGGTTTGAATGAAGGGATGGAAAGATGTCACAGTGTCTGGTCTGCGTTTCCCTGGGTGTCCACTAGTGGTCTCACTTCCCCATAGTCACCCCACTGCAGGCACTACAATTCCCACAAGCCTTTGTCCCATTCATCACTGTTAATTGCACACCGGAAACGGGAGATCCAAAAGCAGTGTTTTAACAAGGTAATCCAAAAATCATAATCCCAAAAACAGGCAAGAGAAACACAAGGGAACACGAGAAAACCGGTTGATGGAAAACAAGGACTCCATGAAACAGAATGAGACAGGCTGGTTTATATGGACAGGTGAAAATGATGAAAGTGGAGACAGCTGAGTTTATACCAGGTGTGCAATTAATTAACAGTGATGAATGGGACAAAGGCTTGTGGGAATTGTAGTGCCTGTAGTGGGGTGACTATGGGGAAGTGAGACCACTAGTGGACACCCAGGGAAACGCAGACCTTACACTGTGACAAAAGAGTGGTGGTGATGTAATTTATGACGTACAGTAAGACAGAGCAAGTAATTGCATCTTGGTGAAAGATTACAAAAACATAGTTTTTGTTGGGATGAATCTTCCAGTCATGCACAGCTAGATACTGTAGAGTGTGAGATTTTTAATGGTAATTTCCACAGGTATGACAGGAACCTCGTGGAGGCCCAGGAATGGGGTATTAAGAAGGGAGCAATCATTGGTGTGTTTCAGGGTTACCTTTGGTGCATCATATTCTTGTGTTATGCACTGGCTTTCTGGTACGGCTCAAAACTGGTCATTGAAACCAAGGAGCTCTCGCCCGGCGACCTTGTTCAGGTATGACATCCAAGTGTGGACACAGAAGGAGAAGTTTCATCTTATTTTATTCTATTTAGTTATTTTCAATTTTTTAACCTGTCACTTTTGGTCTTAGATTATTAATGTGCTGTGGCAATTTTTTTTTACATTAATGGTAATTAAAAGTTCTGTGCATGAAAGTTATTAAAAATATCAATAAAAATAGGTAATAATAATGATTTTAAATATATAAAAAAGAAACAAGAAAGATATAGAGAAATAAAAAATAAAGCTGTATCTTTCAGTCAGAAGGATGGAACACACTTTATTTTATGAAATATCCTTTATTCTCTTCAGGTATTCTTTGGTGTTCTTATGGGTGCCGTGAATCTGGGCCAGGCCTCTCCTTGTCTTGAGGCCTTTGCTTCTGGTCGGGCCGCAGCCAAAAGTATATTTGACACTATTGACAGGGTGAGAATAACACAAACACACAGTTCTTCTCACAAAATCAATGAATTTCATTCTTTCAGCTTCAGGGAAAGATTAATCACCGTCACATCCTGTTCCCATACAGGAACCAGAAATCGATTGCTTCTCAGAAGAAGGTCATGCGTTAGACAAAGTTAAAGGTGACATTGAATTCCACAGTGTTCACTTCAACTATCCCTCCCGTCCGGAAGTGAAAGTGGGTTATGTTTTTAAATCTAATGTCTGCATTAAACAGTTAAATTGTATCCAGGTTTGATTGGCTGTATCTTGTGTTCAGATATTAGATGATTTGAATTTTGTGGTCAAAGCTGGTGAGAACACTGCATTTGTTGGACCAAGTGGATCAGGAAAGAGCACAACAATTCAACTCATTCAGAGGTTCTACGACCCCAAAGAAGGAATGGTACAGTAATACAAAACTATAGTGTTAATTATATTATATATACTCTTACAGTATTTATTAATAGATTTATATTTTTAGCTTTTATTTTCACATGTTCAGTTGACTTTATTTTCATTTAATTTCATTTAATTAGATTTTTTTTATTCTTTTTTTTATTTCTATTTATCTTTAATTTATTTTTATTTAAGTTTCAGGTTTAGTCATTTGAAGACTTTGACTTATTTAAGTAAGGACTGCTAATTATGTCAGCTCTAACTTTTATTTTTCATCAAGTATTTATATTTTATAATATGATATTTGAGCTTAATTTGAATTACTGAAAAGTTTTTTTTTTCAATAGTTTTAATTAACAATAAAGAAACAACAACAACAACCAAACAATTAAATAAATACATAAATACATTTGTTTAGCATTTAATTTTTATTTAATTTCATTTGATATTTATATTTTGTAATATTTTATCTTTAATTCAATGCCTGATTTTAGATTTTTAAAGAGTTTTAGTTAACAATATTTACACTGGTCAAACATCTTAATTTCATAGGACATTGGTTATTTACAAATAATGAATCAATCAATAAATACAATTATTTATTTAGAACTGAATTTTTATTTTTCACCAACATTTTATTATATTTGAATTAGTGAAAGAAAAACAAGTTTAATTTAACATTCATAACACTGGTTCACACTTACACAGTTTCTAAGATTTCCAACAATAGAACAATTAATGAGTGAATTAATATGTATATATAATTAATCTTATTAGTTAAAATACCTCCTTAAATACAAGTAATGCAGTAAAATCTAAAACCAAATGTCTGACCTAGTGTTGAAAATCAAAACGATTGTCATTTTTAGGTCACGCTGGATGGTCAAGACATCAGAAGCCTGAATATCCAGTGGTTGCGTTCCCTCATTGGTGTAGTGGAGCAAGAGCCTGTTCTGTTCGCCACCACGATCGCGGAGAACATCCGATACGGCCGTCCTGGAGTCACCATGGAGGAGATCATAGAAGCCACCAAACAAGCCAATGCTTACAACTTCATCATGGATCTTCCTCAGGTGCCACCTACTGTATAAGATCAGTACATGCATTACCTCACTGATCAGTTACACAAAGTAACACGGGAAGTGCTTGGAGATTTTTTTCGATTAGTTTTGCATATATTAAAAGGGTTCATATGATGAGATTTCTATTTTTCCTTTTCTTCAGTGTGTTATTTAGCTATTTGTGCATGTATAAGATCTGCAGAGTTAAACAGCTCAAAGTCTCCCACAAAAATATTTATTCTCTCTAAAAGAGGCCAAACCGGGTTAAAACGCCTCATTCTAACATGCCCCACATCTCTACGTCACGAGGTGGAAATATTTGCGTAATACCGCCCAAATGTCACGCAAAGAAAGAAGGCGTGGTTTCAGCAACACAGTTAGTATTGAAGCAGTCATGTCAGGGAGACGCTGTGTGTTTCTGTGCCAAAGCAAAAGCACTTTATTTGGTCTTCCTGAAGAAAGATGCAATGAGGAATCATTGGTTAAGATTTACATACAACAGAACAGCACAACCCAGATGTTCAGGAGGACAGTTTTGTGAACCTATGACATGTTGGCTTTCAACTTTCAAGGCTACAAACTTTGCACCCTACAAGGCTGGCTGTGCAAAGGCTATTTCTAGAAAAAATGGGTCACCTCCGACTTGACTTTGATAATCTGGCACTTATTCTGAATCAGCGACTGTAAGCATGTTTCCTTAATAGTTTAAATATGTGCTCTTGACTCAAATGCAGAGTTCTGCCTTGCGTAGAGTATCGCATTGTGTGTGTGTGTGTGTGTGAGAGAAAGACAGGGTAACGTGGAGTCAGCTTTCTTAATCGCAGCTTGTGTACTGCATACACATACTCTACTTTGTAGAGAACAATGTGTTTGAGAGGAACTACAATAATGTACAGTATTTGAAAAATAATGTGCTACTTTAAAAAAAAAAAAGAGAGAGAGAGAGAAGGGCAGCTGAGGCCTAATGGTTAGAGAGTTGCTTTTGTTGTAATGTTTTTTTTAATATTAAAGCATGTCAACCTATACTGTTACACCAAATAATGATCTTTAAAATAGCATCTTATGACCCCTTTAATTTTTCATATCAAGCTAAATGAATTTGATGACACTGTCATATCATGCAGAAATTTGACACATTGGTGGGTGAAGGTGGGGGTCAGATGAGTGGAGGGCAGAAACAGAGGATCGCCATTGCTCGAGCGCTGGTCAGGAATCCCAGAATCCTCCTGTTAGACATGGCCACGTCAGCGCTGGATAACGAGAGTGAGGCTCTAGTACAGGAGGCCTTGGATAAGGTAACCTATTAACTAAGACCAAAACTAAACTTCTCCAAAAGTCTTCAAGCTGCAACCATCAGTTCGGCACAGTCCCTTATCCTGTCCTGACTTTTTGAAGTATAGTCACACCCAGATTTATTCAGACACCTTCAACATTTCTCATATTATTTCAGTCTATTATCTCCTTTTATCTTCAACAGTTTTAGTACCCTATAATTGAATGTTACCTGTTGTACTTTTATCTTCAACAGTTTTAGTACCCTATAATTGAATGTTACCTGTTGTACTGAATTCTGAACTTGTAAGCAAATGCAGGTTTGTTCAAGAACGAGTCATTTCCATGTATTTGTTGTTGCATGCAATCATTCGATGGCATTTTTCAGGCTCGACAGGGAAGAACGACTATCAGCATCGCACACCGTCTGTCCACCATCCGCAACGCCGATGTGATCGTGGGCTTTAAGCATGGACGTGCTGTAGAGAGAGGCACACACAGCCAGTTACTGGACAGAAAGGGAGTTTACTTCACACTAACCCTGCAGAATCAAGGAAAGGATACAGAGAGCGATAAACCGGAGTACAGTGAGTACAGAGAGATTTGGAGGTCACTGGAAACCTGTATTCTGGTATTTTTCCATGAAACACGGAAGCAGAAATTTTGCATCACTTCATTAGTGTATTTTCATGCATTGTAAACTATGTCCATCCATGTATTTTTATGTGTATTATAAAACCAAAACAAAACAAAAACTTTGGAAGCCTAAAAAATGAAAAAGGTAATTTTCATAGAATTGAGTGACAAAATTGCAATTCTGAGATTTTTTTTTATTTTTTTTTTTAATTGGTCTTTATAACTGACAGCTGCGAGTTCATCTCATAACTCTGAGGAAGAAGTCATTATTATGAGATATAAACTTGCATTTGTTAGAAAAAAAAGCCAGAATTGTACGATATAACCTAGCAATTTTTAGGAAAAACCGGATTGCACATTTATATCATGCAATTCTGACAGAAAATCAAGACAACTGGCAGAAAAAAAATTAAAATTGTGAGATTTTTTTTTTATTGTTTTATCCAGTGGTGGAAACAGGCTTACAGATTTAGTTTTCTTGAAAACATGGGATGGAAATGCATTATTTTCAGATGTTTTATGCAATGCTCTAATTTATCACATTTGGATGGAAGCATAGCAATAGTGACTACATTTCTCAATGACAATAACTCAACAACATAAAACTTTTATAGTGTAGTATATTATTCTGAATTGATGCAATAAAATAGCACATGAAGGTGGTTTAGTACTTTTTGGATCTTAATGTCATTGCTTAGAAAAGAGCAGCATGGAGATAGTTTTAAACAACAGGAGGGTCAATGACATTGTGTGCATTTTTGGTTGAACGGTTTCTTTAAACACTAACTTGACACTGAATCACACAGCTGCTGAGATGACCATTATAGAGGAGGAGGGACTTGAGAAAGTAAGGAGCTTCAGCAGAGGAAGTTACGAGAGTACCTTAAGGTACATAAACATTATGACTTTTATTTTGAGAGGGGAGTCCAAAATGTTCTGTTTTTAAACTAAAACATCTTTCCTATAGGCGATCTTTGAGACAGCAATCACATTCTCAAATGTTAAACAGCATTCCTGATGCCATATCTGGAAAATTCAAAATCCACTCGGACCATTTAGAAACTGAGGAAGCTGAAGTAAACAACAAGGTCTGGAACCGAGAACATTTAGATACAGTATCGCACATGCAGTGCTTTCAACTTTTATCTGAAGTTCCCTATCTTGTCTTGCAGAAAAGCAATGGTAAAGATGAAGAAGTCATTGAACCGGCTCCAGTGGCACGAATCCTGAAGTATAACCGTCCCGAGTGGCCATATATGCTGCTGGGCTCTTTAGGTGCTGCCATCAATGGATCGGTCAACCCCATCTATGCTCTTTTATTCAGTGAAATCCTTGGGGTGAGACACACACGTAACATGACATACAATCTGATTAATGTTTCTGTCTTTAATCCCTATCCCTAAATATTACATGTACCTTGTTGAAAGGGTTTTGAATAAAATGCAGCATCCCATTAGCTGTATAATCAGCTTGATGATATTTTAAGTCACAGTTTAACAATATCATGGTTGATTTTCAGACATTCTCCATTCAAGACCTGGATAAACAGAGGATGCAGATAAACAGGATTTGTATTTTGTTTGTCAGCATAGGAGTCCTGAGCTTCTTTTCACAGTTCTTACAGGTATTTCCTCAGTTCCTTATTGAGGTTTTTTTGTATACCTACATTTTAAAGTGCCACTATTATGGGTAATGAAAGCTTCATATTTTGGTTTTGGGAGTTGGTTGACACTTTCATTGTCTTATAATATGCATTTATTTTTACCTTATTTGCTCAAGGTCTCCCAACTGATTCGACAAATCCCCCTCTGTGTGACGCTAGTCTGTGGTGATTGGCTGATTTTATTTCCACTTTGTAATAAAAGCAGCATGCAGTGCTGCTTTGTTTACAGCCGTTACCGGGAAACCTGTGTTTACTGCTCCAAAAGCAGCCCCTAGTGGTGAAGAATGGATGTGCATTTTCATTCAGAACAAAGCAAAAAGACCAACAAGTGAGCAGCAATATGCTAATGTTTCATGTTGACTTAAACATGAAACGGCTTGGGATTCGTTTTTAAAAATGACTCGTTTCAATGATTCAGAGTTGACTCTTTCTTTTAAGAGAGAATAAGTTTATACACAGTGCACTTTCAGATTTAAAACTTTGCAGGATGTTTTCATTCACTCAGAGCTCTGTTACATACTGCGCGAAAGGTAATATTCAAAAATTCATAATAGGGGCACTTTAACATTACCCATGAAAAATTTGTGTGGTGATATTACAGCAGGCTGTGACGTAATATTCTGTGATATGTTTATGGCAGGGCTACTCTTTTGCCAAATCAGGAGAGCTGTTGACTCGCAGGCTGAGAAAGGATGCATTTCAGGCAATGTTAAAGCAAGAGATGGGCTGGTTCGACAGCCCCATTAACAGTCCTGGTGCTCTGACTACCAGACTAGCCACTGACGCCTCCATGGTGCAGGGGGTGAGTGACAGAAGATACAGACTAGAGAATACAATAATAACAAAAAATGTTGCAAAGCTGGAGAAAGCATTCATTTTATATGCAAAGAGTTGTTTCTTAAAGGCACAGCAGCAAAAAAAATAAAAATAAAACTTGAGGGGGAAAGTTCCTTAAAATAACATCTTAACAGGGATAGTTACTGTCATCATATACTCACCTCAAGTTGATCTATTCCAATATTTATTTCTTCTGTTGAACACTAAATACGTTTTTTTTTTTTTAAGAATGTGGGTAACCAAACCGTTACAGCAGCCATATCCCTCTGTATAATGAATAAAGCTCTCATTTCTTATGCAAAGGGATGTTTCTTAAAAGTGCAGAAGCAATAAATAAATAAATAAATAATTCCAATAGAGAGCACAAAAAAGGGGTTATAAAACATACTTGTGACTGATTTTGACCCATAGAAACTTTACAAACATTATAAGTGGACTGAGAAGTTTCACATGCCACTTTAATGTTTACAAGAAAATACAATAATAAAACATGTTGCAAAGCTGAAAAAAGCACTCATTTTAATATGCAAATAGGTGTTTCTTAAAGGGGCAGAAGCGAAAATTGAGTATTTAAATCTAAGGATCAGAGAGAGCATAGAAAATGTATGGGAAAACTATGGAAGCATATGGGTAGCATTATTCAATTTGGGATGTAATATGCAAAATGACAATGCAATATGTAAAATGGCAATGCATTTCTGTATTTACATTTAAATTTTCCAATACATTTGTGCAACGTTTGGTGCAAAATGAAAATGAAAATTAAATTACATAATTTTCATTTGCCATTTACTACACCAGTTTTAATATGTAAAATGAATATTAATTTTAACGCTTTATAAGTTGCAAAATTAAAATGAAAATGTATTACAGAAATGATTAGATATGTCTAACATGTTAAAGCAAAATCTGTGGCAAAATGATCATTTAAATGCTATTTTTCTTAATTGCATTAACACTCACAGTCAAGACACTTACGATTGCATTTTCATTAGGTGTCCCGCAATGAATGTAGCAAAACTCAATGTGCACATTGAAAATGCATTCCGAGCCGATCACGTGTCCCCGCCCTCGCGCCACGTCGATCATTGTGTGAACAAGGCGGGGCTTACAGAAGGTCAGAGACTCAAGTCTCAAGAAGAGGATTCAATCAAGTGAGACAACATGGACAAGACAGTTGGTCCGTGTATGTTTTGATCATTTCGGTTTATGGCTTCAATATTTCATTCCCTCTTGTGGGCGGAGCTGAAACGCTGCTTTCATCTGATTGGTCGAATCGGATCGGTTTTCATCTGACAGCCTTCAGCTCGGTCTTGTCATTCTTTCAGGCAGAATAAGAGTCAGTGCGAGTGAAGCACTGAAATGTCTGAAACTACGCTCACTGTTAATTAGCATAATATTTGAATCAGATGTAGCTGGGCACATAATTCGTGCTGCTGAGACCTGCAAATTATTTCTAGGTTGTAGTATTGTACGAATATTGTCCCACTGATAAATACAGTGCAAATAGTTATGTCCCTTTGGATAACAGTGAAGTGGAAAGAAATATAGTTAAATTTATGAAATAAAATTAAATAGGATTTTTTGGGAAGGTAAGTCTGGCCAGTTATACAAGCAACACGAGTCGGACGAGTCTAAAGATATGAGCTGAATTGGGTGAAACATTAAAGTTCTAGTCTGTGTCAATTACTCTCATAATAAATAATAATAATAATGTTAACTGTATTTTTCGGTATAAGTTGCATCAGTCCAAAAATACGTCATGACGAGGGAAAAAACATATATAAGTCGCACTGGACTATATGTCACTTTTATTCAAGACCAAGAGAAAACATTACCGTCTACAGCCGCGAGAGGGCGCTCTGGGGTAGGCTACAGGAGCACTGAGCAGCATAGAGCTAATTTTACTATTTTTATTTAGAAATGTAACTATATTCATTTTTACAATTATTTATTAATGTCACACACACACACACACACACACACACACACACACACACACATACCTAGTGCCTTATGACTTAAAAGATGAGAGTGGTAAATGTTACAGACATGGAACTGTTCAGTCTATTATTGATTTTAATTTCCACTTCACTGTATCTATAAAATACTGTATGTATGGAAATGTATATACAGAAATGCATTGCCATTTTACATATTGCATTGTCATTTTGCATATTACATCCCAAATTGAATAATGCTACCCATATGCTTCCATAGAAAACAACATTTACATTCACTTTACATTTACACTTAGTCATTTAGCAGACACTTTTATCTAAAGCTACTTACAAATGAGGACAATGGAAGCAATCAAAAACAACAAAAGAGCAATGATAAATAAGTGCTATAATAAGTCTCAGTTAGGTTAACACAGTACATGTAGCAAGGGCTTTTAAATAATATAATAAATAAAAAGAAAAAGAATAGAAAAAGAATAGAGCAAGCTAGTATTAGAGGGCTTTTTTATAATTGTATAATAAATAAAAAGAAAATAGATATAATACAAAAAGATTATAATTTTTTGGGTTTTTTTAAGAATAGAATTAGAATAGTGAGTGCTAAAGTTAGAGGGTCAAATAAAGATGGAAGAGATGGGTTTTAAGCTAAGGACTTAAAAAAGCACTGATTTCATAAGCAAGGGGCATGATTTGTAAAGTCAAAAGCAAAAACAATTTTTTTTTTTAGAGGACTTCAGTGAGAAAAAATGACATTGTAAAAAATAAATTTTCAAAGATTTAAGATAATTTATATGGTTAAGTGTATGTTTGATTGTGTTCAATGTGCTCTTCAAAGGCTACAGGCTCACAGATCGGCATGATTGTGAATTCACTGACCAACATCGGTGCTTCTTTCATTATTGCATATTACTTCAGCTGGAAACTGAGTCTTGTGGTTACCTGCTTCCTTCCTCTCATCGGCCTCTCTGGAGTCTTTCAGGCTAAAATGCTGACAGGATTTGCTAATGAGGATAAAAATGCATTGGAGGCTGCTGGACAGGTACAAAAAAGACATGTTAAATGAAGTCTGATTCATTCATTTAAATGCAATATTCATGCTTTCACTAAGGCAGCAAATACACATGAATAAAATGCAGTGTAGTCAGCAAAAAAACAATGTACTGGTTTTAGCATTCTGGAGTATTTAGTATTGTGAAGGATTTTGAGTTTGTTTTGCAGTTAATAATACTTTAGTTTAAGAAACACATGATATGTTAAATAAAATAGTTTCCTTTTTCAAATAGAAAGTTTAAAAGAACAGTGTTTATCAGATATCCTGAAATGAAATGTAATGTATCAGGGTTTCTTTTTTCAACTCTGATTATAATAAGAAATATTTCCTGAGCAGCAAATCAGCGTATCAGAATGATTTCTGAAGGATCATGAGACACTGAAGACTGGAGGAATAATGCTGAAAATTGAGTTTTGCATCACAGGGATAAACTGGATTTAAAAAATGCATTCAAATAGGAAACAGTTATTTTAAATTTTAATAATACTTCACAATATTACTGAGTTTACTGTATTTCGATCAGATAAATGGAGCAAAACAGACTTCTTTCAAAAGCATCGTACTGAACCTGAAAGCTTTTGTCCTGCATGTTTGCCAAATGATCATTATTTTTGCTATGTATATGTCTGTTCATACAGGTGTCCAGTGAAGCTCTGAGCAACATCAGGACCATCGCCGGTTTATCCAAAGAGAAACACTTTGTGTCTCAATATGAGGAGCAGCTACAAGCACCTTATAAAAGGGCAAAGAAGAAAGCTCATGTTTATGGGATCTGTTTTGCATTCGCCAAGTGTGTCATTTTCATGGCCTTCGCTTGCTCTTTTCGATACGGCGGCTATCTGGTCAGTAATGAGGGGCTTCCATATATGATGGTGTTCAGGTCAGTTAATGTCTGGATTAATGCATGCAGGATTTACAGCTAAGCATCAGTTATAAGCATGCATAATTCACTAAAGGGAATTTTTTGAAATATACCAGTCGATCAGTGTCATTAAAATAAATGCTGTGTGTGTTATCCCTCAGAGTCATTTCAGCTCTGGTGACCAGTGCCACCGCACTTGGCAGAGCTTCGTCTTTCACACCAGATTACGCCAAGGCCAAGATAGCTGCTTCACAACTCTTCAAACTGTTGGACAGGGTTCCCAAAATTAGCATCAGCAAAACAGAAGGAAAAAGTTGGGTAAGAGAGTATCTGGGTTTTTTTTTTTTTCTCCCAGTTGTTACTTTGACCATTTCCAATGTTCTCTTCTTTGCTGTTACAGAATCCCTTTGAGGGCCAAATAGAATTCAAAGGGTGCAGGTTCACGTATCCCAGCAGGCCAGACATCCAGGTTTTGAGGGGACTGGAGGTGTCAGTACATCCAGGACAGACGCTTGCTTTTGTGGGAAGCAGCGGCTGCGGGAAGAGCACCAGCGTTCAACTGCTGGAGCGATTCTATGACCCCGATGAAGGTCAAGTGGTATGAAACCACATTTATTGCATCTTTACATAAATGCATTTAGGAGATACTTTTATCCAATGCAAATTACAAAGCAAAACAAAAGCATTTAGTCACAGAGCCAATAATATATTTTTGATGCATTTTTAATTTGCATTGCATTATTGCAAGAATTATTACCACATATATTTTTTAATGTTCACATATATTTTAAATGTCAAATCTAGTTTAAATAATCTTGCCATTTGAGTAAAAACAAACAAGGAATTGCAGCTACTAGATGCTATTAAAATATCTCTTAATATGTCAGATGATGAAATGCAAAATCCTTGATTGTGACAAACAAACTATGGCTTTCTGTTCTTGCCCTAGCTGATCGATGGACATCCATCTGCGAGCATCAGCGTGCCCTTCCTGAGGTCTCAGATTGGCATCGTTTCCCAGGAGCCGGTGCTGTTCGACTGCAGTATCGCAGAGAATATCCAGTATGGAGATAATTCTCGTACCGTGAGCATGGAGGAGATTATAGAGGCTGCTAAGAAGGCCTATCTGCACGATTTTGTGACGACACTACCTGATGTATGTTATGCTTTTCTTTCATTCATGACTTGACTATTCTGATTCACAGGTATCACGTTTAAATGTGTCTAAAAGTCAACATGAAATGTTGTTCATCTCATTTTCGGTCTGTTACAACTAAAGCAAGTTATGTTAGTCTGTTAGTATGGTCAGGTCATGCATACTTCATGCACCAGTGGAGCCGCTGCATTTGACTGGGAAATCCCTGGAAATTACCTTTTGCTAAATTGTTATGAAAGCAAACATTTGGAATAAAAAGCACTGATTAATCGTAAATAATACCAAGAAGGTGCATTATTATAAATAGAAGCTTTTTGGCTTTTAGCCTACTGTACCATATTTGAGTCATCTATATGATCAGCATGAAACACGTGCGAAACTGTTTTGTTTACATTTTCAATAAACCGTTCCATTTAAAAAAAAAGAAAGATTTTCTTGATTATTGTTGCATTTTTCAGAAATATGAAACTCAGGTCGGCGCTCAAGGCTCTCAATTATCCCGTGGACAGAAACAGCGCATAGCGATCGCAAGAGCCATCGTCAGAAACCCTAAAATCCTGCTGCTGGATGAGGCCACGTCCGCACTCGATACTGAGAGTGAGAAGGTAAAACTACATCATTGTGTGTTTGCACTTATTTATAGCCTGACTGTAATTTACCATCAGGCAAATTTCCCGCTTTCTCAATATTGTCTTCAGTGCTGAGTAGTAAGTGTTTATATAATCTGAATTACATGATAAAATTCCAAAAATGTATTAAATTATATACAAAAAAACTTGTTATCAGACTACAGTAAATTTAACTTATTACATGATTCCTTAATTTTCACAAAATGGCAACAAGTTATTCATAATTCATCACATTTTCTCTATTTTTTAATCATTTAAATTGTCTTTTCTAAAAAAAAAAAAAAAAAAAAAAAAAAGCCTATTTTTAATATATGATTTTGTGGAATTGCACAAACAATAAGTGTTTTTTTTATTTTACTTTAGCATATGTAAGATGTAATTTTTAATGATTAGCTTTTTAATCATTTACAAACCCCTGTAGTTCCTTCACAAACCCTGACATAGTGTAATGCTTTTCATGTTGCTGATAACAAAAAAAGGAATAAAATCATTTATTTTATATTAATATGGTACAAGATTTTATTCAAATCAAAATAGGGGCCTTTCACACTTGTTTTTTTTTTTTTTTTTTTTGACCAGTGTTTTTTTTTTTTTTTTTTTTTTACAAGCCATCCAATTATATCTGAGCTATAGATTACTTTTAACCTCTGGGCATGTGATCAAAATGTAATGAAAAAAGTAGTTTAATTATATTACCTAAAATGAATCTAAGATTAATCTTAGAAGGTTAAAAGTAGTCTAAAAGTAATAAAAAAGTAGTTGGATTAAATTACTAACTACAATTTTTTTCCATGTAATTTGTATTCATAATGAACTGCACTTTGCAAGTACTCCCCTCAGCACTGATGCCTGTATTTCTGCACAACATTTTAATGCACAAAATGTGTTTGTTTTTCAATCTTTAGGTTGTTCAGGCCGCACTTGATGAGGCCCGTCAGGGACGCACGTGTATCGTCATTGCTCACAGGCTTTCCACCATTCAGACTGCTGACATCATCGCAGTGATGTCACAGGGCGTGCTCATCGAGAAAGGGACCCACGAGGAGCTCATGTCCAGGAAAGCTGCATACTACAAGCTTGTCACCACAGGGGTGACTATTAGTTAAAACAAATATATATAGAACATTACTTCTGCAATCGTTGGTTTGTCTGGTTTAGTCGGGCTGCTCAAACAAATTACATCCCAGTACATTTGGTAATGGAATTAATTGTTGAGGTATTTTTTATTTATATGTATTTATTGATAAGTGGACGTTTATTATGTCTTGACAACATCCTTTGAATGTTTGAATTATACTTATACTACGGTGGCCAAGAGAGCTCAATGCAAATTAAGAAAACACATGCAAATTGAAAAAACACCAGCAAATGAAGAAAAAATCTTCATCAGTTTTGATAACACAAGTGTTGCAAATCCTCACAACACATGCAAATTAACAAAAGCACTGCAAATCTTCACAAAACATGCAAATTAAGAAATGCTGCAAATCTTCACAATACATGCAAATTAAAAAACGCGCTGTAAATCCTCACAGCACATGCAAATTAAGAAACAATTAATGAAGCATTGCACATTTATTTTGATTAACCTTGAAATTTACTTGAGGATATTAAAGTTCGCCATCTTATAAGTAATATTAAACTTTCACAGTTAATCGTGTAATTATTCAGCTTATTTAGGCTAATAATATCCGAAAGGTAAAGGAATCATGCAATCAGGGTGTTTAAAAAAAAAGAAAACTCACCTTTCAGGTCATCAACAGCTCAAATGATTGTAGCCACTGCACAATAAACAAATACCAGCTGGATCCGTGTTTTCTTAATTTGCATGTGTTGTGAGGATTTTCAGTTGTTAATTTGCATGTGTTGTGAGGATTTTCAGTTGTTAATTTGCATGTATTGTGAAGATTCGCAGCGCTTTTGTTAATTTGCATGTGTTGTGAGGATTTGTTACACTTATGTTGTCAAACTGATGAAGATGTTTTCTTCATTTGCTGGTGTTTTTTCGATTTGCATGTGTTCTCTTAAATTGCAGCACATTGAGCTCTCGCGGCCACCGTATTATACAGGTCTGGTTAGTCAACCTGGATCAACTGTTTTTTGTTTTTTTCAAGAAACTGAGCGAAAATGTATTGCATAAAAATGTGACATCATGCAAGTATTTGTTTTGTACTAAAAGGTTGCAGAGATTCGACTTGTTGTAGCAGCTGAAGATATGATGTCCTTGAACTACACTGATAATAGAACGAGACTGATAACATGTTCATAATCACTGATACATTTACGCTCAGTCATTGTTTAATGTAGTGCCATGTTTTGATGTCTCACTTGCTGTCATTCAAATGTTACAGATGAACAATGTGTACATATTTAAAAAGTCCTTAAAAGACAGTATGTATTGTAAACATATTTGTCACTAGTTATTTTGCCTTTCTTTGAGGAAAAATTGTGCTCATTTAGCTAAGCAACAATACGTTTCTTCTCGCTTGTTTATTTGTTCCACAGGGCTGAGAAGTCATTATTTTTGTTTTCTTCATGTACAAAAAGTATTGTCCTCACTTCATAAAGTTACGGTTAAACCACTGATGGCTATTCTCACGATGTCTTTCATACTTTTCTGGACAAATTTAAATAAATATTTGCATGGGTAACACTTTAGAATAAGGTTCCATTAGTTAATGTTAGTTAACTACTTTCGTTAACATAAACTAAGCAAGAACTATCCTTCTACAGCATTTATAAGACTTAGTTCATGTTAATTTCAACATTTACTAATGCATTATTTAAATCAAAAGTTGTGCTTGTTAACATTAGTTAATGCACTGTGAATTACCATGAACTAACAATGAATAACTGTATTTTCATTAACTAACATTAACGAAGATGAATAAATACAGTAATAAATGTATTATTCATTGTTTGTTCATGTTAATTAATACATTAACTAACATTAACTAATGGAACCTTATTCTAAAGTGTTACCGTTGCATGTTATATAAACAACAAATTGTGGCCAGTGAAAATGCTGAATGGCTAGTAAGTTTCGAAAACCACTAGCCAAAGTGGCTTGTGAGCAAAAAAATTGATGGTAAGCCCTGTGTGTGTGTATATATTTATCTATATATATATATATATATATATATATATATATATATATATATATATATATATATATATATATATATATATATATATATATATATATGTATATTTATGTATATGTGTATGTATATATATATGTAAATATATGGATATGTATATATATATATATATATATATATATATATATATATATATATATATATATATATATATATATATGTGTGTGTGTGTGTGTGTGTGTGTGTGTGTGTGTATATATATATATATATATATATATATATATATATATATATATATATATATATATATATATATATATATATATATATATATATATAGACAACAAATATGTCCATTTGCAAAATAGGCTAGACATTACATTTTACTTATACTTCCAAAAATGTTCTCCAAAAGGACATGATTGGTCCTAAACATTTCTTTTTCCTGATTGTCAAATAAGACATGTTTGTCGGATGAAAGTTCAGGAAATAGCCATTTATGTTTATATAATGACTTTATTATTATTATTATTATTATTATTATTATTATTATTATTATTATTATTATTATTATTATTATTATTATTATTATTATTATTATTATTATTATATTACTGCAGCGGCCAGCGCTCAAATAAACACCAGATGGCGCAGCATTACAAACTACTCACTAAAGGGAAAATAACGCACCGCACAATATAACCAGTATATTCTTAGTCTTTAAAGAGAATTTACTGCACGAAATTAATTTCTTATGTATGCTGGTAAACAGTTTTAACATGGTGCAAAGTTAATTTCATACCGCTATTTTGTAGTTGTGACGGCGCGTTTCTCTGACGCCACTTCCTGTTTAGCTCCTGACGTTCCGGGCGCGGATTTTTGAAAACAACTAAAAGTTGCATTCACGCCATTAAACGGGTGAGTGATTAAACTGTTCTTTGCGACTGTAAAAAATAACATTTAATCAGTATCGTCTTGTTTTCATTACCTAAAATTGAAGAAAAAACAGGTTAAAAAATATAAACTGTAACATTAACGTTATTTTGGTTTTTTTGCTAAACTGGATTACATAAATATTGTTATATCATGGCCAAATGTTGTATATATGACTGCATTGTTAGGTAGTTTATATTGTAGTAGAGTAGATAAGAGTACTAATATGCAGTAACCTCCCCAGAGTGTGAGCTGTCTAATGTTGTGTTAGTAATGAACTGTCTTTGTTTGGTTTGGATGGTTGTGCACCTCAATATGGCATCTATCAGAGACTATAATGTGGTGGATCAGTTCAACAGCAGACTGCTGGATCAGGCCATGGGAGAAGTGCTCAATGACAGAGTGACAGAGCTCTATCAGGAACAAAGGTACTACATGAAGACCGCCCGGGGTGAGAGATGAACACACATGACTGCTTTCGCTTGCCATAGACTATCAGTGTGACAGTGAATGTGCAAGTGTTATTGTTATGCATTTCAAAAAGATTCTGAAAAATACATTATTTTGTGGTGTGTTTAACCTTTACAACTTGGAAGTTTGTATTTGCTTTGAACACTTTTGTTGTTGTTGTTGTTGTTTTTTATTTATTTATTTTTTATTTTTATTTATTGAGTTATAGACCGTTTAAACTGATTTACAGAAACGTAATAGCCAAATAAAAAGTGCATTAAAATCATACTGATATTCACAATTAGGCCTAGATGTTAAATGCATAATCTAAATTTTAGCACTAAAACTGAACTTGTTTACATGAATCAGTTTAGTGTTGACAACCAGTTCTTCGTGACAAGTTCATTATCACCAAAAAATACCATTTGTTTCAGTATGGTCTGGTCTATATATAAAACTTTTTTACATTTATGCAGACGATTTTATCCAAAGCAACTTACAGTGCATTTAGGCTATACATTATTACTTGTTTTATTTATTTATTTATTTTACCAGTAAAAAAAATTATATCGTAAATTATATCTTTACAACTTGGAAGTTTTTATTTACTTTGAACACTTTTTTTTTCTTTCTTAATTTATTGAATTATAATTTTTATCCGTTCATTTGTATAGACCACTTAAACTGGTTTACAGAAACTTAATAGCCAAATAAAAAGTGTATTAAAATCATAATGATATTGACAATTAGGCCTAGATGTTAAATAGATACATAATCATAATTTTAGCACTATAACTGAACTTGTTTTCATGAATCTGTTTTCACTCAGTGTAGACAACTAGTTCATCAACTCATTATCACCCAAAAATATCATTTGTTTCAATATGGTCTGGCCTATATATTACATTTTTCACATTTCTGCATTTAGCAGACACTTTTATCTAAAGCAACTTACAGTGCATTAACCAGTGCTGGGCGTTATATCTAACGATATGATCATGTGCATCTAGTCAGCAAGTCCGGTTCCATGATTCCAGCTATATCACCATCACCTGCTTTCAAATGGAGCAGCATTTAGACAGAGCCATAGATCACTGACAAGCTAGGCTAGGATCTGATCGTCTACTGTAAAACTACTTAAGTCATACTAATGCATGATTCGTGAGTGAATTGTTCTTTGGAGTCAACGAGTCTGTTGAAATGATTCATTTAAATGGTTTTCTAAAGTCCTTTTTCCAGTCAGTTCATGAAGTGTGTTTAACCTACAGCACGAGTGAATCATCAGTGACTTTTCATCACATGCTCTTTTGAAGCTAAGCTTCAGAGGACTTCATCTCAGTGAAAACAGGCAGCTCTGTCGTCCTTCTGAAAGATATCCAGTACGTCTCCTGCCAGACTAAAGAGGGAGAGTCAACAGGAAGCAGGTGCTGAGGGATTATATATTAAGATGAATTTCCTAATGTTTAACTCATCCTCTCTTTCTGACGTGAGGCTGTATAAAGCCTTGCATCTGCCGACTGAGTGGAATTCTGAGTCTGTTTAGGGGATTCAACACCCAAAAATGAAATCAGGAGTTTGAGTGTTAATAAAACGAAGGTAAATATGTTTTACTCGCCGTTTACCCTCATCCTCTTCAGATTCAGACATGCTTACGTTAACCGGGGTGCTCTGATGCTCGTCTGTGTTGTTATGCGTGACTCATTCAACATATAGATGGATTGAGCATTGAGCATTTCCAGTTTAGATACATTTTTTGTCTAAATTGTGCTTATTAAAATTGCAATACTGTCTCTCCACCCAGCAGCCTCAGGGAAACCCATATATTATAGTCCAAATAGTTTAGGCTGTTTAAAAGGAGCAGCATAAACAAAACATTATGCTAAACTAGTGATGACCTAGTTTCTCAATTCTCTTATATAAATATAAGATATAAAACTCTTATGTTTATATCATTTTCCTGTCCTGGATGTATCAAGATTGCATGAGTGCATGATGGGATCAAATGAATCAGCCAAGGATGTTTCCCAATGTTTACACACAAATTTCATACTGACAAAATGCATGCTGAAAAAATAATTCTCCAAAATCTTTGCACTGAAAAAGCATGCTGATAAAATTTTTGCTAAAATAAAATAGGCATAATGATAAAACATTTATCAACATAAAATGAAAAAAAAAAGTACTCCCGAAAACCTTGCACTTGAAATGCATGCTGTTAATAACTTGATCAATGAATAAAAATAAAAAAGATATTCCCAGTTCATACTTTAAATGCGTGCTGATAATAATTTTATGAAAATAAAAAGTATGATTTTAGTACTAAATAAGTGATTTATTTTCTTAATAAACACTGGAATGAAATGTATTATCTGACCTCATCCAGTAACTGCTCCGTTTCCTCCAGGTTTTTTTGATTGGAGAAGTTTGGCTGTTCTGTGTATACTTTCGCCATTTTCTCTAAAGCTGAAATCCAGATTTGTGTGTGAGTGTTGAACTAAATGTCATGTAATGAGCAATATAAACAGGACAGAAGCACTTAATAAGATCTCTGAGGAATAGATCAGTTCTGTTTAAAGGGGCTCATATCATTCTTTTTAAAATTCAGTTTCCTAAAGTCTAAGCAGTGTTTTTATGAACGTCCTACAGTTTTCACTCAGATTAGTTCTTCTGGTGTTTAGGAATTACAGTATCTGTACGGTTTCTTCCTTTTTATATAAATGTGAACCTGGAGCACAAAAGCAGTCGTAGGTCGCTGGGGTGTATTTGTAGAAATAGCCAAAAATACATTGTATTGGTCAAAATTATTGATTTTTCTTTTATGCCAAAAAACATTAGAATATTAAGTAAAGATCATGTTCCATGAAGATATTTAGTAAATTTCCTACTGAAAATATAATAAAACATTTGTTGTTGTTGTTTTTATTAGTAATATGCACTGCTAAGAACTTGGACAACTTTAAAGGTGTTTTTCTCAATAATTCGATTTTTTTGTTTTCTTTGCATCCTCAGATTCCAGATTTTCAAATAGTTGTATCCAGCCCAGCTTTCTTTTTTATTTATTCAGCTTTCAGATGACATATAAATCTCATTATTACTGGTTTTGTGGTCCAGGGTCACATATTTCTGCACACCAATAGGTGCTTTTGACATGTTCCTTAAACTTAAATATTTATGATATGACCCTATCTACAAGATCCAAAACTTCTCTGTCACTTTATGTTTTTGTGATGCAGAAGTTTCAACCCATTCTCACTCCAAAGGCGTCAAAAACCGAAGCATGGTCAAGCGCCCCTAGCGTCACGTTTATGACGCCAAATGTGCCTCTCGGCGTCGACTATCGAAGCACTACGACCTTCATTGCTTTCAGTGGGAAACTTTTGGCGTCAGAATTCGACACGAGGACATGAGATGTTTATCGCTATGAAATCACGTTCAAGAAGTCTCATTCAGCACACATCGCGCGATACTTGCTATCAGTTCCACAGTTTGGGTGAGTAGTCGTATATACGCTCTTTTAATGCCTTTTATCAAATGTATTCTGTCTTCTTTATTAATCAGATTAGTGCCATATGTTTAATCGCTGTATTATATCGGTCATCCGCGGCTGTCTTTGAGTTTCATTGCGTTTAAATAAATGAACACAGCTGCTAATTAGTGTGATTAAACTCTATCTGTCACGTGACGTGCCATAGACCTTCGATCCGTTTTATATTATTATTAATTTCAGGATCAATGATGTAAGTTGTATTTGTAGTAAAATCATGGTAATCACGACACAATAGTAATGAATTAAATGTGAAGTTAAAACACAGTAAATGGGACATTAGTAACTGTAACTGTAGTTTTACTATGGTATATTAATAATCAATACAACAATACAATAATCACCAAACCAGCTATGTTTGTATCACTGTAATGTTAGTGTTTTTATGTGCTTTTATATGACAGATATCACAGTAATCATGTGTTCTGTACCATGCTTTTAATACCTTTTAATGTGAATCCAAAAAAAAAAAATCAAATTAAAAATAAATAATAAAACATGTATTTTTCCATCTTGCAGTTCATTCATATCAGTTTATATATATATATATATATATATATATATATATATATATATATATATATATATATATATTTATTATATATATATATATATATATATATATATATATATTTATTTTCATATATATATATATATATATATATATATATATATATATATATATATATATATAAATATTTTGCTCACAGATCATTATTAACATTCTGTATATAATTCAATTTTATTTTCTCTCCCCTTTTTTATTATTTTTATTTTTAGCTGAAAAGACGTAAAGGCAGTCAGCCCAGTGGTGTTTCTGGAGAGGGATTCCTTCAGAAATGGAGAAGACAGAAAGCTGCGGAGGCAGATATTTGCAGCAGTAAGTCTGTGATAGTTTGTCTCTTTTATCAAAAATTCCTGCTGTTATAATTTGTACAGCATTTGTTGTTTCTTAAACTGTTGCACTGTCCAAATACCCACACTTGCCATCTTTTCACTTGACCACTTGATTACTTATTCGAAGTCTTTCCTGTATTTGGCCTAGTGTTCGAGTGAGCATGATGACCACGAGTGTGTGTCGAACTTTTCATGACCTGATGACTGTGTTTCCCAATCCTGATCCTGGAGAACCCCAGCACTGCACGGTTTTGGTGTCTCTCTTATCTGCCTTGGAGTCTTCACTGATGAGCTGATGAGTTGAATCAGGTGTGTTTGATCAGGGAGACATCTCAAATGTGCAGTGTTGGGGTTCTCCAGGACCAGAATTGGGAGCCACTGCCTTATGGGACACTTATGTGTTTAAAGAGATTTTTAATATCTAATTATCAATATTTCACATACTGTACTAAACACATCACAGTCTTAATAATCCAGTTTAACACTTGTATGATATTGTACAACCCCAGGACTGTCTCATCTGACACTATCAAAAGAATTCATATGACTATAGCTTGTTATTAATTACTTGCTTTCAATAATGGATGCATTTAACATTTAATTTTACAGCATCTTTACAGAGGCTGCTTTTATGGTCTAAACAAAACACAGTGTAATGTGTAAGTTGAATGTAATGTAATATTTCTGTTTTACAGGATTGTTTGAGGATAACACTGCAGTTCTCCATCATGCACAAGGACTCACCTCGTTAACTCTTTATCCCCCACACACACAGATATGGTCCCTGGATCAGTGATTAGACTTTGCAGTGGTTTGATTTTTGCAGATGTAACTTTGTTTTATTTATAAGCTCATAATGAATACATTACAGAACCAGTGATGAAAACAATAGTTAAAAATAGTATTTTTCGTATTGATAAAGCATTTTGTTCTCTTTTTCAAGCTTCATACAGTGAACTTTTTAGACTTTAATTAAGAGTTTTAGTAAAGGAGATATTCATACACAGTCATCCCCTAGCTCCAGTCATTAAGTGAATTCATGATGTTATGTCAAAGCTAGCAGGTGTTTGTTTTCCTGAACACTTTCTCTGTCTTCCATTGTTCAGACAATCAGTGTTTATTTGATGCTGTGCTGATAGAGTTTTATAGATGATATTGCACACTTGACATGCATGTCTTCATGGTGTTTTTTTGTGAGTTTGAAACATTTACATTGTGTTGTATAACATTTTGGTCAATTTAATTTTTTTAATAAAATTGATCTTTTTCCAGTGTTCTCTGAAAGACATACTGTATTTACTGTTTTGTTTTTTAATAAAAGCATTTTCATTTGCATACTGAAAATAGTTAATTTTTACAACATAACTGCCTTTTTATTCTTTATGGTGGCAAAAACGAGCTTGGTGACAGAGGATGCAGTGTAGTAATTTGGGCATGTTGTCTTTAAATGAGTTTGACATATCAATAAATAATGGAAGATCCTTACAAAAATATGCATGTTTATTATGCTTTATGTATTTATTTGTTCATTCATTCATTCATTAATTTATAATTTCTGTTTTTATTCCTAGGGTTCAAATGGTAGAGAATGGTAAATCACAGAAACACAAATGTGAACAATTTTAACTTTAAAACACAATGTAATATACAATGTAAATTTTAGAAGCACGTCATTTGATTAGTAAATATATTTGTCTTTGGTCAAAAAAAAAATATACAAATCTTAAAAATGTGTCTTATATTTAATGAGAGGAATCTATCTGTTGGATACAACTGCGACTGCTGGGCATGTGCACATCAATATTGCCCAATTTTTGTCAAGCTGAACAACGGAGGAAGGTGAAGACGTTAATAAAACAGAATCTAATAAGTAGCAAGCTTAATCTATTGTTAACCGAATCTATCCCTTCAGCCGAAAAACGAAAGACATCTGTCATAAATGGATAAGGAAGTGTGACGCTGCTGCTCAGCTTTGATGTCATTGGCTATGACTTTTCAGGACAGTCTGTGGTTGGACTATCTTTTAACCCATATTAAACAGCGCATCATGTTAAAAAGTATGTTTTGCTCCTATCATCACATTAGTAATATATTAAGTCAACAATGAAGTGTTGCTATCTTGAGAAAAATGACATCTTTAGCGAGATCCTAATCCTAACCCTAAGCATAACTTCAATGAACTACAAAAAACAGCCCCCTAGTGTTGCCTTTCCATAGATAGAACGACGGAGGCTTGTGGGTAATGTAGTTTAAAACTTTTTATTAACGAAACTAAATAAATTATTTATTTTAAGGTAAACTGGATATCTAAATATGTTTATTGTGCAAACATCTGTGATATATTTGAGAGGCAGGCTGAAATGTGGTATTTTACAGTGAGCAATATTTAAAATGCTTTTATGCCAGCTTTCCACTTATTTCTGAAAACTGAGCTCAACATTATTTTATCAGCATAGCATAAGTAATAATCCTGCCCATTTTCTCTTTGATATGTTAATTGGACTCTGATTTACAGCCATTTGAATTGTACAGTTTTGGGCTCTTCCGGGGGGTGCTACTGGGCCCCTGGGGGTAGCAGGGCAGTAAAACCTACATATATGTATTCTCCTCATCATGAACAACAAACTGAGCTGAGTCACATTTATATCTGACAGTTTTCACAGTCCTCTGTTTTCTATTCTATTCATCATGGCTATTATACCTTTTGACAGGACATTGTGAGGCCATCTGATGAAACATGGAAAAATTTGAAAGAAATGATTTAATAATGAAAATAATAGATTATTTCTTTGATTTTTGAAGTAAATGGCAAGAAATATAATGGATGAACCTGCAACAACTTGCCATTATCTATTCCCCACTGTAAAGCAGTAATCAAGGACAATGTATACACATTGTGATACTTCACTATTACACAAGGACAAATTCATGCAGTGCTAAGAATATTAATTTATATATATATATATATATATATATATATATTAGCATTATATATAACTAATTAGCCGAAATCAGTGTAAAAATGTCCTCCTCACCCCCGTATCTTGCTCCTCATGTGCTGGACATCAGTAATGTGCGTGCTCTTGGTTTTAATGCAGTACAAGATCCACGTTGATCATTCCTGCTACATTCTCAGTTATCCCTTAAGTGTTTGTAACAATAAAGCCCATGGCACCATCTTGTAATGCAGAATAATTAATCTTGTAACTCCCTGTATTTCACAAAAAATGTGCATATTTGTTACTAAAATATAAAAAAATACTTTCTGGTGTACTGATGTCCCAGATGTTATTAATCCGATCAAAAATGTTTATGTCTTAAATAAAAAAATAATCCCAATAATTAATATGTCGTTTTTCCAAGTCTAAAATAAAAACATATGAGCCTACCTAGTAAAATGATGTATTTACCAAGAATCTTCAGAACACAATATTCACCATTTTCATTTTATTGAAGCATAGACTATAAAGTTGATAAAGTAGCATCAAGACAAATAAGATTCAATGAAAATAATTATCATCAAAGATACATTAACCTCATATATTAATCAGTTCACACAGATGAGTGATGAAATGTCCTTAAAAGTCACACAGTCCCATCCAGTCAACTGTGATACAGATCATGTGATACATATAAGACATGTGATACTGTTCCAGAAAATAATGATTCCCATCATCACATCTAAACTGGTTTCATCTCCCCATCGTGATCATCTTCTCTCGTGTCTGGAAACAGTTTGTGGTTGATATCCAGCACTGATGTGGTGTAGCTTGTTCTCATCCAGAGGATCTCTCAGTCCTAACATCCCAGACCTGAAGTGAAACACACAATCCAGATCAAGTTGTTTAATGGACAGAGAGCTCAGCTTATGTTCTGTGTGATTTTAGCAGGGTGAGCAACTATGACCCTTGTAGTACTGTACACTTACCATTCTTCAAGCTGTTTTGAGACCTTTTGAGAAGCTTTTTCTCTGAAGAGAATTTACCACATCCTCTTCTTTCTCTCCTTTCAAGAGCATCACTTGGTCAAAACCCCTCATTTGGCTGATGAGATCATCTGTACAAATAAAAATACTGCAATAAATATGTCATTCTGCAAGAATTAAGAAAAAGTTACAGAGGCAAAGGTCTTGCTCATGAGACTGCATTAGCATGTGTAGTTCTCAGAGACTCTAGAACTGATCTAATGTTGCAGTAAATGTGTTTTTTCCCTCTAGAATCTTTCTCCAAAGTTCCTGACTTCTCTCACAAATGTGTTTTAGTCTGTGCAGTGTAAGACCTGGCTTCAAACCAATCAACTATCAATTCACAATCTATAACATAACATTTACAAAACAATGAAATAATGTCAATTGGTGTTTATATCAACTAAACCAATTTCATGATACTTGTCTGCTTTTAAAACAGGTGGTGTGTTTTTAAAAACATAATATTAAAAATGTCCAGTCACACTTTGCTAACATGCTGTAATTGTAATAGTATAAAACGAAATCAAGGCTGACATGACCAGTTCTGTGAGAGATCATCATAAAATGTTGTATAACATTGCTTCAACACACACATACCAGAGGACTTCTGTTTGTTTGAGCACAAGATGGCCATCTTCATTCCTCATCCTGAGCAAATCATTTCCTTGGTCTTCCTTCTCTTCTGTGAAACAAGAAAATCTCTACTTACTCTCTGTGCAATTAATATTGCTCATTAAACATAATTAAGTTAATTTAAAGTAAGATTCAGACCAGAGCATTTGATGAGTAAATGTTGATTAAAAAATATTCTAAACAAATGTACCTGGGAAGAGCTGATCATGGCAAGATTCGCTGAGACTCAGTAATAGCTCTTTTAGTTTTTAGGAAGGTTTGTGAGGGTTGGCTCTTAAAATAGCTGTTGAGCTCGATATTTTAGACCTGAAAAAGAAGAACAGCATTATCTGGAAAAAATCCTGTAAGACAGAAGGAAGGACATATTATTAATTACGTGCAGCTTGTACATTACACCTCTGTAAAGATGCTGTATAATTAAATGTTAAATGCATCCATTATTGAAAGCAAGTAATTTATAAAAAACTATAGTCATATGAATTCTTTTGATAGTGTCAGATGAGACCGTCCTGGGGCTTGTAAAATATCATACAAGTGTTAAACTGGATTAATAAGACTGTGATGTGTTTAGGGATCTTTTTTAAGACTTTGACCCTGTCCAGATACCCACACTTGCAGTCTTGGCCGCTTGAGAGTGTGTGTACGTGACAGTGTGTGCACAAGACTGTCCCCGGTCTTAATAATGCCAAAGCACAGCGTCCTTAACACACACTAAACCTCTCCAATACTGCTCCGGAGCGCTATACAAAGCTTAGTGTATCCCATCATGCATCATGTTTTGGAATAAATCGTCAGACTTTTTGCCGAGATCTCACAAGAGGTCATGGAAAGCTGTCCAATGTACAGTATGTGAAATATTGATAATTAGATATTAAAAATCTCTTTAAACACATAAGTGTCCCATAAGGCAGTGGCTCCCAATCCTGGTCCTGGAGAACCCCAACACTGCACATTTGAGATGTCTCCCTGATCAAACACACCTGATTCAACTCATCAGCTCATCAGTGAAGACTCCAAGGCAGATAAGAGAGACACCAAAACCGTGCAGTGCTGGGGTTCTCCAGGATCAGGATTGGGAAACACAGTCATCAGGTCATGAAAAGTTCGACACACACTCGTGGTCATCATGCTCACTCGAACACTAGGCCAAATACAGGAAAGACTTCGAATAAGTAATCAAGTGGTCAAGTGAAAAGATGGCAAGTGTGGGTATTTGGACAGTGCAACAGTTTAAGAAACAACAAATGCTGTACAAATTATAACAGCAGGAATTTTTGATAAAAGGGACAAACTATCACAGACTTACTGCTGCAAATATCTGCCTCCGCAGCTTTCTGTCTTCTCCATTTCTGAAGGAATCCCTCTCCAGAAACACCACTGGGCTGACTGCCTTTACGTCTTTTCAGCTAAAAATAAAAATAATAAAAAAGGGGAGAGAAAATAAAATTGAATTATATACAGAATGTTAATAATGATCTGTGAGCAAAATATTTATATATATATATATATATATATATATATATATATATATATATATATATATATATAAATAAATAAAAAATATATATATATATATATGAAAAAAAAAAAAAAAAAAATATATATATATATATATATATATATATATATATATATATATATATATATATATATATATATAAAATAAATATATATATATATATATATATATATATATATATATATATATATATATATATATATAAACTGATATGAATGAACTGCAAGATGGAAAAATACATGTTTTATTATTTATTTTTAATTTGATTTTTTTTTTTTTTTTGGATTCACATTAAAAGGTATTAAAAGCATGGTACAGAACACATGATTACTGTGATATCTGTCATATAAAAGCACATAAAAACACTAACATTACAGTGATACAAACATAGCTGGTTTGGTGATTATTGTATTGTTGTATTGATTATTAATATATCATAGTAAAACTACAGTTACAGTTACTAATGTCCCATTTACTGTGTTTTAACTTCACATTTCATTTATTACTATTGTGTCGTGATTACCATGATTTTACTACAAATACAACTTACATCATTGATCCTGAAATTAATAATAATATAAAACGGATCGAAGGTCTATGGCACGTCACGTGACAGATAGAGTTTAATCACACTAATTAGCAGCTGTGTTCATTTATTTAAACGCAATGAAACTCAAAGACAGCCGCGGATGACCGATATAGTACAGCGATTAAACATATGGCACTAATCTGATTAATAAAGAAGACAAAATACATTTGATAAAAGGCATTAAAAGAGCGTATATACGACTACTCACCCAAACTGTGGAACTGATAGCAAGTATCGCGCGATGTGTGCTGAATGAGACTTCTTGAACGTGATTTCATAGCGATAAACATCTCATGTCCTCGTGTCGAATTCTGACGCCAAAAGTTTCCCACTGAAAGCAATGAAGGTCGTAGTGCTTCGATAGTCGACGCCGAGAGGCACATTTGGCGTCATAAACGTGACGCTAGGGGCGCTTGACCATGCTTCGGTTTTTGACGCCTTTGGAGTGAGAATGGGTTGGAAGTTTGGTCCTGATGGCATTTTCCTTTTGTCTTTTCCCATGACTGTTTTTCCTTCTTCCTCCTCTATAAATGCATATCATAAACAGCAACCCATTTCATATCAATTCTGCAACACACAAATTCATGTTGTAAACTCAAAAGACTTACAAAGTAGTCAGCCATGAAGAATTCAGCTTTGTTTTCATCCACTGTAGCGCTGACGTCCTGGACCAGTGACTGAATGTCCTTCTCCTCATTTAACTTTGCATACGGCCTGCTCAATCTGTTTATGACTCAAATGCAAATCCACCAGTAAGACTGACCTAAACGTCAGTTTAATCGCTTTAAGAAAAGCTTAAATAAAATACTTCATTGCTAGGTTTAAATGAATCTTCACTAATCAGCTAGTTTCTTTTTTCTCATTAAATTTAAAATAATTAAAATGTTGCCTTTTAAGGTTGAATCTGGATAAGGTGTGTTGCAGAAACTTCTTTAAGAATTCAAGGCGAAAGAAATCTGTCAGTGTAGCTTTTATTTTATTGTATGTATACACACATATATAAATAAGTTATAAAATTATTAATATAATGATTCAGTCATGTTAATATTTAGTAGAATACATCTATTTAAGTTACACAACTTGTATTACACTTATTGAATTAACTTTATTTAACATATTATAAAATAAAGCTTTATTGGCATCAATGGTTCCACAAAAAACCATTACCATCCACAAAACCTTTTCATTGCACAAACGGTTCTTTACAGTGAAAAAAGGTTCTTTCGATTATTAAAGTGTTCTTCACACTAGGAAAAAAAAATGTCTCTTTTAAGAACTGTGAACTGAAAGGTTCTTTGTGGAACCAAAACTTTTTCCTCTGTGGCATCGCTGTGAAAAATATCTCCTTTGGAAGAGTACAACACCATAGTTAAGGAGCAGGTTTATTTCTACAATACTTCAATTTGCTCTAAAGCCTTCAAAACTGTCTAAATATTAAAGAATTATACCCATTTTAAAATGTTTAATATGTATTCAAATAGACAATATTGAAGCCAAATATTTATTTATCTTTATATTAAAAATGTAAAAAAATAAGAGTGGAGCTTTTGCTAAATTATTATTGTGGTTGTTGTTTGATTGATTTATTTATTGGAATTTCTTTAAAGTATGTTGTTGGATGTGCTGGCCCTCCATGTTGGTGTTAAAATTTCCTCATCAGCTCACAAAAATACCTGTTAATTGCTTTTCCCTATAGCCAGTTAACCATCATATTTATCTTTTGTTTTTCCTTCTCTGTACAGATTTGCATATTTTTCTCAAGCTGAAGAGAGCTTCATGTTCTCTTGTCAACCCATCAGCTTCTTTTTAAGCTGTAAAAGCACATTTCTGCTCATAATGTATCCTCCTCATGGCAAAACAAGATCCAAGAGTACTTTTGAATCTCACTTTAATATAGGGTTTTCTGGTCAAATCTCTCAGAAATGGATAAACATTCTAGCTGTACCTTTACTAACCTCAATTTGTTCAGTCCAGTTTGTAGGAACAAGTATATGCCTTATATAAATACACAGCAACCCACATTAATAATAAAAAGAGGCTGATCCAGTGCAGCGTCGTACCGGTGGGAATCTGCTGAGGCGTACGTTTCATCTGATATGAAGGACCACGCACAATATGTGGAGCTTTGGAGAGGAAAAACTGTCAGTGAGTTAGCAAGGAAAGTGCATCAAATATGAACCTGCACTGCTGACACGGATAACATGACGTGCAAAATTAGGTCTTGTTTTCCAGTTACACTACATGAAAAGCAACACTAGATAAGTTACAGCAAGTATTGTTTTGTGAATATGTATTTTTTAATATGAGTTAATTTTGTTTTGCACTTGTTTTTTTTCCTTTATACTTGAAACAAGAGGAAAAAACTGTCATTGCATTAAGACAAAACAGACTATAAAGATATGAGATCTAATATCTTATGAGTTTTTGCTTTACATGTAAATTCAGCTGTTTAAGAGATTTTTAAATATTTCACTTATAATTATCATATTTTAGCTATAATATTATCACATATAATATTTGTACTTAAAATATATATAAATAAAAATATATCATAAATTCCTTCTACTTCATTTTCTTTCTTTTTTTTTTTAGACAGTGACGTTTGCTCCAAAAAAAGGAAATATTAAAAATATTAGAATAAAAATATTTTGGATATTAATCATGCAATCCTCATAAAATAAACTGAAAAAAAATATATACTATCTAAAAGTATATTAGTGTATATTTCCTCACAAAGTTAGAGCACAGATTGATTTTGGGACTAAAAAGCTTTTTTATTTTATTTTTTTATGACGATATAGCACCCATTGTTTTTTTTTTGTTTTGTTTTTTTTATAATATTTTAATTTATATTATATGTAGCTTGAACTACCAGGTTTGAATTTTTCAGACAAGTGTTGTCAAGTTAACAGCAAAGTCCAGACTCTTAGATGATTATAATAAGCAAATCTGCCAAGTGTTTTATGGAGAGATATTGGGAAGCAGATGTCAACACTATTAACACATCTGTACACCATTATGCTCTACAACAAATATCAAGTTAATAGCTGAATTATTTTGACAGTAGAGTTAAGAGAATGAAACCTCTGACCCTGTCTGTTCCTGAAGAATGCATGCAGGGATCACCTGTGTGCCTGTGCAAGATTACAGCATCATTAACCCTCCATAAAACCAGAGGAGTGACCGAATGCAGCTTCTGTCTTTGCTATAGCAATCAATGTTTCTCTTTTGTCTGGTGGTTTAAGATTTGTCTCGATGTTTCCAGCAGAGAGTACTATAATAAACAACCATTCAAACATTAGTTCTTCCCCCACATTTCAGAATCATAGTTAATCAATAAAATCTGAGATAACAAAAATGAAAGTATGTGTTTTTAAAAATAATTATTTCGAAATATGGTTTTCGCACTGATTCCACTTTATAATCATTTTGGCTTGCTTTCAGTAAACCATCTTTAAAGGAACAGTTCACCAGAAATTAACATTTGCCAAAAATGTACTCACTCTGAGTCTGAGGTCGTCCAAGGTGCAGATGAGTTTGTTTCTTCATCAGAATAGCTTTGGAGAAATGTAGCATTACACTATCACTTGCTCAACACCCTCTACAGTGAATGGGTGCCGTCAGAATAAACAGCTGATAAAAAAAAGTAAAAAGAAAAACTCTTGTCGTCTTGTGAAATGAAAAGCTTCATAAGTAAATGTTCCTTTTTTTTTTCTTTTTCTTTTTTTTTTGGTTAGCTAGTCCTCTAAAGGAAGTTAAAAATGATATAGAGACCAACATTTCCATATAATTATTTACATTTATATATTTCGAGCTTTGATTTTTCTGTATGTTTCGTATTTCATAATCATATTTGCTATCTGTGTGTGGAATAAAAAATGATGTGTGTAAATACTAAATAATGTAAAAAACCAAGTGGATCAGAGCGAGCACCACAACACTCTTGTAGCCAATCAGCAATCAGGGCCGGGTTTGTTTTTGTCACAGAACCAAGATAACTGATAGTTTTCATTCTTATTGTTTGTCTAGAGCAGGGGCCTGTACCATGAAGCTGGATTAGCTGGCTAGCTAGGTAAATTTCAGGTTAGTTTGCACCAATCCTGGGTTTTAGGTACCATGCAAGCGGAGTGTTCTAGGTTAGAGATCTCATACTGAATTTGGACCAATCAGATGTGAGAGAAGTGACACATGTCTGACACAAAGTCACTCCTACAGTTTGTCTGGCTCCAAATTAAAGGTAATTAATGCAAAAAAATAATAATAATATATGTATATATAGAAGAAGTCTGGCTTTAATGATAATTAGTGAGTCATTTTATGATTTATATAATTATTGTGATTCATATTATTATGATTATTAATCTTTAACACACAAGCAAATTTAGTTTAACAGTAATTATAAATCATTTATTTAATATAAATATTAATGTATACAGATCATGTAATATAAATAAGCTGTAATATCAAAAGATTGCACTATTTAAAAAAATAAATAAATCTGCACTTACATGTTCGAGTATCACTATATATTTTCAATTGTATAAACTAAGTTATCAAGTTTCACTTATGATAGATCAAGATTATTTATTTTATTCGTCCTCCTTCATTTTTCATATGACGTTTAAATTTCTCATATTCTTCAATCTCTTAACCTTTAGCAAAACCTTTCGTTTTGAATCTCGCGAGAAGTAAATCAAACTTGCTTTGTGTTGCAAGGCTCGTGATTGGCTGTTCGCCAGTGATGTCACACATTCATGTGCATGTGCTCCACGAACAAAGAAAGTTGATGAACAGCATCATGGTACCAACAAAGCCGGATTGGAGAGGTTTGGTTTTATTGACTCAAAACTAATCCTGAAACTCTGAATTTGTTAAACTGCCATCATGGTACAGGCCCCTGGTCTGCTAGCATCTAATAAGGAACTCTTGTGATATCTTTGCTTTTTGTTTTCGGTTCTGCTTTTTCCACATCTTGTCGCGTGGAACTCATGAAACTGCATTTGCGAGTCAATGGGGAGTCAACTTCAAAAGAGTCGATTCATCCACTCTGAAAAGCTGTAGTGTCGGAATCGATTATAGCACTGACATCTTATTGTAGTTGCTGCATGAAACTGCTCAATCTTTCAGTAATTCTAGTCTCCGCCCACTCCTCCCCCTGCACCAATCAGAACACTCATATCCACATCGATCAAAGCAGCTGTTCCAGACCTGGTGGGTTATAGTTTAATAAAAACTGATGTATTGGAGCATTTTAAGGTTTGACTCCAAGATCAAGGTCAAATCTCTTAGAATATGTAATCTTTCCAGCTCGGATCTTCTGTGTCTGCTGTTTATAGTTATATTAAGTTGAAGTTTTTTATTATTATTATTATTCTGGATCTCTTTAGAGGTGCTGTATCCCCACAAAACCTTAAAAAGACAGTTTCTTATTAGTTATCCCCCCTTTAAAGGGAACATGAATGCAGGCTCCAACAGTGCCATATTAAAGAAAACTGCTTCAAAATACCATAAAATAACAATATCCCTCACATCTAATTTTAAATTAGATAAATAGAGAGACAGATGCAGCCAAAACAACAAAAACAGACAGAAGTGTATTGGTCTGTCGTGTTTATTTAAAATACATGGCAACATCATTTATTAGTACCGCTGATAATCAGTTTTCCAGCAAAGGCAGAGAATACAGTTGTCTTTTTTTTTATCTTCGCCTTTTTGACATCAAATGTAAACCACATAACACAGCAACCTGTCTGCAGTGCAAATAAGATGACGGATAATTAGCTGTAGCGCTTTTCCAGCTCAAAACAGACAGCAGCAGCGACCTTCCCAACACTGAAAGAAACAGCATCAAAACACTCGAATCAAAAGCTTTAAATAAACCTCGGCTGAATGATGATCTTTTATTCTAAACTCAAAAAAGAAAAAGAAAAAACAGACAACATACAGTAACCAAATATAATCATGGGACATTCTTTATACCTGCTGACTTGATGGTATTAACCAGTAATCACTTGATAAATTTCACTATTTCTTTCAAGTGAAATCACACTGAAATACTTTCCAAAGGTTTTGCATTTGCAAGTTTCCTACTAAAGCACTTTCCTTAAAAGAAGCAGAATTGCTTCCAAGTCGGGCGAGATTTCTCAATAAGTGTTGTATTTACCTAAAACAGGCTTCCTGTGATCAGTGTACATGATGCATAACCTTCCTACAAATAATAATAGTGCATTGCTGTGCTTAAATGTAGCATCTGAAGTTGGCATGCAACGTCACAAAAATAAAAGCAGGGAGACAAGCGTTTCCAGTTTAGACTGCTTTGTTGACAATAATCTAGATGTTTTGATGTTATTATTTCCTTATTTTAAACCAGCAGATTTAAGACCACATACATTATATGCAAAATGCAGTGCAAGTTATTCTCCGTAGTCAAACTGGCGAGAAACCCAGCAAACAAAAATATGTTCTGAGAATGTTTTGTGCCTTTCAAGTTATGTAAACATTATTTCAAATTTCTATGAACAGTCAAAATGTCAATTTAATTTATTAAATGTTTCTTGGTTATACAAACATTAACAGTCCATTTTATAATTTTGCGAACATTGTGGGAACATTGCTGTTGATTGTTCTGAAACAAATATAATATAAAAAAAATATCTTCATGGTTTTGCTAACATTTTTAAAGATCAAACAACTTTGAACCAACATTGTATTAATGTCACTGGAAGAATATTTGTTCATAACTTTGACAAAAGTTTTCCCAGAATTCAGCCAAAGTTATGAGAAGTTGCTCATGTTGGTACTAGTAAACTGTCAATGTTATTCGAGTAGCTAGCTAGTTAAAACGGTTCAACTAACTTGCTTCAACATGCAAGATTCTGTTCAAAATATTGTGCTTTGAAATGCAATTTCTTTTGGAATGCACAAAAATCAAGTACATTTAAGAATAACGTTCCCATAATGTTTAAAACATTTGTTTTTCCAATTAAAAGTTCTAGTAACGTTCGCAAAACCAAGAAAAAAATGTTTCTATCTTTTTAGAACATTTGAACATTTTGAACATTCAGAGACCATTTTTATAACTTAATGAAATCATTAGCAAAACGTTCATGGAACATATTTTTGTTAGCTGATAAACTACAGATGGACAGCTGAAGTTCCAACAACACAACATTGTGATTCATTTAGCATATGTTTGTTGGACCTTGTGACTATAGTTTGTAGGGATGTAACGATTAACTGCGAGCAGGTTTAATATCGATTTAAATTTGTGATTTAAATTGGTTGAGATGCTAAACAAATTGGGATTTAGTTAGGGGTAAGAATTTATATGAATGTGTGTCTGACGGGAACTTACTGTCTTAAAGTTGGATCATGAATAAAATGCAGTGGTTGCATCTAAATTTAAATAGAAAGAGCACAGACAAAGCCTTGTTTTGTTTATATGTAGAGATTTATTTTTGTTACTTATTTATTTGATTTGGGGCTTCTTGGTCTGAGCTGTGCAGGTCTTAAAGTATGTCTATTAAACATGCAGCTTACTGTCATTACTGTCAAGGGATAGATCACCCTAAAATTTAATTTCTGTCATTATTTACTCACTGTCATATTGTCCCAAACCTGTATTAATTTATATATTTCTTGTGCTGAACACAAAAGAAGATATTTTGAAGAATGTGGATAACCAAACATTTGCTGGTCCACATTGAATTTGATAGTAGCAAAAATACTCTGGAAGTCACTGTTTTTGATTTTTTTGTTACATTGAAAGGCTTTGTCTTTATAATAGGGAATTAGTTTGGCTGTAATGCTCAGACAACTTGCAAAATAGTAAAACCAACATGACAAAGAATTGTGATAAAAGCTTGATATATATATATATATACACACATATATATATATATATATATATATATATATAAAAAGTGATATGATATTTTTTTCCCATATTGCCCACCCTTAATTTGTCTTAAATCTCATTTTGTTTAAAAAAAAAAAAAAAAAAAGGTGAATGGAATTGTGAAACCAAAGTTGTGAATAGAATCGAATTGTGACTTAGTGAATCATTACATCCCTATTAGTTGACTAATAATGCTTTTAGGAAACGCACCCAGAGCGGTTCTAGACTGGGCACCAGCTCCAACACCAACATCTTGTCGGTGGAAAAGGGGAGCGTATGTTTAAAAAAACGACACAAAACAAAACACAGAAATGCTAAGTTATTAAAGATACAAAAATGACTAAATAGAAAATAACACTAATCTGTTCCCATGATGCCAGAATACTTGAGCGCAGCAGCATGCTCATGTGTTTATGAAAGAATCATTCTCTTGCTCGAGTGAATCTAAAAAGTGCTTCGATAACGAATGTCGCAGGATAAACAACCACAAAAACATAAGCCGACCAATAGAACACAAAATATCTGGAGGGAAAAGGTGAAAAGCGACCAAACAGAACCGCATTCACACATTATTGAGAAGTTCCAGTACGGGACCGGTAATGTTCATACAAGATTTGACACAACAGAGAGTGATGCAGCAGGGGCTCGGGGAAACATCCTCCACGCTGGGCGGACGGTTAGTGTTCGTCTGGGCACGGGGACGAGGACAGGTAGCCGTTGGTGCCGTTGGTCCCGTTAGTGTGGTGTTTCTGAGGAGGAAGAAGAACCTCATCTTCATCAGAGCTGGACTCAATGTCACTGCGGTCATCCTTTGACACCTAGGAAGGGCGGAGAGATGATAAAGATAAAGACAGTATTTATTATATATGGCACTATATTTTGACAACTAGAAGTGACTTTTTGTTTCTAAACACCTTAGTTTGACAGTTTTTTTTTTTTGCCTTTTGAGGTCAATAATAGAAATCTCTTATGCTGATTAAAACAGACGGTGAAAACAGTGAAATATTACCAAAAAAAAGCATTTATTTTAACATGTAAATAATGCAAAGCTGTTTTTTTTTTTTTTTTTTTGCTTTTGGATTCTTTGATGAATAGAAAGTTCAAAAGAACAGCATTTATTTGAAATAGAAATCTTCTGAGACATTTTAAATGTCTTTACTGTCACTTTTGATCAATTTAATGTGTCCTTGCTGAATAAAGCTATTCATTCTTTAACAAAAATAAAAAATGTGTTTCTGAGAAACAGACTCCATAAACAAAACTGAGAAGTTTTATGTGTCCATGCACAGGACAATGATATTTTTTGCTGCTAATTCATGGCAGTTTTGCACCAACCTCTTTTTTCAATACTTACACGTAAAGGATTCCATTTTCCCGCCTTTAATGGCAGCGATGAAGACAAAGAAGAGAGAAAAAGCACATACATTTAGGACTACGACATAAGCATTAGATTAAAGTACCAGTTAGTGAACCCAGATCATTTGTGATTAATCATTTTACCAGTTAACCAAATAGACAAATAGTTGCTTTATGTAATTTAAAGGCTGCATCCATCAGTTTGAGATAAAATGCAAGACAAAACGATTTAAAATTGAATACACAAGTTTCACAATTTGAGTTGAATTACTGAAATAAATGAACTTTTCCACGACATTCAAATTTATTGAGATGCACCTGTATATTCTAGTCCCTAGCAATAAAGGCTCAGGTGTATTTTCTGGAGTCTCACCTTCCCTCTGGAGATGGCCCTGCAGGCGATGCGCACAATGAGATACGCCCAGAAGGTGTGCAGGGCCTGCAGCAGGACGAGCAGCACGTTAAACACCCACCACGACGGGTACGGCCCCACGATCTCCCAGCTCTCAAACACAGTGCTGTTTAAAATCCTGCAAGATAAGCACAGTGATCGACACAATTGTTAGAACAACTGACGGATCTGAAGATATTGACCCTTTTTTTTGCCTCCAAAACATGATTATATTTTTTAAAAATTTCATGAAATATGCCGATAATTGCTCTGAGCACAACAAATATCAGATTTGTATCCGCTTTTAACTTTAATATTTGCTATGTCCACCTTTTGCAGCAATTACAGCAGCACATCTCTGGCATAGTGTCAATATAGCTCAGTATGTCAGTATATAAAATTATAAATAACTTCTATAAATGACTTCTAAGAATAAATGTATTTTATTTATATATTGGTTCTACAAATGAATTTATAAAGTTTATTATTGGTTTTAGCTTAACTAATCCAAAACTTTAAAAAAAAGCTGAAATAAAATATAAATATTCGTTGAAAATTTTTAAACAAAAACAAATGTATTAACTGCAACAAACTGGATATAAAAAAGAAATATAAAAAGCAATGATAAAAATGACGATAGCAATGTGAAAAATTACTTAAATTCAAATACAACAATATCAATACATTACTACATTACTTTAAATGAACTGACAATGTAAAAAATAAAAACTATTTCAAATCAGAATATAAATAAATACTTGAATTTTAATATATTACTATTAATAAAAATAACAAAAGCATATTTAAAAATTATTAAAACCTTAAATTAAAATTGAAAATATAAAAATTGAAAGCTAATTCCATATAATTATAATATTAATAGATTATTGGACTTATTGGTTAATATTAATAAGCACAAACTATTTACAAAAAATTAACATTTGCAATTGTTGCTTCAAATCACACTGCATCTGCATAAAGAAAAGGTTTTTTGGAATCTCTCTGAATATCTTTAATTCAAAATCTACAGTAGATCTGGAAATTATCTCTTTTAAACTTTGTCTTAAAATGATAAAGTACTAAAACATAAATCGAAATACAAATTATGACAAAAAAAAAGTGTCTTTAGATCAAATACACCGTAAATGAGTGCTCGTGATCACTCTTTAATAAAAGCTCAGATTTCATAGCTTCCACTGTCGCACAAGATGCACAAATCTCAACCTACAAAAGAAGACTGACTCAGAATTGACATGAACTGAATACAGGGACTGTGACAACAGCTCTGTCAAGGCATTTCATAATCATCACTAAATGACAGTAAGGACTCTCAGAGGACCAGAGACTTCAGATGGCACTGTCACATCCATCATCGGTTCCTCACGCAGCTCCTCAGCTGAATCCAGATTAGACCGTTTCTCTAATTTCATTAGAGTCACACAATGAAGTACTCAAAAGCCACAGCAGACACTTAGACGAGGTGAGTGAATAAAACCCGGCACTAAATGATAAATGAGGAAAACCAGTGGAAAAAGCACAGATGACTCATTCTGAAGAAAGGAAAGGTCAGGAAGCAAAAGTCGCTATCATCAGTCGCAGGTGTCTGCACTGCATACAGCTGGAAGTGAGCTCCAAATGTTACGTGATCGGATCAAACCATATTCAGATGTAGTTGGACATGTAAACGCTAATGCATCAGCAGGAAGAGGAAATATTGGATATGCATCCTTTGGATGGCTACACACACAAGTCTTGTGGCTGTAATTAAGCAGTGTGTATTTTAATGCTTCAAATGCAGAAATATCGAAATGTTTTACTTTGTTGTATGTAGAGACTGCAAATGCAAGTGAAATGGAGCTCACATGCATACTTCTGTGAGCTTTTGAGGTTATGTGTTGCATGTAGGACAATTAAGTCTGTGTATTCATACTTGGCTATACTTAAATAACAATATGTTTCACTGCAATGTTATTTCATTACTAGTATTTATAGCATAGCATATAATAATTGATTTAATTTTTTTTTATTTTTATATTATCAGTTTTTATTTGCTTATTTCCTTTTTTTGTGTAATTTTATAAGTGTTATAGTTTTTGGTACTTCAAATAAAGTAAACATTAACTGAAATAAAATGAAATCTCAAAAGCTTTATTTCAGCTAGATGCCAAAGCAAAATGTCTAATTTTAGATTTATTATTAATGTAATAAAATATTACAAAAGCACACAACAAAATGACTTAAACTTTAAAGGGGGGGTGAAATGCTCGTTTTCACTCAATATGCTGTTAATCTTGAGTACCTATAGAGTAGTACTGCATCCTTCATAACTGCAAAAAGTATTTAGTTTTATTATATTCAAAAGAGAAAGATAGTGTTTACCGATTTTTCCCGGAAAAACACGAACGCCTGGAGGCGTGACGTGTGGGCGGAGCTAAAGAATCACGAGCGCGAGTAGGCTTTTGCGTTGAGAGCTGTGACAGCTGTGAAGGCTGAAACTGAACGAGAGCAGCAGCAGCAACGACTCGCTCCGAGCGGTGTTCGAACCCGGGTCTCCGATGGGAGGCGGACACACTAACAAGGAGGCAGAGATATTTTAAGCAGTTTTACTCACCACCTGTGGTTCCAACACACAATCGTGACCCTTTTTCGTTGGGATTGCATCATCCTTAAGAAATAAACGATACGCAAATCCGTCGTCAAACTGGGCTTTGTTTGTAAAACAAGCATTTTAGAAATGCAGGTAACAAACACAAACACTTGCACAACTCCGTTGATGCTCTGTAAAAATAAACTCCATTCACTGGTCCCTTAATGCTGTTTCTCTTTTGGTAATCTGTGCAGGGTTGTCTTGCCCTGGCAACCAAAAACACACTCCTTTTGTGACATTTCGCGACGCTCTCGCTCTGATCAGTGAAGTCTGTTGTGCTCTCAGTGCTGTGCTATACGGGTGCGCGTGCTCTTCCGGCAGACGTGCCCTCATGACCCATATAAGGAAATTCCGCTCCATCTAACGTCACACAGAGCCATAATCGAAAAAAACTTTCCGAAACTTATGACAAACCAGAAGGAGTATTTTTGGAACAGAAATACTCCTTCAAACGTACAACTTAATTTTTGAAACTTTGTCCATGTTTAGCATGGGAATCCAACTCTTTAACAGTGTAAAAAACTCAGTATGCATGAAATAGCATTTCACCCCCCCTTTAAACTAAAATGTAACCAAAAAAATATAAACTGATTATGGATATTAATAAAAACTAATAGTATTTCAATAATACTAAAAGTTAAATAATGCCAGAGCTAGTGGTAGTTTTGTAGGCAAACATCAATGCCTTGAATTTTATGCGAGCAACTATTGGAAGCCAGTGCAAATTGATAAACAAACGTGTGAGTGTAATCTTTTTGACTCATTAAAAATTTATCTTGCTGCCGCATTCTGGATTAATTGTAAAGGTTTGATAGAACTGGCTGGAAAACTTGCCGAGAGGGCATTGCAATAGTCCAGACTGGACAGAACAAGAGCTTAAACAAGGAGTTGTGCAGCATGTTCCGGAAAGAAAGGGCTTGATCTTCTTGATGTTGAATAAAGCAAATCTGCAGGATTGAACAGTTTTAGTGATGTGGTCTGAGAAAGTCAGCTGATCATCAATCATAACTCCAAGGCTTCTAGCTGTTTTTGAAGGAGTTATGGTTGATGTGCCTAACTTGATGGTGAAATTGTGATGGAATGATTTGCTGGAATCACAAGCAGTTCTGTCTTGGCAAGGTTGAGTTGAAGGTGATGGTCTATCATCCAGGAAGAAATGTCTGTTAGACAAGCTGAGATGCGAATAGCTACCGTCGGATCCTCAGGATGGAATGAGAGGTAGAGTTGAGTGTCATCAGCATAGCAGTGGTATGAAAAGCCATGTTTCTGAATGACAGAACCTAGTGATGCCATGTAGACAGAGAAGAGAAGTGGTCCAAGAACTGAGCCCTGAGGCACTCCAGTAGTTAGTTGTTGTGACTTGGACACCTCACCTCTCCAAGATACTTTGAAGGACCTATCTGATAGGTAAGACTCAAACCATTGAAGTGTGGTTTCTGTGATGCCTTTTGACAGTAGGGTTGATAGGAGGTTAATAGGAGGTGGTTAATCGTGTCAAAAGCAGCGGACAGATCAAGCAGGATAAGCACTGAAGATTTGGATTCTGATCTTGCCAGTCTTAGAGCTTCAACAACTGAGAGCAAGGCCGTCTCAGTTGAATGTCCACTTCTGAAGCCAGATTGGTTGCTGTCAAAGACATTGTTGTGTGTGAGAAATGTAGAGACTTGGTTGAACACAGCATGTTCAAGTGTTTTTGCAATGAAAGGAAGAAGGGAAACTGGTCTGTAGTTCTCTAAAAGAGATGGGTTGAGGGTGGGTTTCTTAAGTAGTGGAGTTATACGAGCCTGTCTAAATTATGAGGGGAAAACACCAGTGTGGAGGGATGTGTTGATGATGTGAGTGAGTGCAGGTACAATTTCAGGAGAAATGGCTTGAAGGAGATGAGATGGAATAGTATCATGCGGGCAAGTAGTAGGGTGATTAGAAAGGATGAGTTTTGAGACTTCTGCCTCAGAGAGTGAAGAGAAGGATGTAAATGAGTGTATGTTTGCTGGTGATATGAGCTTGACTGATTGTGGTGTGGAAGATTGTGCACTAATGTGTTTAATTTCATTAATGAAAAACGTGGCAAAGTCGTCAGCTATTAGAGATGAAGCAGGAGGGGGAGGAGGAGGAAAAAGAAGTGAGGAAATTGTTTTAAAAAGCATGCGAGAGTTAGACGAATTGTTAATTTTGTTATGGTAGTATGTCATTTTAACAGTAGAGACATTAGCAGAGAAGGGAGAGAGGAGGAAATAATTCATTAAAGGAAATACTTTTTAGTAGTTAGTTTTAGTTAACAATAACTAATATAGAATAATATAATATCAAATTATTTACTGTGGCAACATTAACACAAACAACTGCATAAAGTAACTCAACTGTAGCTAAAACCTGTTTATGTTTTGAGCTGTAAAACTGTCTTAATGGTCTAATAAAAGCATGTTAAAGATAGTGGTTTTATTAAAGCAGAGAACCATTTCTTTCAGTGATGAAATGCCTATAATATCTGTAAAGAGCACAAGGCCATCTGTTTCTCTCATTCTGAGCTCGTCCACATCTCCACACTACTGCTGTAGCCATAGAAACTATTACTTGGCAACTACACTGACTGAAGGTGTCAAAACCTGAAATTAGGTCTGCTCGATTATGGCAAAAATCATAATCACGATTATTTTGGTCAATATCGTAATCCTGATTGATGGGGCCATTTGACCAAAACTTTATACGAGTGATTTATTTAAAGATAGAGATGCATATCAAATAAATATTTCCTGTAAATAAGGTTGCTATGACTATGATTGAGTAATTAAAGAGTCAGTAATAAAAAAAGCGAAGAACAAATAAAATAGAATGAAAAGATGCAAATGAGACAAACTGTGCTTTAATGTTTTTTCACACACGTCTCAAGCAGTTTACAGCTTACAGAAATGAATTATCAAATGTAAAATAAAACAAGCATAGTAAGAATTAAACGTGTTTGTTTCTTTTTAAAGCTACAAAAGCCCTTCACTCAAGAACAATGTGTGATTTTTGAATCTATCTTTTGTTGTTTGAATAGCATTAAAGGTTTACTCCAGCCCAAAATGAAAATGTTATCATTAATCACTTACCCCCATGTCGTTCCAAACCCGTAAAAGCTCTGTTTATCTTCAGAACACAATTTAAGATATTTTGGATGAACGCGTTGTTTCATATAACCCAGATTGCACTTCTGATGGCAGATTGAGTATTCCTACGATGACTTTCATACTATTCATACTACCTTGGCACTGTTATTTACTTGGCAGTCTATGGGACAGTCTCAAGCCTACAGGTTTACATCCAAAATATCTTAAATTGTGTTCCAAAAACAAACTGAGATTTTACAGGTTTGGAACGACATGGGGTAAGTGATTAATGACAAAATTTTCATTTTGGGGTGGAGTTACCCCACAGTTGCAGCATAAAAATGGCCTGCTGTCACTTTAAGAGATGTACAGATCCAATTAAAAAAATGGCCTGCTGTCACTTTAAGAGCTGCATGGATCCAATTAACTGTAACACGCATATTTTCACTCTCAACTCTTTACTTTCATTTATTACATGACCGACAAATATGGAATTACATTTGCTTCAATTAAACTGAACGAAACTTTATAAAAATGAACGTAACTTTTTCAGAAACTATCAAAAATATGCCATTACGAAAGAAGAAAAACACAATGAAAACTAAAGAAATAAACTCAGGCACACAAATTAAACAGGCTCTTCAAATATGCTTCATTCTTTGTTAATGTTTTTCAAAGATAATTTTTCGCTAATCGTGGATTCTGAATGAATTGCCACAGATTTTGCTTACGGTTCGCAGTTTTTCGTTTGGTGTTTGGTGTTAGACAAAGGTATACATGAATGATCACCAAGCGCCACATTTTGACATATTTTTGCATGTATTTGACTGTTTAGGCGCACCTTGAGCTAAAAGCTGACTTTACATGTCCCTGTTCTGTCTCTGAACACATATAGCGTTATCTTCGTGTGGAGCAGCGCAAGTTTTCTTTCACACTTTTAAAAACATGAATAAATATACTTCTATAAATAAAGCACATCCCATTTTGCAAAAGTCACGTTACATGATTTTACCGATTTGCATGGTAAATTGGGCTTTTATGAAGGAACAAACACAGCGCTGGAAAGAAGGGTGAATATTATGGGGTGCAATAATCATTTCATCTCGATTATTTTACTTTCATAATCGTTGGAGGCCAAAATCGAAATCGAAACTATTTTTCAATTAATTGCACAGCCCTACCTGAAAAGAAAATGCTGGAAAAGATAATGAAATAGAAGATTTGAGATGTACATATGAGAAGGAGAGGTTCAGAGCATCATCTGTTATTGAAAGGACTGTCTTACCATACAGGATACACTCCCAGCCTGGAGCTGATGAACACCAGGGCAAACATGACGAACAGGACGCTGCAGAGTCTCTGGCATTTGGCGTAGTTGGCCATTTTAGCAGCCTGCAAACACAATTTGCTGCACGATTAATATAAACATGATAGACATTAATGCATCATAATAACACATCTTGCATCGCCTATCTAGTTGATTCCTGATTGTACAATATAATGGAACGCATAATACCATAAAAATACTAAGTCATCATATGTATAAATAACAATATTAGTAAATTAAATTAATATATATATATATATATATTTTAATCACATTATCAGTCAGAGTAGTAAAGTAATATATATTATTTACTTCATGTATGTGTTGTGTGGGTATATATATATATATATATATATATATATATATATATATATATATATATATATATATATATATATATATACCCACACAATAGATAGATAGATAGATAGATAGATAGATAGATAGATAGATAGATAGATAGATAGATAAATCATTTCTACATTATAACATCTACATTTTATTTAATTTGTGTTTAATTAAATATATTTAATATTTTATTCATTTATTATATTTTGAATAACACTTCCAATGTTGCGCCTTGCTGTTTTAACCTTGCCTCACCCAGAAAGGAAAATATAAATATTATCAGTGAACGTGAACAGTTTTCAGCAATATAGCACTTAAGTGATACTGACTATATGCATTGCACTTCTGTGGTATTTATTTGTACTTTTTTGGATATAGACAGCTGTGGTCTGGTTTTGGAACAACATGCGGGTAAATAAATAGTAAATAATTTGTATTTTAGGTAAATTATGCTTTTTAAAATGATTATGCCAAAAAAACTTTCAAACATTAAAATCAGAATCTGTAACTTTAAATCTTCATTTACTAATGAATTCCTGTTGTTGTAGGTTTTGACAAGTGCACTAATAATCCATAGCATCCATAGTGTCTTTTTCTGTAACAGGAGGTCACCTCCAGCAGGACGGCGGCAGCATCGTGCAGGCACATGACCAGCGTTCCCACCCGAGCCATGTTATTCACATATGAGAAGGTGATCAGAGAGATGGTGGCCACGTGATGCAGGAACATCAGGAGAAAGTCCTGCAGGAAGACACACGGGAAGTGAAACAAACATTCCTGTCCTCATCATACCTGTTTTAATACATGGATCAAATATGAAACTCATATCATATTAGGTACTTTTTTATTTTTATCACAATATCAGAAATAAATTAAATCATCGACTGTTGTATTGATCATTTGTGCATGTTTAACACTCAACCAAAAACCCTGAATCAAATGAAACAGTGCTATCAAAGGAATCATAGAGATAAAGAGTGAGCCTTCAGTGTCCTCACAGTCTATTCTCACTGAGGAAATCCTGTGGAAGAATGCTGTTAAGAGGCTAGGTGTTGCATGCTCCCCTGCGGCATCGTGGGATTGCACTGACTCAGCAAGCTGGTTGATGATGATGATGGTGATGAAGATGAGGAGGAAGTGCAGTGGGGTGAAAAACAGAACTGAAGCATGGCAAAGAAGAGAAGGGGCACACTGGTGTGGGCAGAGCACATCCTCAATACGTGCACGGGAAAACTGAAAGGACAGAGCAAAGAAAAACAAGATTTGCATTTCCTGAAGGAAACAGCAGGGCATGCAAGGAAGAAAAAAAGATTTTTAGATTGATTTTTAGGCAGTGTTTTTCTTTCTTACTTTTTTTTGTTTTTGTTTTTTTACTGTAAAAGTAATAATAAAATAAATAAAAATAAATAATTTATGTAAAACACACACCCATAAATATATATATCAAATTTACATACTATTATAGTTTTTGTTATTTTAAATTAGCTAAATTATGAATATAATAAGGTAATTTTTATTAGAATTTATATTTTCTGATTTCATTTTAATCAGAGATAGTCTTTAGTTTTTTGTGTTTTTGTCAATTTTATATATTTATATTCTACACACACACACACACACACTCACACACACACACACACACACACACACACTATTAGTTTATTAAGTTTTATTTATCAGTTCTTTGTTGCCTTGACAAATAGCTAAAATAAAAGTGTATATATATATATATATATATATATATATATATATATATATATATATATATATATAATCAAGTAATTACATTTTTGCATGGTTTTAGTGATTAATAATTAAAATCTGGACACCTAAGCTTTTAAAAATATTCCATATCAGTTAATGTATAACATTTTTATTTCAAGTAGTGGAAGGTATTCAGTGTTGTATTAGTACCATATTAACCTCGAGTTTTTTTATATATATTTTTTTAACAGTTATTATAATTTTTTATGATTTTAGTAATTAAAATAGTGTACATTTGTTTACATGTATATATTTATATGAATATAATTGATATCATAAATATATGTAATATATAAACATCTTAAATATATACATGTGTGTGTATTTATATAAACGTAATAAATATACACAGTACACACATATTATGTACTGTAGATAAAAACATTTATTTTGGGTGTTTTTGATAGCACCTTAACCAGTGCTGCCTCAAAACACTAAAAACAGGAAAACATGTCAACAGTGAGCAGAGAAATGAGAGCGGCTGAGAGCATGAGTCTGGCACCGAGGGTTGTGAAGGAAAGAAAATCTATAAAGCACAGACTGCAGGTGCTGACTGCGATTTCAAGGAGTCTTTGAGAGCGAGCGTCCACCTGTTCAAACACACAGGCTGAGCTTCTCCTGCGTTACGCCCCAAAACCAATACGGCTGAGACCAAGAGATCACTTTTACATTGAGACCACGCTGCCGTAATCAACACGGGACAATTACACAGCCTGTGGAGCTCAATGAAGCTTTTGAGAGCGCCGAGGGCAGTCGGGATTTTAGTTGTTTACATTTGCATTCATTTACATGACATTTGTTTGAGATTGAAGTTGTGTCCCAAACAGACGCAACATGAGACGTTTATTTCATCAAGTAATTATTCTGTCCCCCTTGAAAGCAGAAACGATGTACGTTATGGTATGATAACAGGCAAACAGAAGATAAAATATGTTAATGTAGCATTATGAATTATGTAAGGAAGGAGTTTGGACCAATGAGATGTGATAAACACAGACTGTGCACCTGACACAATGTCTGACTGAAGCTAGTTAGGAAAAACGTTATCATTCATTGTTTATCCAAAAATCATCCTAAATGCAAATGTATGACATTTTCCCAAAATGATTTGGTCCATGTGCACACAGAGGTTCCTGACTCTAGGTAGTTATTTTATTTTCATTATATTTCATTTTTATTTATTCACTCATTCAAAGTTTGAGATCAGTGAGATTTTATAGACGTTTCTGAAAGTAGTGTCTTGGGCCCATCAAGAATGCATTTATTTGATCAAAAATACAGCAAAATTAAGTAATATTGTGAATTTGTTTTACAATTTAAAATAACCATTTTCTCTTTTTATTTATATTAAAATCTAATTTATTTCTGTGATGCAAAGCTGAATTTCAGCATCATTACAGTCTTCAGTGTCACATGATCCTTTAGAAATAATTATATTATGTTGATAACTTGCCCAAGAATCAAGTTGAAATATTTTTGTGGAAACTGTCATACTGTATTTTTTTTCTTCAGAATGCTATGATGCATAGCAGCTTAAAAAATAATAATAATAAAAAAAAAGAAAACATTTATTTCAATTGCAAATATTCTGTAACAACAAAGTCTTTACTGACACTTTAGAGCAATTTAATGCATCCTTGCTGAATAAAAAAAAAAAGAAGAAAAACTTAAACCCCATCCTTTTGATTAATAATGCCTTTAGTGTTCTTAATATACAAACAGTAGTAGACCAACATCTTAACAATATTCCCACTTTTCCATTTACTTGCTCCTTTGTTATCAAAAGACCAAATCTGAAAATAAATTTGCAACAACTTAAACTGCAAAAGTTTAATTTCCAGATAAATTAGAATAATTTGTCAGGCACCCATTGACTTGCAATATTAATGCATTCATAAAGAAACTCAACTCAATCTTGCATATAAATGAACATCATGCATACTGATTGTGAATATGCATTTTTTCATAACCTTATATGACTATCAGAACACAATGAATATTAAACACTTTATGACTCAGCTGAAATTAAGTGGCAGCAGTTATAAGTGGTCATGATTTCACACTTTTAAGAGGAACCAGAAAACCCTTCCGCCCCTGCACAGCAGAGGAAACAAGAGAGCCGCACGTCGCTGCTAATAAACCCAGCATGATCCTTCTCACGAGAAACTCAAAGCACTGCAACAGACGCATCTAACCAACACTCACTGCTTTCCACAAAGCTATCTTTCAAGTTCAGATGTGCAGTAACGGCTGCCAGCAGCCCAATATTGATGCTCTGAAGATGTAGAAGGCTGTAAACTCAGGGTTAACGTACCTTTCTTCTGATGTCTGTGAACTGCGAGAAGAGCAGCGACAGATAGAAGGACAGCTCCAGTATGTAGTAGTAATGCAAATCCACAGTTAACGGCTATAAAAGTCAGACACAATAGAGTCAGCGACACAAAACCTCGCATACAGCAGCCCTAATCAGTATTTTGAGCAGGGATTCCCAAACTTTTTTGACAGCCGAACTCCTCTGACCTAAAATGTTAGTTCAGTTTATAAGTTTAAGTTAAGTTTGCAAAGAAACAAATCTATCATTAAGTTGTTTTATCTTTAAACTGTCATTTCTGGCCAAAATATGACTCCATAATCCATAATAACTTCCTCTGTGAAAAAACTCCACAGAAGAATTTGTTAAGAACTGTGCTTGATCTGTTCATATTTCTCTCCTGATTCAGACGATATGACTTTTTCAACGAAGAAAGCAATATTATGGATTAAAACCTGTATTTTAGCCAGAAGCTTTGAAGTTATTTTATTTTATTTACAAACGTGCAGGTTTTCACTTGTGGATTATTGTGTTGTTTTGATCAGCTGTTTGGACTCTCATTCTGACGGCACCCATTCACTCCAGCAAGTGATGCAATGTGAGCATTTCTTCACATTTATTCTGATGGAGAATTTAACTCATATACATCTTGGATGGCACGAGGGTGAGTAGATTTTCAGCAAATTTTCCTTTTTTTTGGAGAACAGTTTAATATTAAATATTTAATATTCCAACTTTAACAAAACATTTGTTTGTTCATGCCTCTCTGATGTTGGTTAATGGTCACACACCATGCTGATAAAAATACATTATTTATTTTGAATTACTAAATACACAAATATGTCAAATACAATATTTTTGTTTTAAAATTATATATATTTTAATTGGATATTTTTAAGATTTCATTTTTAGCTTTTCATCAACTCATGCACTCACTGATTTGAGTTGATGAAACCGCAGTTTGGGAATCCCTGATTTAGGACCTTAAAAGTTGCATTAGAAATGTAAAAACTGAATGATCTGTTAATGCATTGCCATGCAAAATGGTTAATGACTTGTAAAAAGCATCTAATAGTCTCAGAGGTGGAATATAGTCATGAAAAACTCAAAAAACACTTGAATCTAAGGGGGAGTTTTCACGACACCTTTTTCTACCAAAAAATAGAAAACATATTTTATGTGTTTTGGCCATTTGTTTATACTACAACGGCATACTCGGGCCTGAAAATACAGTGTTTCAGTCATTTTCACTGACCTGTGAAAATAAGTATCTTTTCAAGAGCAAAAAGGAAAATCTGTTCCTTAGTAAATCATTGTCGTGTAAACACCCTCAGAGAGAAAAAAAGCATAAATATGACCCATGTGATAATTATGATTGATATGTCAGACAGTATAATGTACCTGATAAGGGTAGTTGTACCAGCACTCTCGTGTGTTCCACAGCCACGGGCTCTTTAAAACCAAACACAGACACACAAATGATCTCCAGAGCTTTCCACTAAAGACAAGATAACGCTCTTTCAATTCTGCTACATCAAAGTGTGAAAAAAATACTAAACTGAAAATACAGTCATTATCCTCTTTGAATCCTATTTGAATCCCCTCGCATCATTACGTGGGAAAGTTAGCTGGCATCAAAGCCTGGTGTTGTGAAGCTGATGATTTGACTGTGAGAATACTGACATATGATCCAATCCAACGCTACTTTTAGCTAATTAGCAACTTCACAGCATCGTTCTCAAAGGCCACATACAAGAATAAGAGACATCTGATGCCGTAACATCATTATATGTTCTTTAAATGACAAACCATGGTAAATTCTCCTTGGGACAAGTAGAAACAAGTGCTTTAATGGCTTAAAACGTCCATGAATTTTTAAATGCTAGCGCTGTTTGGTTGCGATTCAGCTAGTTTGTTTGGTTCAAGGGTTCAAATGCTTCTTTAAATTCAAATGCCTGTGCAGAAAATGAATCGGGGTAGTGAAGTAGTGGTTATGGGTTGTCTCCAGTTTAATTGTTCTGCATTGCATGGATTCAAATGGACGACAAGTAAACACATATACTCTGGATGGTTTCTTCAGTTTGGTAGTATGATTTAATTTCTCTTTAGAGTGACAGGACACTGAAGAATCCAATACTAGTTTCTCAAAAGCCTGCTCTTCCTAATTAAGATGAAGGCAACAGATGAGTCTCTCTGTTCTTCAGTTCTCGAGCCTGTATGAGCTGTAGGTCTGTTCTGGGTTTATTTCAGACCACTTCCACTCCAGCTCCTATTAATAACAGCAGCAGGAGAAGCGCGTCCCATCTGAGGCAAATGAACTCATTCAGTAAAGTGCACTGTCATGCAAGTTCAAGCAGTTCACCTTTAGCCTAGTTTCTACAAAGACACACAGCTTTACTTGTGTCTATTCATAAATAATCCTAGAGATGTGCTCCCTAATATGGAACATTGCTTTTTGGAACATTGCTTTTGAATTAAAATGATATAAAAATGATGAGTAAAAATGATGCTTAATATTCATTTAAAGGAACAGTTTATTCAAAAATTATATTTATTTGTTTGTATTTGCATGCTTTCCAAATCTGTATGAAATTGTACAAAATATTTACATATTTTTTTTAATCTAAATCTAGCTCTCTCGCTCTCTCTCGCTATATATATATTACTAGTCCCTACTATTTTATGCATTCTTCTGTTTATATTTTTTAGATATATTTTTTTATGTTTTATACATTTATATTTTTCATAAATATCATTTACAGATACAAACTACATACATTTATATGTAATTTTATCAGCCTATTGCTGCATCAACTTAAAATTGAGAAATTAATGCAAACCAAATTGCATATGATTGATGATGATAGGCTTCATTCAAGTAAATGTTTGCGATATACTGTCCAGCCCTAGTTTGGAACAACAAGACATCGAGTAAACAATGATCAGAATCTTTATTTTTGTGTGAACTAATCTTTAATTGCTTCATTGAAGAGTCAAAGATGCGGCCCGTTCTCCTGAACATGTTTACTTGGAGGAAAATAATCTGCATTGTGGACAGAGTGATGAATTATGAATAGATTTATGAGAGGACGGGAAGAGAGGGAGAGAGAGTTCATGGATGATGTCTCTCTCGGCACAGTACGACACAACAAATAAAATCAAAATCAAGTCAGGCCTGACATCTCTCTAACTTCATCTTGTCTGCACCCCAAGAGGTGATGAAAGGCAAAACGAAGAATAACTCAGAGTGCGCTGCTGCATTCTGTAGTCATGATACCGAGTAAATAAATAAAAAACTGTGACACTGCATCGATTTGATAATGCTGTGAAACAAACAAAGCTTCTCTGCTTGAGAATATCCTGTCAACAAGACAGAATAATGGATGTATCTTCTTGTCAGTCATAAAAGATGTACTTATTTTCACAATGACCCTCAATTATTCAGTCAAAAGAGATGTTTACCTTCTTCAGGAAGCGCACGCCGTATGTAAATATGTACAGGTAAAACGTGAACCTCCACCTGTGAAGAAAACACACAGAACAGGACATTCAGAAAGATTGCAGTTTGCATTACTATTGCACCCAAAGATCATTTTAATGCAGAAGCATCAACAAGAAAAGCTTTGTGTCCTCATTTCATCCCGAACACCTGCGATCAGGTTAACCTCACTCCTCACGCTCAAGTACTTCAACACTGATTAGGAATTCAATGTGCAAGATGTCCTGTTTTTTACGTCCTGCTGTTACCGAGAAAACTTTTCACAGCACATCCTTCATAACAAAGGTGAAGCTGAAGATAGGGCACTGGCCTGGGCTGATATAACATCTCATTCTGTCCGCTCCCTCCATAATAACAAACATACACTAACATTTAAGCTTGGGGTCAGCAAGGTGTCTTTAAAGTTATTCATATTTTCATTCTGCATGGATATGCATTGATCAAAAGTGACAGTAGGGGCATTTATAATGATTTCTATTTCAAAGGAATGCTGTTCTTTTGAATTTACTCAAGAAACAAAACAAAAATAAATAAATGCATCATGGTATCCACAATAATTTCAAGCAGCACAACTGTTTTCAACATTAGACAGTAAACCACTAATTTTGCAGTCCAGTTCATATTAAAACAAGTACTACACTTTAAAACATTTAAGAAATATGTGATTCTTCATGATATGACTCTTTAATAAACGTTAATGCTTTTTCAAGTGCATTTTATTCACGTTGACTTGATGTTGAGAGCAAAATCTGGGTTATGAAGCAACAGCAGTTTAGAAACACTGCTCTAAAATGCTCTGCAACAGTCGCTCTATTTTTCAACATGTCATCTGTATGAGTCACCCCAAACCAGTTTTCCACCACAAACCACACACACACACACACACACACACACTTCTTTCAGCAGGCTTTCCAGTGCTGATTCATGTAACCTTTTCCACTATTCTTTTGAATCCCCCCCCCCCCCCCCCCATCCATCAACTTCTGCAAGTCAGGCTAGGCTGCTCGAAAGAAGTCTTTCTTAAACTTTTCGGGCCAAGAACCACCTTCAGTTGAATTAGACTGGCCTTTGCAGATCTCCAAACATACAGTCATGTGAAAAAGTTAGGACACCCTACTGAACTCCATGGTTTTCTGTATCAGGACATAATAAAAAACTAGCTGGTCCTTGGCAGGTCTTAAAATATGGAAAATAAAACCCCAGATGAACATGTTACATGAATATTATTAAATTACATAAGCCAAAATGGAAAACCATGTGTGACAAAGTTAGGACACCCTATAGTTCAATTGCCTGTAGAGCTACTTTTAGCAGCAATAACTTGAATGAATAATTTTCTGTATGACTTAATCAGTCTCTGACATCGCTCTGGAGGCATTTCAGCCCACTCTTCTGTACAACATTGCTCCAGTTTATTGAGGTTTGAGGGCATTTGTTGATGCACAGCTCTCACCACAGCATTTCAGTCAGGATGAGCTCTGGACTTTGACTGGACTATTGTAACCCCTTGATTTTTTTTCTTTTCAGGATCATTGTGCTGCTGCATCACACAATCTTTGCCAAGCTTTAGCTGTCAAACGGATGTCCTCACATTTGACTCTAGAAGACTTTGGGATACAGAGGAGTTCATGGTTGGCTCAATCTCAATGACTGTGATGTGCCCAGGTCCTGAGGTTACAAACCAAGCTCAGAATCAGCCCTTCACCAGCAGCATGCTTGACTTTTGGTATGAGGTTTTTACCAAATGTGGCGTTGTGCATTATGGACAAACAACTTCTCCTCGGTCTCATCTGTTCAAAGGATGTTGTTCTAGAAGTCTTATGGTTTGTTCAGATGCAACTTTTGCTTTATCGTCCTGGCTGCGATTTCTAAATGACCTAAAATGTTTTGCTCTTGCACACTGAACTCAAATTTTCAGGGAAATATTTTTTTAACTGTGGTGTACATCGATCTAACTTTAGCTTTTTACATATACTAAGTGAATTGAATCCATAAGAGTTGTGTTCATTTGCGAATCTTAATGAGCAAAACTTAAAAGTATCATAAAAAAGAAGCTTATTTTCATCAGTAATTCAAAAGCCAATGGAGAAATTCTAGGCTAACTGGATTTGCCTTTAAGAACGCTTTCATCGTATCATTTGTTTTCTTTCGTATTGCGTTTCATATTTCGGTAAGAGAAATCACTCATAAATGCATGAAAAGAAATAACGCAGGAGTGCAAGGTAAAAGTGTCTAAATGAACCAAACTGAATTGCAATTGCAAAGCTGTTGGTCAGAGTAAATCAGAAGAGGGATTTATTCCCAAATCTGGCGTCATTATTTCTCTAAAGATGACATGACTTCTGAAATATCATCAGTGAGAAAGATTCTCAGATTGCTATATGCGAATCTCCATTGTCAGACAAGGATTTATCAGAAATGTTTTATTGGGAAACGGTGATATTCAAGAGAATGATTGAAGAGTCAGAAAGCAGGGGGGTTAAGCTGTTGTGGTCTTTTTAAAGTGCCCCTGTTATAGATCTCTCTGCCTGTGGTCAGTTTCCAGCCGATACCTCCGAGAACAAACCGGACAAAGAAACGAGTCTCGCAGCCAAACAGACACCTTCCACAGACACACAGCGCTCGCTGAGGCCCACTGACTTCTGGGGTTTACCATGTGATACATGCCTTTAATTACTGCTTTGATTTTCACACAGACAGAGCCCTCGGTCGCTCCCCATGAGAAATGAAAACAACATCAACTGCGGTTCCTTCCTTTAAGGCTGAGCTTCAGTACAGATGGACACGGAAACCACCCACAGTAAGAGTCACTGACTGTCTGACGCACGGAGAGCCACTGAAAAACTGCAAGATACTGTCAGATAGAAAAACCAAATACGAAACAGTACAACATATATTTTTGAATATTGTTTCTATACCAATTTAAAACATTCAAGTAGGGCTGCACAATTAATCACATTTCTATCATGGATGCTTAAGTCAAAGTCCGCTTATGCAATTCTGTGTGCTTAAGATGCATCTTCATGTTATCTAAAAGTTTTTTTCCCATTATTTTAATTGTAGTTTTAGTATAACATTATAATACATTCATCTTTTTACTTTTTTATAACTAAAAGAAGAAACCAATCTGATGTATAGTTGATATTTGACGCTCAATAGAAAAGCACTAAAAGTTTTTCAGTTAGTGTTTTCAGCTTGTTTATTTTCATAAAAAATACAGCATGCAGTTGTATCAAACAATGCTATAGACACCATTCAATGTAAATTGTGGTAATCATAATTAATAAATCGCAATTACAATTTCAAGGGAATAATCGACAATTATGATTTTTGTCATAGCCGTGCAGCCCTACACACAAGCTAATAAAGAGGAACAAAGAAACACATATAATTACATTAAATATAAAATATGGTTTAAAATATAATAAATAATAAATGCTATTCTACTGTTTAATGTCACTGCGAGGCGATTATATTTCTTATTAACATTTTTAGATAGTTTTTAGTTAGTTTTTTTTTCTATTATAATTGTTAGTAGTAATTTTTGCAGTAATAAGTGGTTTGTTATTTTAGCACTTCAAGTTAAACTAAATGAAAATGTGAAATGTTGCCTTGGCAAGTAGCTGAAATAAAGTTATCATTATTATTTACAAAATAAAACAATTGCAAATTACGCACTCCATTTTTACATTTGAGCAAAACTAGGTTTTGTAAAAAAAAAAAAAAAAAAAGAAAAAAAAAAAAGATTATAAAATATATAGATAACAAAGAATAATAATAACATAATAAATAATAATAATAAATCAATAAAATCTGAATTGAATTCCGTCCAATGTAATTCTTAATTTAGTGAAAAACTATGTAGAAAAGAAGTCTTGGTCATTTTGAACTATTTATTTGACTTCTTGCTTTAAACAGTTTGAATCTACTTGGTTTGGTTGAAATGATGTTTCAAAAGAATGAAATAACGTCAGGATTATAGAAGCTCTAGCACTCAGTCCTAACTGGAGGAAAGCAATGCATTTTTCAGTGTGTTTCTCAGCTCATTATTTGAGAAGCTTTGGACGTATTTGAGAAGCTTGCGTTCGTTCAGCTGCTGTACTGAAAGCAGATCAGAGCCGCTGACCTTGCAAGACCTTCCAGATACACCTATTCTCTCCGAGTCTCCTCCGAAAGAGAGATGCTCAGCTCTGTAGTGGATCCGTGATGTTGTCTGACAGGCCTCTGAGACAGCAAACACCAGATCCTTTAACTTACATTGAACCGAGCCGAGACCTTTCCCGAGCGCTTCTTCATAATCAACGGCTGAGAGAAAGAAAGATACTGTTGGGCTAATGATGGCTTTTGAGCACAGCTAGGCCTTTGTTAAGCAGCGAGAAAATAATCTATTGAGGCATAATGAAATGAGAGGGGAGTGTTTCTGTTTGGTGTCCTGGTAACTTCACACACTGCAATGTGTTGCTTTATTCTTGATCAATAGTAAAAACAAACGAGCAGGAGTTATTTACTTCATTAGAGGTCGACGCAGTTGTCTGGAGACAGGTTAGTTACACATAAGAGGGGATAGATAGAAAAAGAGAGAGAAATAAGCATTTGAGTGAAATTTATAGATTTCATATAATTACTGCGGCTAGTTCAATATCTATTAACTAGCAAATCAGCAGCGATCACCTACTTCGTTAGCACCCTTTAAGTATTTTTCCCATTAATGTTGTCCACACGGATTAAAAAAATCCAACTGAACAACTTTGATTCAAAAATCTGGAAAAATTGGCAAAGAAGGCTGTGTACTTTATTGAGGATATAACGAAAATCCCAAAAAGCCCAACATATTACAATTTAATGAAAAAGATTGTCTATATTATTATTATTATTATTATTATTATTATTATTATTATTATTATTATTATTATTAGCATTAGCATTAGCATTAGCATTATTAGCATTATTATTATTATTTAACACTCAAATTGTTTAATTTGACGGAGAGCTAACATTCGGTTTGATATTTCTATTTAGCATTAATAGTAGTAATATTAATAATAATCATTATTAATAGTAGGGCTGCACTAAGTATAAATCAATATGACTATATAATAATAATAATAATAATAATAATAAACTACAATACCAAAAACACAGCAAATTACAAAATGTATATTATTATTATTATTTTATTTTATTTTATAATTACTATATTATTTTTTTTAATTGTATAGTCATATTAATATACAATTAGTGCAGCCCTAGAAATATTAATAATTATTACTAATAATAAACTACAGTCCCATAAAGCACAGCAAATTATTTATATTTAATAAAAAATAATGTATCAATTATTACCATTATTGTCATATATATATATATATATATATATATATATATATATATATATATATATATATATATAAATTAATGCAGCACTACAAATAATAATAATAATAATAATTATTATTATTATTATTATTATTATTACTACTACTACGACTAATACAAAAATAAATAAAAAAAATAACCAAATGTTAGATCGCTTTGATGCTGTCAAAAAAATAAAAAAATAAAATAATAATAATTATATATATATATATATATATATATATATATATATATATATATATATATATATATATATATATATATATATATATATAATTATTATTATTTTATCGTATTGTCTTCTCAAATGCATGTTAGCACGAACTATAAACAGTACGGCAACATGCTACTCTAAACATAACCTCATTCTGTTAGTGTTGTATTTTTTCCGGCTTAGATTTTTACAGTGAAAGTTGAGTTGTATTTGTCCTGGTTTTTGTTTGTTTTGTTTTGTAGAAGAAGAAACATTGGTTCATTTACAGCACAGACTCTTGTTAGTGGTGTAACCTCGACTGACTTTACACAACAGGGTTTTTTGATCGTCTTTCTCACTTTGCGAGGGCTCACAGAGAGAGAGAGGATTATTCCACACCCACAGAGAATAAGCAATATTTTTAGTCTCCATAGAAACACTGTATGACTTGAACGTTTCAATGGATTGCGTGGTCAGTTTTGTGCGTTTCAGTTCAGCATTTTGTCAGAGATCTGTATGAAATCTGCCAGATGCTGTGTGTTTGTCGATGTTAAGCCTGACGCGGTTATTGCATAATGTCAGAGATGACCAGAATCATGCTGCAGATGCAATCTCATCCAAAGAAGGGAGTTCAAGTCAATGTAAGAATGACACGTTCTTGGTTTGACGTAGTCCTCAGCAAGTCCAACAGACTGGTTTTCTACTGAAATAAAAAAAAAAAAAAACTCAACGGTTTAACATTTGAAATTGAAGAAATTAAGACATAACCATAAATATCAGTATTGTAATTTTCCAGTTGCATTGTAAAATAAAATATATAGTATTACTATTATTAAATTTAAATTTGACTATTATAACTATATAAATAAGCATTAAACTATCTATAAATTATTGTTGTTATTATTATTATTATTACTTTTATTATAATATAAATAAGTATTATAATTTATATAGTTATTACTGTTGTTAGAATTATTATTACTACTATTATGATAGTATAAATAATTATTATAATTTATATAAATTAATAATATATTTTTTATGTTTATTAATATTATTATAATATAAATAATAATTATAATTTCTTAAAATTATTATTGTAAATATTATTTAATCACAGTAAAAACATTTTTAAGTTTAATTGCAATTGCAATCATTATACCAATAATAATAAATATTACATATAATAATAATAATAATTTATGGAATATAATAATAGCAATAACGACAACAAATTGGCAAAAAGTAATTATATTGTATATCAAGATGACTATATAATAATAATAATAATAATAATAATGTTATCATTATTAAATATTATTATTATTTAGTCATCTTGATATATAATCACTTTTTTCTGCTAAATTGTGCAGCCCTTTGGAAAACCTGGAATTTAAACATAAACAACATAAATCACATAAAAAATATTAAATACATTTATTTTATTTTTGGTTATTTTTAAATACATTTTATCACAAAAATCGTATAATTTATAAAGTAAAATATCACAATCCTATGTTTTCCCAAAATCGTGCAGCCATAGGCTAACACTGCACAGTTAGTTTTCACCGGCCACAGGACGTTCTCCAAAGTGTCTTCATCTAAAATCAGAGTCTGTCTTTTATTCTCTGAGAGAAAGGCATCATTTGGTGATTCTCATCAGGCTCCACTCAAACGTGAGCGTGCTCTGTGATCTCTGAAGACTGTGGCTTCCTCTGAAGTTAATGACACACTGATCAGAAGATCTCTACAATCTCCGGGGCTTTCAGACAAACACCAACAGAACCAATCCCACCGCCGAAGACACAAAAGCTGAGCAAAACGGTGAGAAGTTGCTGATTTACAGTGAAAAAAGCAACGGCGAGCTGCTGATGAGGGTTCAGCCGAGTGACATGATGCAGTACAGGAACACCAGCTTCTGTATTACTCACTGTTACCATGCTGAAGTAATGGGAGACTGTGGAAAGGATGATAAAGATAGAGATGCTGTGGACAGGATGAGCAAAGACAGGCAACAACATGGAGAGATAAGAGAGAAAACTGAGAGGTAAAGAAAGACAAACAGGAACAGACTGTGGCCTGCTTGCCCTCATGCCGCCTAACTAGTGGACACTGGTACATAATAACACACACAGGTGACACCTACACTGTATCTAGTGCAGACACGCATCCCTCGGCCAGAAACCCACAGGGAATCGACTGAATTATTAGTCAAAAGTTTAATGTTCAGAATTATTTTTAAAGAAATGAATACTTTTATTCAGCAATCAAAAGTTACAGTACGGATATTTGTTATTAAATATATAAAACAATTTTATTTAAAATAAATGCTGTTTTCTGAACTTTCTAATCATTCTATAAAGAATCCACGGACATATTAAGTGTATCAGCAAATCAGAATATTATCATGATTTCTGAAGGGTCATGTGACACTGAAGACTGGAGTAATGATGCTGAAAATACAGCTTTGCATTACAGAAATAAATTACATAAAAAATATATATTGGTATAGAAAACAGTTATTTTAAATTGTAAAAATATTTCTCAATTTTCCAGTTTTTACTGTATTTTAAATCAAACAAATGCAGCTTCGGTGACTTAAAAAATTATTTTGAGAAGAACTGAGAAGAACTACTTTATAAATGTTCCTTATTGTGAACGATTCATCAGTGCACATTATTCCAAAGGGAAAAAAATGTCATAGCACTTGACCAAAATATAATATCTTGTTCTCCCTCTCAAATGACTTTCCCCACTTTTCAACCACATGGTTCATTTTGATAAGTAACGTCCACTTTTCAGCATCCAATCAATTCCTGATGGATACAATCAAGTCCCATCCTACACCTTTTCTTAATGAATATCCTGTTTCACACAGAAACGCATCATATTATGAAAGTAACATTAACTACATGACAGATATCACTGAAATAGCCATCCTGCAGCACAAAAAAACAGAAACAACAGAGCTGATTCTCACATGCTCTCGCAGAAGCGCGCCAGTGTGCTCGGCTTCTCCTGGTTGCGTCGATGTCTGAACCAGCGTTGGATGGTCCTCACGTCCCAGTCCAGCTGCTTGGACAGACCCTCTAACCTCTTCTCATCGGGGTGCTGTAAAACACAGCAGACAGAAGCGTGTCACTGCAGAGATCTGCCACAAACAAACCGCATCACTGTGGATTTAACAGCTTGAAACATTCGCTGGGTGCACATTTAAAACAGTTGTCTTTAAAAACCATCTGCACATACGAGAGTAATTATAGCATGCTGTAATGTCTGCAGTACTGGGGTTTCCATTGTGACTGAACAAATCTTTCAAGCATTCTCAGTCACTTCCTTGTGCTAATTCATGAATCCTTCCTTTCTAGGGACGTTTCATTGATTTTTCGAGCTCACTGAACCCCTTTGAACTTGTCTGAATGATTCAGAAAGGCACTGAAGAAAACGCAAACAGAACGAACGGAGCACGTCATTGACAAATGAGGATCTGCTGACCATCAATGCCTGAACAAAAGAGGCTATGCGCTCATTCAGTTCACAGACGCGTTTATTCAGTGTGTTAGGAAAGCCACAAACTGTTTTAACATTTATGGATCTGTATAAATGGCTGATGATTAGACACTATTAGTATGACGTCAATTGCGAGTGTAATAGTTCAATTATTATCCAAGATTCTAAGAGAAAAAGGTACAACAGCTTTCACTGGGTCAGAATCTTTTCAAAAGGTACTCCCTTGTACCTTCTTTACGTCTTAAAGTGTGCATGTACACTTTTAAAAAATTATAAACATTATGTGTGTGTGTGTGTGAACCTGGAGCACAAAACCAGTCTTAAGTCGTTGGTGTATATTTGTAGCAGTAGTCAAAAATACATTTTATTCAAAATTATTCAAAATTATAGATTTTTCTTTTATGCCAGAAATCATTAGGATATTAAGTAAAGATTATGTTCCATGAAGATATTTTGTAAACTTCCTACCGTTAATATATCAAAACTTAATTTTTGATTAGTAATATGCATTGCTAAGAGCTTCATTTGGACAACTTTAAAAGCGATTTTCTCAGTTTTTTTTTTTTTTTTTTTTTTTGCACCCTCAGATTCCAGATTTTCAAATAGTTGTATCTCGGCCAAATATTGTCTGATCCTAACAAACCATACATCAATGGAAAGATTATTTATTCGTTATTTGTTCATTATGATGTGTAATATATGGTCATTGATGCAAAATAAATCCCTTTAGGTTTCCTTTGGCCATAAATAGTTTATTTTTTGAAGAAATGGTCAGAATATAAAATGATTTTAACATCAATGAACATCTACTGTTTTTATACCAAAAATAACAGCCCCAAAACTGATGTCTATCCCGAATGGATTTCATCCAAACTCAATCAGTTCAATTAGACGGATGAATCTGCTAACATGCCTCTCCCGGAGGTCTCCCTGTCTCTCTGCGTAGCTCCGTTTCAGGCAGAAATGGTCTTTTCTTAAAGTCTGTCTGGGTCTCCTGTGTTTGAGAATCTGAACATTTGTCAAGGAAACTTATTTCTGTTGTGGCTAAAAATAGTGCGGATGTGTCAGTGCACATGAGCTGTGATAAAGGCACACACGTCTAAGAGCCTCGCTATCGCTCTGAGACCGCGATCAGCTGTACAGTCACTCCACACTGCCCTCACCATCAAGACAAGGGCTTCTTCTTCTTCTTCTCTTACATGACAACCTTTGCTCTGCTTTAGATCAGAAGTTCACTCTGCCGGCCTCGGTCCCAAATGAACATCAGTAAGAGCACTGACATTTGATTCAAGATAAATGAACTCGCATTACACACTGATTCAACTCAGAGCAAGTGATAAAGTCGCAGCACCACAGTGAATGCAGGAATAGTAATCGAGGCCTCTCTCGCTTCAGTGACTGTGATGAGCGCTTCAGTTTGATTCTGATTCACACTCTCTGCAGGTTTTAATCGTCTTACTGCATTATTAAACAATGCTTTAGATAAATGGCTGATAAAAATATTTTCAACATCATGATTCATTTCAGCACCAGCAAGACTCCTTAAACACTAAATGTAAAAATTTTTTACATTACATTTTACAAAAAAAAAAAAATTATACAGGATCATGTGATAATGATCTTAAAAATTCAGCTTTGCATCACAGAAATAAATGATAATTTAAAGTATAATAGGCTAAATGTAAAAACAATCATTTTAAGTTGTAATAATATTTCACAATATTACAATTTATTCTGTATTTTTGATCAAATAAATGCAGGCTTGATGAGCAGAAGAAACTTCTTTCAAAAACATAAAAAATAGTAATGTTTCCAAACATTTGATCTGTACTGTATATATATATATATATATATATATATATATATATATATATATATATATATATATATATATATATATACATTTATATATATAAATATACATTTATATTTAATTTATAAATTTATATATTATATAATTATTTTATTATATAATTATTAGCGCTTTCAGTCAATATTTTTTTTATCTAATTAACTATATCATTTTAAACTATTTATATAATTTATTTATTAATTATTAATTATTCAAAGCTATTTTTGTGTTAAAGAGAAGCAGACATTACAAATTGTACCAATAGAAACGAATATTTTTTTAATGCAACATAAAATGTATTAGGCTACACATAAACATTTATGCTACAACATCCTGACATAAACTAAAAATACATAATTTCAGAAACATTGAATTTTTTTTCATGCAATGAAAGTCATTGGTAACTAAAACAGCTTTGTTACCAACAGTCTTTTTATTATTATGTTCCACAAAAGAAAGGTCTGAATTTTTATATTATTATTATTATTGATAGCCTTTATGATTCTTTCAAATGGCTGATTCATTCAGGAATGATGTAAACGGCTCTCTTAATGAATGGGTCATTGAATCATTAGTTCACAAGATTGGTTCAAAACACAGATTCATTCAGAAACTAAACACTGATGTGCTGCTCGGAGACGCTATGGCTTTAAAGGAATTATGTTCTCTGCAAAACAGAGAGAAAACACACAATATTGTTTTTGAAATATAACACAATACCAACTTCTTATTTACTGAACTGTTGTATAAAATCACATTTAAACTCGTGATATATTCAGGACAAAATCAGTACTCGGGTGATATTGCTCACCCTGCTCATGTGTGATATCGTGTAATATAAATATAGGACAAAAATTCATACAGGGGCATTGTTTTTTCACAATGTCTTGAATTTTAGGGCATAACTGCATTTAGTGCATGTTCAATTTTCCTGTTTAGAATTGCTATTTTCTCATTAGTTGTTTATGTCTTGTGATTAATCCATAGTCTTGTATTTAAGACCTCATGTTTGCCATGCTACTCTGTTGTGTATTGAAGTATGTACAGTGTGCAGTTCAATGTTCCTTTTTATAATCAAGCTCATAGTTTATGTTTTGTTTCAGGTCTTGGATTTAATTCACAGTTCATGTTGTTGGATCATCGCTGTTGTAAATGAAACTTCACCTGGGATCTCTATGTTATCGTCCTCGTCTGTTTCGTGTGAGCATCATTTCACCTACAGTAGGTGAGGTACAGTATTAATGCACAAACACAGCCTGTCCGTCTTGAAGTCATAGTTTACTGTTGTTCTTAACCTGCATTACTTTGTTTCTTCTGTTAAACACTAAAACCAACATCACGAGGGTGAGATAAAGACAGGTTTTATTTTTTGGGTGAACTGTCCCTTTAAATAAAACTTAAACAGGCAGGATAAAAAATGGACTAGTGTCAACATATCAGATCATTATGCCTCGTAAATGCAGCCTAAAAGACCTGCCACTGTCTAATATGCCATTAATATAAATGAAACGACAATATTGACAAGATAAAACACTCGCTTCTCTCGGCTGGATAACTTTGGTAGCTCAATAAAACATTTCAATCTAAACCGGAAGGAAAATTTGATTCACAAGCCAGTACTAACACATTATATTTAAAGACCCTCTGTGGCAAGAATCAAGTTTTTTTTTACATTAATTACATGTTTATCTGCTGTTTTTAATATTTATAAGTTAAAATGTATACTACTTTTAACACTTAACAGTACTATTTTCCACCCGATGGCACCATTTTCTAAGGCCTGGCCTATGGAGCTAATTATTGTTTTTTTCTGTTGCTGCTGAAAAAAGGCAAATTGAAATTATATAATTTAGGTGTGATGGTATGGAGATATTTGTGTGTGAATGATTTTTTTTATTATTATTATTCTGACACTGCACAAAAAATTATGCAAAATTAAGTTTGTTTCTTATATATATATATATATATATATATATATATATATATATATATATATATATATATATATATATATATATATATATAATAAATCTGCTTAGCATTTAGTATAAGTAATTTTTTTTTCATAAACAGCCATGGCATTATGTAAACAAACTAGCATTTAAAGGGTTAAAATCCTGAATTAAAAAAAATAAATAAATTGTAGTTATGAACATAACTCATATTATTAAAAAACTGGGAGCTGATATTTTTATGACCATTTCTGATGCATGTTTTTTCCTCTAAAGACATGTAACTGTTGTTTTGATGCACACGGTTAATAAAAATAATAATGCAGTAAAAACACCAGTAATTTAACTGAGAAATACTAATATTCAGCTGTTAAATGCACATATCTATTCAGCACATTAGTTGCTGCTGTCCTACTGAAACTGGCTTCCTGAATTCTTGTGATAGCCCTATTTTATCAAACTGCTGTTCCTGCCATTTATAATAGCAGTAAACCGCTCAAAACTGTGTTGTGGTGAAACATGGTCTTTACCTTGGTGATGGCAGTGAAGACCTTCTCCAGAATGGCGTTGGGCTGAGCCTTCTGCGGCCCGTTGGCCTGGATTTTCAGACCGAGTGCACATGGCCTCGCAATAAACCTACAACAAGCAATAAGAAAGAACGCCTCATTAGATTTACATCTTGTAATATCAGTGTCTGCTAACTTAATTCTGAAGGTCTGACAGGCTGCAAAACCACAGCGGGCGACTAAAAAAAAAATCCTCCTGTGTGCAATCACTTTCCAAATCTTCAGAGACGGCGTGTTAAACCGCGCAGACCAGCTGTAAGCGTCTGGACTTCCTGAAGCTCACTGGCTGCTCCTGTGAACGTCTGATAAACATCGGTGTATTAGGAAATAAACAGCCGCTGATCAGCGCGACTGCATCACAGTCGGTTTTGTTATGCTAATGTGACTCGATCTTGTCGATCTGATAATGAGACCAGAAGAAACATTTCATGGGTCACTGCTATTATGCAGTAAATTTTCATATCCTCATCTTAATCTAAATATAAAACTCATTGCTTAAGGAAGTCATATTTCGTTTATCACAATAGCGATGACATAAACTGATTATTTCACTTTCTTTAACCTAAAAAAGAAAAAAAAAACTTTTTATGTTTGGGTCTTTTTAAAACATTCCATCCCGTTTGATCAAATTTCACAAATCCTTATGATGTTATAAAGACTGATATCAGAGACAAACATTGACATCTGCATGTAAGCAAATTCAATCTAGTGGCTAACTTTAACTCCTTATTTACATCCTGTTCATTTTCTACATTTACTAGTTGTTTTGTAAATCGGCTAGATATCTGATATACTGATATATCTGATATACACTTAAATACATCCGTACAAGGATTATTATTATTTATTTATTTTTAACAGGTGCTTAAAAACAGAAATGGCTAAGCATGTTTACTGTGTGTGTATACACACACACACACACACACACACACACACACACACACACACACATTTGTGACTCTGGAGCACAAAACCAGTCTTAAGTCGCTGGGGTATATTTGTAACAATAGCCAAAAATGCATTATATGGGTCAACATTTATTTTTATTATTATCAATTTTTATTTTATGCCAAAATCATTAGGATATTAAGTAAAGATTATGTTCCATGAATATATTTCTTTAAATTGCTATTGCTCAGAATTGTTAAATAAGGCATTTATATGTGACAAAATATTTGTAATTCAAATAAATTGTTATTTTGACCTTTCTATTTTATCAACTTTTCTATTTAATATATTAACTATATATAAAACAATGTTTTTCAATAATCAGCATAACAATAATCAGCATATTACTATGATTTCTGAAGGGTCATGTGACATGCTGTAAATTCAGCTTTACATCACACAAATAATTTACATTGAACTATTTTCAAACAGAAAATAGTTATTTTATTCTGTAATAATATTTCGCAATGTTATTGTTTTTAACTGTATTTTGAAATCAAACAAATGCAGTCTTGGTAAACAAAAACACACCTGGAAGATCAGAGAGGAACTGGCCTTGCAAGTCCGGGAAAGAAAGATGTCACAAGGATGGAAATGGAGGTGACAGACCTTTTGCCACTTAATTAATAATGTCATCCAATTAAGAGCCCAGTGCAGAGAATGCTCTAGAAATGATTCTTCTATAAAGCTGAAGAGCTGCGATAAGCTTATGGTTGACCCAATTGATTTGCGGCCTGCGCACTGTTTGCTTTTGTGGGGCTGAAATGCCATAAATGGGCTGTTCCTCATCATAAAAATGTCCAGCGCTTGTGCAACGCAGGAGGATGGAAGAGGATGTTTGTAGTTCATATAGTGTGACCTCTTTCCACAGAGGAAGTCAAGTGATGCCACACTGAAGACCACGAGAGCCTGTATCACAATGTTTCAGTTGAACACTGATGGCTTTTTATTATTTTGCAATGGTTTGTTTAATGTTAACTCATATCCAAAGGTTTCAGCCGGTCCAAAACTGACTGGACACACGGGTTTAAACTTATACACTAACTCTGACAACAAAATAAGTTTTAGAAGATCCGTCTTCCAACACAGTCCCAGAGGAGACCCTGACAGTATATTTCACCTGAAGAACTCTGTCAGATGAAGGTGAAGAGCAGATGGTCTGTGGCACACATAAACACAAACCCGACACTGCGTCGTCCCGCAGGGAAGATGTCAAAACTGCTGCTTTTGTGACACTGAGAGTCACCACATTTTCAGATGTCAAAACTCATAATAGCGCAAAACTAATTAATGTCCGTTTCATAGCTCAGTGGAAAGCATGATTTACTGTTGATATCAAGCACACACTGACTGGTTTTATCATCTTATCTCAAGCATATGACTATAATCACATGGGAAGAGGCAATGTGTCAATAACTTTACAAAAAAAATCTAAATGCACACAAAATCTTGTTTCTCTAGCAGTGCTTTGGTACATTGGAATAAAAAAAAATCTATCTATCTATCTATCTATCTATCTATCTATCTATCTATCTATCTATCTATCTATCTATCTATCTATCTATCTATCTATCTATCTATCTATCTATCTATTCCTCCCACTTTCATTTTTTCTCACTTTTATCCAGTCAATCACTTATTATGTTTCGACAACATCAGGTGCAAAAATAATGCATCCAATATTTCATATAAACATATTTATGCATATAAATAAGAATTACAAGTTTTATTTTGTATATTCTATGGTGTTTTTTTCATTATTATTATTATTATTATTATTTTTGTTGTTGTTACTAGCTGCTAACAGCACTTGCTTAAAATTGAAATTATGTTAAAATCTCAAATAATATATTTTCCATTTATATGGGATTAAATATCACCTAATTTATATTTATTTGTATTTTTTTACAGAAATTAATAAATTTATTCAGCAAAATTGTATTACAATGACTAAACTGACAGTAATTATGTTTGTAATATAAAAAATAATATAATATTGATATATTAATATTATAGTAACATTTTATTTTAATATTTCAAATATTTGTATTTAAGATAAATCCTGTTCTTAGGAACTTTTTATTCATCAAAGAATCATTAAAAATGTGCATTATTTCCTAATATATATATATATATATATATATATATATATATATATATATATATATATATATATATATATATATATATATATATCTTTTTTTTCCACAGTATTACTATTTTGCATATTTTAGAATAAATAAATGCAGCCATGGTGAGTATAAAATACTTTTTAATATATTAAATATGTTTTTTAAATATTAAAAAATATTATTATTATTGTCATTATACGTCATAGTAGGTATGGCTGAAAAAGATGTTAACATGCTCCACAGCTATTGAATTATTTGAGTATAGATATAATCAGTATATTCAGGAATTCAGCAGTGTGATGAAAAACAAAATCTAGGTCAAGAGGCTCTTGAAAAAGTAGGTCATCTTTTAAATGTTTGTAAATATTTTAAATAAGATGACCCAAAAATTCTGATTAATACAAGCATATCGCCAGTCACCTTGGACAGGTTTCTAGCACAGTCTTCATAGGGTTAATGCACTTACATGCACAATAGGAAACATATTTAACTCAACTGTGCGCTTCATGGAGTAATTGTTTTACTGTTTGTGGTAAAAATGACACCCTTTGTGACAACTTACCCCATACATACAGCAGCGTGACAACATGCCCTTGTGCTGGGAGTCAGTGGTGATTCTCAAACTTCAGATTTGGTTTAAAAACACTCCGCTCACAAAACCAGAAATAGATGGCACACCTAAGAATGATCTGCACAACAAAGAGCAGCACTGACCTACTTTCATCATCAGTATTATTACTCCAGAAGATGGGCCATACTGGGTTCCTGTCATTGCCCCTGTCCTAATTCATACAAAGATTCAGTGACAATATGTGAAGGAGCATAAACCTGTCCCATCATCATCATCAGCATCAGCATCATCAGCTGAGGATGAACTCTGAGCGCAACATCTTCAGCAGTGATGACGATGACGAAGAAGAAGATGATGGGGATGAAGATGTGACACTGGACGTACCTCTCAAAGACCAGCCGGATCATGAACATGCAGAATGCTAAAGGACACGCCAGGTACAGATCCTCGGCTTGTGGAAAGGTGGACTCGTCTGTGTTTTTCAGGTCAGCCCAGGTGACGTTGTGCGGGAGCCAGAACCTCTCGTTCCAGAACCACGCCAGGATCCCTGCCATCTCCAGCGGATCTGAAGTCTGATGTGCAGTCAATGGCCGACGCGGCTTGCAACGCTCTTACACGGCGGATCTCTGCAGCTCCAGTGTGATGTTGCTGATGATGATGGAAGCGGGTTTCGCACCGCCCCGTCTATGTTGCGAGGCTCCGCCCTCTCCGATTTAGGGAAGTAGAACGCTGCCGACGCGCTCCTCCTCCGCGACGCTGATTGGTCCGTGCACTTGTCAATCATAAAAGCGTCTCTTAAAGAAACAGTTCGGGAGAGTAATTATACTGTGTTCCTCTTGACGTTATATACTCATTTCATTTTCAAATATGAACTAAAATTCACTTTCAACATACTATTTCTGTATTTTTATAAAAGTATTTAGTGACCTCAGTGTACTGGTATATAAAAGATGGGTTCAAGTGTACTACAACTGGTAACTAAATGCATTTTTAAAATCCAGAGATAAAAGCGCATTTTAGTTGATACTCAAAATAGCACAATTGAGTAAACTTAGCTTAGTTGATCCTGAGTTTATCTTAAGAAATACTAAAGAATAATTCTTAATACAAAACTAGTTGGCAAATAGAGCACTAAAAAAATACCCACGACAAAAAAAAAAAAACAAAAAAAAAAACAAAACAAAACAAAACAATACAAATATGAAAGTATGTGCCTCAAATCCAAATGCTTAAGAACTAGTATTATTTTAGTGTAATTTATATACTGTTATAATATATAATAATATAATATTATATGATATAGTTTTTATTATACTAGCTTTATTTTTATAATTAGCATTTATTTTTAGATTTGGATATCATTTTACTCAGTTTGATGTGTGCTTTTATCTTTTTTCTTCTTAGATTTTTCTTTGTTTAAGCTTTATTATTATTTTTGTTCTGTTTTTATACTAATTAGTAAATTTAATGCTGCAGCTTCAACCATTTTCAGTAAGTTACCAAAGCAACATTTATAATTATCGTTTAGTTTGTTTTTCCATTTAATATGCATATTTCATGCTATTTATTTCAATTAACAAAATGATTCAGATAGTTTCAGTTATCAGAAACAGGTTTTTAAATTTGTATTTTTTAAATGATGTATTACTGTGTTCTAACAAGAAAGCATCAGTGTTCATCTCACATTTCATCTCATCTGTGATTTTTTTTAATGATTATTAATGTGTTACTAATAATGTATTATTATTTTGTTAATAAATGTTTGTTTTTATTTTGTTATCTTTTCTGATTTGCCACTATAGAAGTCACACATCAAAATAAAAGCACAGAACTACAGGGGGCCACCTTTAGCTGTCAAATCGTATTAAATAGCGCCACCTGCTGGTCAATGGATAGTTTTTTCCAGTGTCTACTGCAGTGCTTGCTTTTTTGCTTTTACTTTTTTTTAAGAGGTGAATACTGTATACAAACAGAGATTATTTCATAAATTAATATAAATAAAGCCAAAGTAATCAAGATTCTTTATATATATATATATATATATATATATATATATATATATATATATATATATATATATATATATATATATATATATATACTGGATCCAGACTGAAGCTTCTGTAATTCTTAGTTACCTCGGCATCCCGTGGCAGAAACAGAAGTAAATAAATAAATAAAGAACAGGGGCTTAGACTATTAGAAAGCATAAATAAATAAATAAATAACAGGGGCTTAGATTATTAGAAAACATACATGAATGAATGAATGAATAAATAAATAAATAAATAAATAAATAAATAACATGGGCTTAGGCTATTAAAAAGCATAAATAAAAAAATAGCATGGGGTTAGACTATTAGAATAAATAAATAAATAAATAAATAAATAAATAAATAGCATTGGGTTAGACTTTTAGAAAGAATAAATAAACAAACAAACAAATAAATAAATAAATAGCATGGGCTTATACCATTATAAAAAAAAATAGAAATGAATGATTAAATGAATAATTGAATGATTGAATAAATAAATAAACAAATAAATAAATAAATAGCATGGGCTTAGGCTATTTTAATGGATAAATAAATAAATAACAGGGGCTTAGACTATTGAGTCAATAAATCCATCAATCAATCAATCAATCTATCTAACGCGACTAGATGGGTCGACAGTCACCATCTACGGTGGGCAATTATAGATGGATTTACAAACAAGCAAAACAGTAAACTTATTACTTGCACTACTGTCTCTTCATCCAGAATACTGAGTATTCCGTTTGCACACTGGAATAGTTTCTATGCACTTTACTGTCAATTGCACTAGTGTAAATGACGGTGATATGTTCATAGTTTCTGCCTATAGTGTACATACACTTTTACATAATTCATCTGTATAGTATGTTCATAGTACACATATCTGTATATCATGCTGACCGTATTTAAAATCTGTAAATTATGTCCATAATACTCCCTTATATGCATATTTATTGTACATTTGTAACATATTGCAGACACTGCATATTCTGTATTTACTTTTTATTGCACTTCTGGTTAGATGCTAACTGCATTTCGTTTCCCTGTGACAATAAAGTTGAATCGAATCTAGTCAAACAACGTCACCACGGCCGAATTAATATTCATGAGCTAGCGCGCCGCGATGAATATTCATGAGCTCAGCCCTCGCTGTAGTAGGGTTGGCGATGTGTCTTTCCGGAGGTGTTGATCGCAGGCAGGCGGTAGTGATGCAGCAGCAGCGCGGAGGTGCGCGAGTGTGAGAGCGACTCTCAGCAGCATCATGGCGGAGCAGAGCGACTCCCCTGCGGCCGTCCAGACCCCGCAGCCGGCGCTCACCAGCAGCTGGCCCATTGTCAGGGAGGCGTACGAGCTCCAGGAGGTGATCGGTGGGTAGTTGCAGATGCATTTGAGCTTGTCAGAGGATGCAGTTTGTTCTTTTGGTTTGGGCCTACCGGCTTTTTCCCATATGATTACAGTAATGCAATGCGGATATGACAAGTGGAGCTTCCTATCTTATGTTTTGGAGCTATTAGATGACAGTGCACTTGTTACGAGTGATGATGATGATGCTTCAGAACTGCACGTGTCCAGAGAGACATCAGGCTACTGTGACGCTTACAGCAGATGTGCTGTTATCATAAACAGGGGACGTTATTCTGACTAAAAAGTGCAACCAAGTTTCAATGGTTTGTATTTGATGCATTGCGGAGGTTGGGGGATATTTAAGAAAACATTAATAACAGTGACAACAAGAGTAGTTATTATGATTTTATATATTGTATTATTTATATTCGGCATGTGTGCATCTGGTGTGCACTTACACACCTCGCACTGTTTGTGAGAGTCAAAGCTGTCATTTGCTGCATGCGATGCTTTGCGCTCGTCTCATGACGCCCTCTGCTGCTCAGATTCAGCACTTCTCATTTCTTACAAGTGCCTTTAGTCAGTTTTGTTAATTCGGGAAGTTCTTCAAAAATAAATGAAAAGCAGTTTTGAGAAATTGAATTGCAATGAGACCTTTATATACGTCACTTAAACACGAGCCGTATTAATCTCACAACACACATTTATCAATTTACATATTTTATGTTTATGCTTCATGAAGCACTTTAAACACTGACATATGTACAAAAGATTTTTATTAGAATTGATATGTATATTTTATGTTATACAGCACACAAAGTGCACATATTAACCCTGTAATGCCAGACATATGAAATAATATAAAAAAGGAAGAAAGAAAATGTTACGATGCAATATTGATTGAGAGATTAACAATTAATAATTAATACTTATCTGAACATGATTTTCAAAAAAAGAAAAGAAAAAAAGGATGTCTAAATAATTAGGTAAACCAAAGTTGCTTCAGTCCAGTAAGTGTTCATTTTGAAATATTATAAAAGTTATATAAACGTTATTCTTATGTTAACTTAAAGATAATAATTATGCCGTTGTGGATGTGTAGTTTATTCAAACCTGCTTATGGGCTTTTTTTGGTCAACATCAAGATTATGAATTTTCATAACTCTTTTTTTTACTATTTTTTAAAAACAGTTTACTTCACTTGTGGAATGGTTAATACGAGGCCATAAAATTATGCATAATAATTATAGCAAAAAGACTGTTTGCAGGATGTCAACTTTCCAAATAATGAATGAATTTTTTTATTGTATGATTGAACTTTTCCTAATAATCAAAAGCTGTAATTTTATGACATTTTACATTCAGTTTTTTTTTTTTTTTTTCATTTATTGGCATTTCACTGCATTCTCAAATCCCTAAAAGTGTTACTCCAATTGAGTCCGCTGCTATTGATGGACCCAGTGCCTGCAGATATGAGGCTCCCAAAGTAAATCAAGCCAGAAGGGCCTCTTCATGGCTGTGAGATGCGTGTTAAAGCAGTATGCTATCAGCTCAGATAAGAGCTCCTCTATAGTTTCTGTGCTCTTCTTCTGCTAATCGGTGCGGCGTGTGGTCAGGACCCCCTCCTTATCTGTCAGCCGCAGTTGGCAGAGTGTCACAGACTCTTACGGTGTGAATAGCAGCACTGCGTTTGTGTTTGTGCATGTTTATATTTGTGTTTATAGTCACAAATGTGACGTGTCATATCTGATCTGAATCAGCAACTGGCTATTAGTACATTATGTTTTATGCATTAATTGTCTGGAAAATGTCTAATGTTTTCAAACAGGCTTAGTGAAATTTCCTTCTATATATATGTATAGGAAGAAATTTCACTAAGCCTGTATTTGTTAATATAGACAATATAACTAAGCATGAAAACAATATCAGCATGATTACTTAATGTATAATATATATAAATATATGCACAGAGACATATATATATATATATATACTACAGTTTAAAAGTTTAGGATCAGTAAGTGTTTTTATGAAAGTATTTAATACTTTTATTCAGCTAAAACGCATTAAATGCATTAAAAATGTAAATGTATTTTTGCATGTAATTAATCGCTTGACAGTACTAATAATTATAATAAAAATTATATGAATTTAATTGTAACAATATGACTATATATTATAACTACTTATTTATAATTATAATAATTACATGGGATAATACGATTAGTGGTTAACCAATGTGGCTTTTTCAGCACTTTCGGCATATGTACAGAATGCAGAATACAGTTACAAGAAAAAGTAAGTGCACCCATTGAGTTTCAATGACAGACAGTGGTTTTGTATGAAGATACTCCTGTCTCCAGGAAACATCATGTCTGTTAAACTAGATCAATTTTAAATTAACTTTATGCATAACCTAATATTTACAGCAGAAACTGAATCTTTATTTGACTGCATGCACAGGATTGTGAGATATCACAGACATTAAAGACACTCGGCACACCTTAGATTGAAACCTTTTGACTTGTAAGCTGAAAAGTGGTTACGAAATCATCTCTGAATGGTGTTCGGAAAAAAAAAAAATGTCTGTAAATGGAGAAAGATCAGAGCTGTGGGTGTCCTGAAAAGAGGAAGCCACTGCTGCCCCCCCCAAAAAACATAGCTGTTTGTCAAAAATGTGCAAAAAGTCACCTGGACGGCTTGCTGTCAAGGAGTGAAAAATGAATTCCAGAGTTTATAAGATTCAGAGCATTTAGCAGGAGACTGAAGGCCATCTGTCTGTCATCTGAAGCTCAACAGATGTCAGTAAATCAACACACGAGTATCAACAACCTGAGCATGACCTACAGAGATAGATACAGCCTGAAAATACTGCAGAACTCAAACCGTTCTGTTTGGAACTGGTTACTGCTGCCAAAGTAAGGCCAGTTGGGTTCACACACATTATCCACTCACACTGTGCTTTTTAAAGAAATGAAGTTTGTTTTGTGATTTGCTTAAGACTGTGTTTGTCTATTCCTGATGAGTTGTTTGAGAATGAGATCAAATTCACATGGTAAATCCAAGGGTTTAAATACTTTTCCTTTCAGCTGGATGAAATATACTCTAATGATTGCAAATAATGTGCACACAAATTGCTAAATTAAGTGTATTTTAATCACCTTTGGAGGTTTTGTGCATAGAATTTACTCAAGCCATTGGTAGTTTTTTCACAACTGAAAAGCCGAAAAAAAACAAACATTGGTTTTGTAATATCTATAAATTAGCATATGAATGTGATTTTGTAAGGACTAAGGACTACTCTGAAGACTGCAGTAATGGCTACTGAAAAAAGAATAAATTACATTATAAAATATATTCAAATAGAAAACAGTTATTTTAAATTGAAATAATAATTCTCAGTATTTTTTTACTGTATTATTGATTAATAATCACGTTGATTAAAAAAATAATATTTTTACAGTGTAATATATAATAAAATACTATATATTGTATAAATTGTTTGCATATATATATATATATATATATATATATATATATATATATATATCTATATATATCTATATATATCTATATCTATATATATATATATATATATATATATATAGACAGATATATACACAACATTATGTTAATGGTTAAAAATATAAAAAATTATTGAATTTTTTATATTTGCAGATACAAGAAGATAACAACTTATTATATTTGTTGCTCTTACAGTAAAGCTACTTATTCCAGTGTCACTCACATCTATCATGAATCCTTTAAGCACATCATATGACAGGCTGCACCTGCTGTGCACAAGCTTTTATGTTCCAGAAGGCATGTTTACTGTCTGCCTTTCATCTAGAATAATGTCTTTGACACGGCGTGTGCTTTGTTCATTAGAGATGTTTTTACTGTGTTTTGTAGGTAGCGGAGCCACAGCAGTCGTCCAGGCAGCGCTTTGTAGCCCTCGACAGGAGCGTGTGGCCATCAAGAGAATCAACCTGGAGAAATGCCAGACCAGCATGGATGAGCTGTTGGTGAGGAACAACATTAAAACAGCTGCGTCTACTCACGCAGGTTCTGCTATACACACACACACACACACACACACACACACACACACACACACACATACACATTATATTGAAATGCAAATAGTTACAGGTAAATTGCAATTTGTTTTTTTGAGCAGCCTGACTGGATTGGGAAGACATACATCTTTTGGCTGTGTTTTACCCATTCATTTTTATTATAGGCATTTTACAGTAATCTTATAGGAGTAGTAGTAGTAGTTCACCTAAAAATGAACTGTGAACTGAGATGTAGATGAGTTTGTTTCTTGATGAGTTGAATTTTAGCATTACATCGCTTGATCTCCAATGCATCCTCTGCAGTGAATGGGTGCCGTCAGAATGAGAGCTGATAAAAACATCACAATAATCCACAAGTAATCCACACCACTCCAGTCCATCAGTTCATGTCTTGAGAAAAGCTGTGTGTTTTTAAGAAACGCGCACCATTAAGATGTTTAAATATTTCATACTCCTAAATGATAAAGTCTATCACCTGTTATCCTCTCAAATCAAGATCCACTGACGTATTTGTTAAGAATTGCTTTTGCTTGTAAACGGTTCTTGATCCATGCAGATTTCTCTCTTGATTCAGACAAGACGACCTTTTCACTGGAGAAAACAATATTATGGATAGAGGAGATTTGTGTCTTGCCAACATGCAGCTTTTTGCTTCTCAAGACATTAACTGATGGACTGGAGTGGTGTGGATTACTTGTGGATTATTGTGATGTTTTATTAGCTGTTTGGACTCTCATTCTGATGGCACCCATTCACTGCAGAGCATCCATTGGTGAGCAATTGATGCAATGCTACATTTCTCTAAAAGCTTAGATGAAATTTTATTTTTTCATCTGCAATTATGCATTAAATTAATAAAAATACATGCAATTTTATTTTTTACAAATGATATCTATTTTAAATAAAGTGTTTTTTTTATACTTTATATTCATCAAAGATTACTGGAAAAACTGTATCTTGATTTCCAACAAAACATTAAGCAGCAACAAAATGTTTATTAAGCAGCAAATCAGCAAGAAGGATTTCTGACGACTGGAGTAATGATGCTGAAAATTCAGCTTTATCAAATGAGTAAATTACAGTTTAAAAAATGTTCACATAGAAAACAGTTATTTGAAATTTTAAGAATAATTCACAATATTAGTGTTTTTACTGTATGTTTCTTCAAATAAATGCAGCCAAATTTTTCAAAAACATTGTAAAAAAAAAAAGAAAATATCAAATGTATGCAAATGTAAAAAATTGTGGATTCTCTTGTTATTCCCAATGCTGCATTTTTTGCACCTTGCAGCAAGAGTTAGGGACGGCAATCATCCAACCCCAGCTATTGCTGCAAAGTATTATATAAGTAAATTATAAAGAATTTTAAATAATTTAAACTATCAATTTGAATTCATCCTGACTTATAGTTTTTAATTTGTGAAAATGATTAGAGAAAATGATTTTTCCTCAATAAACACTTCACATTTAACGATTGAATGAATAAATGACTTCTTAATGTGCATGTGTACTGTAAGAGTCTCAGAAGTCAATATACCATTAATCACAATTATCTGTGTGCTGATTAATCATTAGCCAACACTTACAGTTTTGACTGCCCTAGTTTTTCAAAAATATGTTTCATATCTGTCAGAGACACACATGCTTTCATGCACACTCTCCCTACTGTAATCATTTACACACACACACACACACACACACCCAGCAGGCCGCCAACTCCGACACTGAGTTGTTTTCCATTGATCTTTGTTTTGGTGCAGTGAGATTGGAAACTGATGGTTTGAGTAATGAAGGTTCTGTCATGAAAACAAATTAAAAAGTTGTGCTATAAACATTTCCCAGATTTACTCTCAGATTGGCTGACACGGAAATATGGTTTGTGTAAATTTATGCTGAACCCAGACAGCACATATGTCATTTTTTTCAAGTTTGCATCCTGCTGTCCTTTTATTAAAGCCTTATACATATTATTGGAATATGCACTTCAGCTAAATAGGTTTTTAACTAAATTTGAAGAAAATGTGAGTAATTGTTATTTACATGGTTTGTCAAAAATAAATAAATAAACATAAAAAATAATAGTCCTAAACATGGCCTTGCATTTTTCTTTAGATTTTGGTGTGAAATATGGCCTGGCCTTGTACTTAATAGACTTGTTCTATTCTAATCTGTTTATTATAAAGAGTTTCTCTGTTCCTAACATTGCAATTACTTTGATGTGCATGCTTTATAAAGCCCATGGACATTATTAAAGACATGCATTATAAAGCTAGACACCTCCATCTGTCTCCACAGAAAGAGATTCAAGCCATGAGCCAGTGTAGCCATCCCAACGTGGTCACCTACTACACTTCATTTGTGGTGAAAGATGAACTCTGGCTGGTCATGAAGCTCCTGAGTGGAGGTGACAAGAATCTTTTCAATTAACTATGGACATCTTTATTTTCAACACAATGTGTGTTGTTTCTTCATTTGAAATAAGTTTTGTAGGTTTTATTGATTCATATAGTTTGAATGTCTATTTGCAGTCACAGTTTGTGTTGTGTGCATGTATTATTTTGTAGATCTGGAGAATTTTGTGTGATTTACAAACCTTTCTATTCATCCAGGATCAGTGTTAGACATCATAAAGGACACATTCAGCAAAGGAGAGCATAAAAACGGTGTCCTAGATGAATCTACAATAGCAACCATATTGAAGGAAGTCCTGGAGGGATTAGATTATCTACACAAAAATGGACAGATTCACAGGTAAAGAAAAAATGACAGCAACAAACTGAACTGTGGCCGGTCAATTCACGTGACTTTCAGACCATCTCTCTGTTTAAAGGAAAAGTTCTCCCAAAAATAAAAAGTAGCTGAAAACTTACTGATCTTCAGGCTATCCAAGATGAGTTTGTTTCTACATCTGAAAAGATTTGTAGAAATGTAGCATTGCATCACTCACTCACCAATGGATCTTCTGCAGTGAATGGGTGCCGTCAGAATGAGAATCCAAACAGCTGATAAAAACAACACAATAACCCACAGCACTCCAGTCCTTCAGTTAATGTCTTGTGAAACGGAAAGTTGTGTGTTTGTATAAAACAAATCCATCATTACGTTTAGCTTAAAACTGTTATTTTCTAGTAAAAATATGAGTTCTCTATTTATAATATTACTTTATCCAATGAAAAGTTGTCTGGTCTGAATCAGGAGAGAAATATTCACGTCTTAAAAAACAAATATGTTGTTTTTTTACTGGAGGATGCGTTATTATGAATTATGGACTTATATTTTGGCCAGAAGTGACATTTGGACTTGGATTCTGACGGCACCCATTCACTGCAGAGGATCCACTGGAGAGCAAGGGATGTAATGCTGCCTTTCTCCAAATCTGTTAGGATGCAAAAACAAACTAATTTACATGTTGGATGGCCTGAGGTAATTTTTAAGCATATATTCATTTTGGGCTGAACTATTCCTTTAAGTGTCCAAATAAGATGCTAAGTGGGCCAGATTTTATGCTGATAGTCAAAGAGTGTAACATATGATTTAATTAAGTTCCTCTGAATGTTAAGTGCTGGAAAATACTAATGAGGTCTTTTCCCTCCAGGCCATCGCTGCTGTAATAATGGTCTGAAAAATTCATAAACATGCGGATTCATTCTTCAGCCACTGGCGTTATTGTTAATGTTTAAGATTATATATAAAGCATGACATGGATGTGCTTTGTCTTGGTTTGACCTCAGGGACGTGAAGGCTGGTAATATTCTACTGGGAGAAGACGGATCGGTGCAGATCGCAGGTTTGTGACTTTGCTGAAACCGGTAGATTTTCTGAAATGCTTTGATCGTTTTTTATTGTCTTAGTAAGTTACCCACCAACATCTTGGCATTTAACATCTCCAGAGTTTTTCATGGGGCAGTTAAATACTCAACAACAAATCCGCAGCTTTGCAAATACGTTCTTCATCTGATTTTGCATGCAAAGTGAACATTTACATAGATGTCTTAAAGAAACTTCAACAAAACAAACCTGCCTGTTTAATTGTAGAAGTAAGAAAGCAGGTAAAATAATCACAAAACATTTAGGGAAAACATAAAAAAGATATATAAAATATGTATAAATCCTTTGTTGCTCTTAACTGATTTTGACCAATGCATTCTTAGTTCAGTTGCATAATAATTTCAGCTCTTTAAGAAGCAATTAAGCTTTTCTTTAGCTGTAAAAATCCTGCTTTAATTAATACTGGTTGTCAATCTAAAAAGCACCATTTCTGGGCCTTTAGAGAGATTATATTGCTTTTTAAACCATGGTAATTAGCTCTAATTATGCTAAAGCAATACCCTAGCAGTGATTTAATCAGTAAGTAAAGCCACTTTAAGGTTTTTTTATTTAATTTCTTTCATTGAGGCTAATTATAGTTTGATTATTAACAGATAATATATTCTCCACTTTTGTTCTCTGTTTTATTTTATGAATTTGTGCGTTAGAGCCACATAAAGGAGAGCAGAAAAACTGGCCCGAGACACATTGATCGTGTAGAGAAGTGTTAAATTCCTGAAATGAGGCTTTTTCCGTCCCCGGGGGGAGACTGGCTGATCTAATTCTAGAATATTGATAGTTTATGTAACGGGGGTTTCCACTAGTGACCTTGGCTCGGTTTTGTTCAGACTGCACTTCACATCAGAACATGTTCTATTGAAATGTCTGACAGACAAGTTTTTATTTGTATTTTTAGATCTTATAAAAATAATGTCCAGGTCAAATTTCAACCCCTAAAAATAAATATACAATAAGGTTTACCATAACAAGAACAAGGCCTGTTCTCAGGACATTTAAGGTTGTGTGCATTGTGAAATAATTTTATGAAATGTAATTTAATAAACACATTTGGGACCCTTGTTACAAGAACTAGAACATACAACTTCACTTCACACACACACACACACACACACAAAGACACAGACACACACACATATAAATGTTAACCTACACTTACATTTTGACATGGACATGTTATTGTAAACAATGTATAATATTATTATATATAAGTGGTTAAAATGACTTTCCTGATTATTGAAAGCATAGTAGATGATTGACAAAAAATGCAAACTAAGCTGTGAAAGAAAGACGTACAGTCTGTTCAGAAAGTTCCTCTGTACAAATATCATAGTTCATGTCTGAATGTCATTTTTAGAAACAAATATTTTGACTGACTTGGTATGTGACAGAAACAATTTATCAGACTATGTGTCTATCTTTTATGTTCATGCATGTCAAATGAAATATGCATTTAAATATTTGCTTCCAGCTGTCAGGCGATTTTGTTTGTGCATCAGACATATTTTTTCTCTTTAGATTTTGGTGTGAGTGCTTTTCTGGCCACTGGTGGAGATGTCACTAGACACAAAGTGAGGAAAACGTTTGTGGGGACCCCGTGCTGGATGGCTCCAGAGGTGATGGAGCAGGTCAGTTTGCTCAGAGAACCCACATTAAATATTTACTAGTGGATCTGTTTCAGAAACCAAGTGAGTGGTCTACATAGACAGCATTTTAAATCATTGATAGATGCACAGCTATGGAAGGTTAGTAAACACTAAGAAACCCTATTTAGGCCTTATTCTATAGCAGCATTGCATGTGTCCATGTGTCCATTGAAAAGTGTCATGTACAAAATAGTTCAAGCTACACTACAGTTTTTACATATTTTTGTAAGAAGTCACCAACAGTATGCTACATTTATTTGAATAAAATACTGTTAAAACGGTAATATTGGGAAATATTATTGAAATCTCAGATAACTATTTTTAACTGGAATATATTTTGAAATGTAATTTATTCCTGTGATCAAAGCTGTATTTTCAGCATCATTTCTCCAGTCTTCAGTGTCACATGATTCTTCAGAAATAATTCTAATATACTGATTTGCTGCTCAGGAAACATTTCTTATCATTATAAATGTTGAAAACAGTTGTTTTTAGGGTTCTTTTAGGAAAAGAATGTTCAAGCCAGCGTTCATTTAAAATATAAATCTTCACTAATGTTAGTGCTGTGTCACTTTTGATCAGTTTAATCCGTCTCTGCTGAGTTCAAGATGTTAGGTTCTAGCAAAAATAAAATCACAATTATACTGATCCCAAGTTTAATCTGAATTGACTATTTTACTCAATATTTCTGTGAGCTACTGATTTTTGTGCTCACAGTGTTCACAGCTAGACTATTTCTAAGAGTTCTATTTCTACTTATTTCTAAGAGTATTAATAACCATTCAACTGTTCTAGTGCAGATCATGAAGATTGTTTAATAATTGGTGTTTTTGACTGGTGTGGGTCACAGTGTGTTATTCCATCATGTGGTGAACAGTTACAGTATCATGTCATGTGACCACAGGTGCGCGGTTACGACTTCAAAGCTGACATTTGGAGTTTCGGAATCACTGCCATTGAACTGGCGACGGGTTCTGCGCCGTATCATCGCTACCCCCCTATGAAGGTAAACACGACCACCGTCAGATCATGTGACCATTCATGTTTGTGGTGAACTTGCCTGTTTTCAGAACATCTGTTGCATATGGAATCAGAGCAGTTACACAAAAGTAATTCATTAGATGGAGATGCATTTTAATTGTTTGTATATTAACTAAATGAATGCAAAGCCTGCACAGCTGAACCGTATCTAATGTGGTTTAGCAGCAGCATCCATCGTCACAGGCTCAGCGAGCAGCAGGTCGTCTAGAATGAAAATGATCCGAATTTAGACCTGCTTTGATATTGTTCGGGCTTTCTTTCTGAACACAGGAAAAGGAAATGTTCCATCCATCCAAATTTTTGTTCTTTTTATCTATCTATCTATCTATCTATCTATCTATCTATCTATCTATCTATCTATCTATCTATCTATCTATCTATCTATCTATCTATCTATCTATCTATCTATCTATCTATCTATCTATCTTTGTTCTGTTAGTCCATCAATCCATCTATCCATCCATCCATCCATCCATCCAGCCAAGCATGTTCTGTCAGTCCAGCCATCCATCCATCCTTCCATCCATCCATCCAGTCATCCATGTTCTGTCAGTCCAGCCATCCATCCATCCATCCATCCAGTCATCCATGTTCTGTCAGTCGATCCATCCATCTATTATTCGGTCATCCATCCATCCATCCATTCATCCATCCAGTCATCTATGTTCTGTTAGTCCATCCATCCATCTATCAATCCATCCATCCATCCATCCATCCATCCTTCCATCCATCCAGTCATCCATGTTCTGTCAGTCCATACATCTGTACATCTATTTTTCTGTCATCCAACCATCCAGTCATCAATGTTCTGTCAGTCCATCCATCCATCTATTATTCTGTCATGCATCCATCATCCATCCTTCCATCCATCCAGTCATCCATGTTCTGTCAGTCCATCCATCCATCTATTATTCTGTCATCCATCCATCATCCATCCTTCCATCCATCCAGTCATCTATGTTCTGTTAGTCCATCTTGATTTCCCGAGGAAGCGCGTTGATGTGCGCAGTCTCGCTCTCCTCTGGTCAACGTGTGTGCGAGCGCGTTTTTCAGAGAGAAATGCTCATATAAGGAGTTCCACCATCATCTACGTCATTAGATCTACGATCGAAAAAAAAAACAGCCGAAACTTGTACCAACCTGGAAGTAAGATTTTCAGCACAGAAATTCTCTGGCATTCGTCCAAATATATATTTTTTTAATTTTGGCCATGTTTAGCATGATAATCCATCTCTTTAACACTGTGAACAACTCTGAATACACAAAAAAAACATTGTTGCCCCCTTTAACCTGAATATTTGACACTAGTGTCTTATATTAATGACATGTGGCAGATGGAATGAGATGAATGTCACGAAAACAAGCTATATGAAGTAAATCCTAGTGTAAGAAAAATATGTGTTAATCATTTTAAATCTAGGTATGACCAAAGGTGTCCTTTAGGTTATACAAGACTTACACGTGGATATTTATTCTGGAAATGTACAGTGTATTTTTCATTCTATCGTATCTGTTATCGTATCTGATGTCTGTCTGCTGTTTTGCAGGTTTTAATGCTCACGCTGCAGAACGATCCTCCAACCGTGGAGACTGGGATTGAGGACAAAGAGACGCTTAAGAAGTATGGGAAATCTTTTCGAAAGCTTACATCCTTGTGTCTTCAGAAGGACCCTGCCAAGAGGTAATCTGAATTGACAAACCTGCCTTACTTGTTTACACAAATGAGTAAATTTGTGTCCCAGAATGCTGAATGGTGTGCAGACTTCAAAACCGTTTCCTTTAAGACCAGAAGCTTCACCAAAGGCCTTAATACTAGAAGCAAACATATTGATCCAAATTGTGTTGGGTATATTATTGAATAGCAGTTCATTGTCTGCCCTTCGTTTGCACGCTATTTGGTCTCTCTAAAGAAAAATCGCAGTCAATAAAAGAAATGCCACACAGACAAAGTAGCTTGGATGAACTAATGTGATCTTGAGACTGTAAATTGCTGCTGGTCTGTTTGCTTTCTGTATCAAATTGGGTAGCAGGGCTATAGTGGTGGACTATAATCATTTTATATAATGTTAACATGATGACTGTGCAGAATCACTTAATATAAATTAATATAAATTACTAGTTAATTATACATTTTACTGTAAATTAAACTAATAACTTGTATATTGTATGATAACATTTTAATATGTTAATTTTTTTTAAATATTATTTTAGATAGATTTATCTCAAATATGATATTTTATAAAATATAATGCATGATTACAAATGCATAAAAAGTCTTTATAAAAAGTATTAATTGTGTGAGATATATACTTAAAAATTGTAGAACAATAGCAATATTGATGTAAATGGCTAATTATAGATTTTGCTGTACATTAAACTAATTGAACATTTTGGATAGCAGTATTTTATTATATTAAATATTGTATTAATATCTATATTTAATAAAATATATAGAATGTTATGTTTTATTTGGAATGTACTTGGTAAAAGAATATTCAATGTATCAAATAGATATTATATAATATTAATATTGATAATAAGTCAAATAAAGTTATCTAACAAACACACATTTATTTATTTAAGCATGCATGCACATCTGAACTACTGGCACCTGCCTGGCCAGAACCACAACAAAACAAATCCTTATTGTTGAGTGTCTTGAAATGTGGAGCTGTGTGAAAATGTCAGCATCAAGCCTCTTTCTCATCTCCACAGGCCGACTGCAGCCGAGCTTTTGAAATGTAAATTTTTTCAAAAGGCTAAGGTACGGCAGTATACTGTATTCACCCTCCATACTTCAAATGCTTTAACCAGGGCTTCACAGTGGTCTGATATCTGTTCTGTATTTTTCCCCTCTTGCCTTTGTGTTGTAGAATCGAGAGTACTTGATTGAAAAGCTGCTTAGTAAAGGACCAAATATAATCCAAAGAGCCAAAAAGGTACCGCTGTCTCATTCTTCCCCATGCGTTTGAGTGTACTTTCTCCCTCAGGCCAGATGGGTCTCTGTGCTCTCATGTTCAGTGCTTTCTGTATTGATTAAACAGTGTGGCTGCTTTTGATTGAGGGATCGGAAGCCGTAATGTTTCTCACTGCAGGACTTCTGCCCTCAACACTCACTGAGTGTCTCTCTGATACTGAATGAATGCTCTCTAACCCATTACTGTAAGAGCCGTTCATGCATGGACTCTCTGGTGAACCCTGTCCCTCAGTCTGTTCACTGTTTACTCTGGCTGTCCATCTAACATTCTATCTGTTATTCTATCCATCTATTGTTATATCTAGCATTCTATCTGTCGCTCTATCTAGCATTCCAACATTCTAATGTTCTAACACTCTCTTATCATTGTAACATTCTATTTTTCCATTGTTCTATCATTCTGTCTGCCATTTCCTGTCTGTCTGTCTATTTATCATCTACCTCTCTCTCTTTCCATTCTGCATCATGCATTTTTTTTTACATGTTTTATGCTTCATCAATCTGCAGATATAGACCCTCCCCTCTAAATTGTAATTGTGTGGTGTGTTTCCTTACTAAGCAGCAGGTGGTGTGAAACTCATTCACGCTGAATTGAAGTCATTATTTCAGTTCATGCCTCTAGCAGACACCTAATGTCTCTGAGCACTGATGAGCTCTGAAGAAAAATGGGCTTTAATGCAGGCAACAGGGCGCTGCTTTTAAACAGCCGTTTGCATGCAGGCCGCATGTGTAATAGTGCTTATGGGTCGGCTATCAGCTCCCCACACCTCCAGCCTCTAAACGAATGAGAGAAACGGCTGCTAAAGAGCTGCACACATCCATCCATCCATTTAGGAGGAGTACCGAGTGTCCTGGTGGAGGCTATGACATTGATGGGCTGAAATGATGGGGGGATGTTGGTGTTTGCAAATGTGGGTTTGCTGGTGTTGTGTTGAGGTGCAGCTGACAGAATGAGGGAAATATGCTGTGCATGTAAAGAATATTGACAGAGATTTTGCTGGTGATATAAAATTATGAATATTTCTTTTTATTTGGACATTCAGTTTGCAAAAGACTGTGCCATTAGTGTAATATTAGTGCATATTAATGGTTATCTTTAACTAAATATTATGTTAATTTAGTTGATTAAAAGCCTTGATTATTTTATTTTATTGTATTAGTATAGGTAAACATTTTGAATGTTCTTTTTTAAATAACAAAAATACTTTTTACTACATACACATACACAGTGTAGTTTTGGGTCTACACTTTAAATTGTTATTTTTATATTATCTGTTTTCATTTAAATGTTTAGTTTTTAATAGTTTTCTGTTAATGTATATTTATTTTTAATTTGAGTTTTAGTTATCTAAGTAACATTTCAGAATCAAGATAAACAAAGAAATATATAAATAAAATAAGCTAAAGTTTTTTTTTATTTATGGGTGTTTTATTGAAATTTTTTAATAACTATTATTATTATTATTATTATTATTATTATATAAATAACTAAAATTATATATATATATATATATATATATATATATATATATATATATATATATATATATATATATATATATAATGTATGTATGTATGTATGTATGTATGTATATATATGTATGTATGTATTAAATATTGCATTTTTTTTTTTTTTTGCTATATTCTCCAGCTACACAGACAAGAGAATTGAGAGAGGCTGCTAAATGCATGCAGACTTCCTTGTGATTCGTTCATAATAGTGATTTTTAGGTCAAATGACCTAAAACGACTGATAAAGGGATTTATTCCACAGTAGGTGACCGAATGAGTGCACTTAAAAGCCGCCTGTCAGATAACCGCACAGCAACACAGGCTTATTTAGAGTCTGACTTGTAAAGAATAATCACTACAGCAGATCCATTTAGAATTGATTTTGTTGATGTGTGATGGTTTTTTAGTTGTCTGAAGTGCTCAGAGAAAACTAGTCGTGCTTTCAGTAATAGACTCTTCTGAATGAATTACAGTATTAACGGGAGGGAGGGAGAAGCAGACGTAGTGGCTGTTGTCTGGGTGGAACGGAGCCCATGCGTACTTGTAAGATCTGACAACAGTTGCAGTCATGCGAGGCGTTGTATTCAGGGAAGGGAACCTCTGGGAAATGTAGGTTTAATTAGACATCTGAAACGTTATTTGTAGCACCTGGGTGGGGGTATTGGAGTTGTTAGTGGGATGGTACAGTAGTGAAGCTTGTTAACAAACGCTGTAAGGGACGTTTAGACTAACAGTGAATAAAACGCTAGAGGTCAACGGCTCCGTCGCTTTGGTTTCTACTCACCGACCGTATCCGACGATCACTGTCTGTCCTCCCAGCGGCAGTCAATGCATTGCACCGCAAGAAAAATTGCAAAAAGTTAAGACCTTTTTACAGAGAGTTTCTTTTAAATGAATGATTTATCTAAACCCAATTGGCAGTTTTCTTGTTGGGGCCCGAGCATCGTTGGTGTGAGGACCGTATTAGATTGCTCTGTTTCTTATTCTTCTTCAAAGTGAATCACATTTTTGGAGCCCTAAACATGAAACTTTGTACATCATCAGAACTGGAAAAAATGTACATCTGATAGGATTTTCAGAAGCGGGAGTGTCCAAATGGCTCGATAGCATCACCTATAATGTTTCAACGAAGTGGCCCTCAAGCTACACGTACATATACGAAACTTGGTACACACGAATAACACAAATACCTACAAAAATGTCTGCTGGTTCAAAATCCAAAACCCAACAGGAAGTCCGTTATTTTGAATTTCCTGTACAATTTCTGTGCAGTGTTTGCCATTTTCAGGCCTCGTACTCTAACAAACTCCTCCTACAGTTTTAATCGGATCATCTTGAAATTTGTTGAGTGTATACATAAGGCCTTTGTGACGTCAAATTGTGAAGATTTTGAGTTTTCGTCAATGGGAGTGTCACTGGCGGCCTGACAAAATATTCTCTTTAAAAGAATATTGCCCGCTGTTCGCTGTTTTCCTGTGGCCACCGGGTGGCGGTAAGCCTGGCTGCAAGGGGCCTTTCATTGCAATTAATGCAATTAGTGAATTAATTTTAATGTTGAACAATATGATGATTTTAATGTGTTCTTTATTTGGCCTTAAAATATATCATATATCTATCCATCTGTCTGTCTGTCTGTCATTCTTTTGTTCTATTTGTTGTCCTATATCTATCTATCTATCTATCTGTAATTACGATTTCAAATAACTTGAAAAATCCTAAAATGTAATTTATTCCTGTGATCAAAGCTGAACTTTCCGCATCATTCCTCCTGTCTTCAGTGTCACATCATCTTCAGAAATCATTCTAATGTACTGATTTCTTATTATTATCAATATAATCAATATAACTGCTTCATATTTTTGTGGAAACCCTGATTTTCTCTCAGGATTCTTTGGGGTTTCAGTCAGACATGGCCACGGTGTGAGTCTGGAGTACAGTGTACTAAAACTGTGAATTATGAAATTGAATCACGGCCCTCATGAATATTATGATGAAGGATGTGTCAGTGTCAGCAGTATGTGTGTGTCCTTTCTGTAAACTCGTGTCTGTCCTCAGTGCTGATGTGTTTGTGTGACCCAGCCTCACTTCCACATTATGTATCCAGCCCACAGAGAGAGAGAGAGAGAGAGAGAGAGAGAGAGAGATGTTGTCATGCAAGGACTCTCTGACCTGAACTACTCCTGACAAACACCATTTCTCTTCCTTACCTCACTTCCTGTGCCTCTGTCTGTATTCCTTTATCTCTCTCTCTCTCTCTGTGGTTGTCTGCCTCGCTCCGTCTTTGTCATTCTCTTTCTTGCTCCGTGTCTTTCTTTCTCCTCACTGTGAGACCTTTCATAGGACTTGAATATTAGTAGCTGCGGTTCTGTTCGGCTCGCTGTGGAGAGGATCAGTATTTGACCTTGGAATTTCAAAGCGTTTCATCAGTGACGTCCGGCAGAGCGAAACAGAATTAAGCAGAATTGGGAAAACCATGATTTGAATGTGTGCTTGATTTGGCCTTTGTGTTTTCAAACACAGCGTCATTTAAAAAGAACCAAAGAACTTCGATTCTTTTAAAAAATATATAGATTTTAGGTCTAAACTATTTTTGTACAAATATAATAACTTTTCAAGCATTTTCTGTTATTCAGTTTGACCTGAAAAAATAAAATGACCTTGACTCTATAAATCTAATTTAGTTGTTGCGTGACAAAAAAAAATGTCGATTAGAATACGCTTTGACTCATTTTGTTAATAATAAAACAAAGGATTAATAAAATGTTAATATATTTATTTTAAAATATAATATTTTATTTATAATATATACTAATAAAAAAATAAATATATATTATCAGTTGTAAATTATTTCAGTCTCCAGAGAGGCAACCTAAATATATTTGACTTTCCGGCCCACAAATATAGATCATAAATACTATATATCAAATTAATTATTACATTTTTATTTCAGTTGTACGTCATAGAAAGAATTCAATTAATTATATATATGATTTTTCATTCACTTTATTGTACTTTAAATTTACCTGTGAAAAATAAGATCCAGATAGAAAGATAGATGGATATTTTATTTTATTTTATTTTATTTTATTTTATTTTATTTTATTATTTGTTGATGGGTTTACTATTACTTAGAACATTGTCATGAGAACCGTTATTATTTTTAGTATCTTTAGTTTAATTTTTTTAAGTTATATAATTTTTTTTTTATATTTTTTTTAAAAATACAAATGTATCACATTTTGATTACTTTGAACTTTGTGATAAACATTATTATTATATTAGTATTTTTGTTATTTATTCATTAAAATGTGTATATTGTGAATATAAATAGTACCTAATAAATATTAAATACAGTATGCATATTCTCAAAAATAAAAGTCATGTTTAACTTCATCAAATTTCTCTACATGATTTTTAATTCAATTTGATGTACTTTAAAATTACCTGGGAAAATAAGATCTAGATGGATGGATAGATGTATGGATGGATGTATGGATGGATGTATGGATGGATGGATGTGTCTGGTGAAGATGAGTGTTTGTGCTTTGTGTCCAGCAGGGGGCAGTTTGTGCTTTGTTTCTCTCAGCGTCTCGTGCTGGAGCACATTATTTTGATTTTAATAATCTCTTGTTATTGAGTTATACCTGGTACTGAATTAAAGATGTTAATCAGAATCTCTAGCATTAAAATGTGTTTATTTCTCTCTTTTCATTTCCATGAACAAAGCTTTAGTGACACGACTAAACATGTACTGTACTGCCCAAGCATATGAAGTATGTATACAGTAGAGCAGAAATAGAGATGAAGTGAAATAAATAGAGTGCTATACGAATAAATTTGGATAGGCCTACCTGTTTTTTAATGGAGTCTCTTATGATCATCAAGGCTGTATTTATTTGATAATAAAAAAACTGAATATTATAAAAAAAAACAGTAATATTATTCCAATTTCTAATGTGGATTTCTTATTTTATTATACTTTAAAATATTATTTATTTCTCTTATTTTCATCATCATTACTGCATTCATCAGTGTCACATGATTCTTCAGAAATCATTTATCATCAGTATTGAACCTGTTGTGATGCTTCATATTTTATTTTTGGTGATACTTTTTTCTTTAAATCTCTAAATAAAAAGGTAAAAAGAATGCCATTTATTCCAAATAGAGATCTTTTCTAACAATATAAGTCTCTACTATCAGTTTTTATCCATGTAACACATCCTTGCTGAATAAATGTATTAACTTCTCAAAAAAAGAAAAAAAAGACTGACCCCAAACTTTTAAATAGCAACAATATTTCACTAAATTACTTTATTTTCTGTATTTTTTTTTTTAATCTTACTGATCTCAGACTTTTAAAAGTCACTATATATAATAAGGATAAGTCATAAAATAAGTTGTGCCAATGGCCCTAAAAAAACTACAATTATACATAACAAATGGAGAAATACATTTTCTGAATACATTTAGTTACCCCTTTAAATACTATTTCTAAAGATGTTCTTTTGTCTTTCTCTTTCAGCGTTGTATTGATTTGTTTCAGTAATTGAATGTCTGCATCACAACACTCGATTACGTATTCAGTTTTCTAAGAGAGCAATTTACTGCTGGCTGTTGGAGCTCTCATGATGTCTGTAAATGAGTGTGTGTGTGTGTGTTTGAGCGCTCTGAGCCGCTGACCCACTCGTGTTATTCATAAGCACACAGCCCGCAGGTGCAGTTTGTCATCATGCGCTGATGCTTATTTGCTGCTCTGTTTGTCTGTGTGTTATTTTTGAAGGATCCGGGATGCTGGGAAATGGGTACATGTTGTCTCAGTCGCAGAACGCTTACTTAATGCTTCTCGCCTTTAGACGTGTGTGTGTGTGTGCCACGTTTCACCTCTCGTCTTGAACAGGAAGCAGAGTAAATCTCCAGGAAGACAGTGTGTCTGTGTCAGGACGGGGCGGCTGGATGGATATGTTTCTCGATCAGGCCAATATGATTTTGTCAGTAGCCTCTCAGAAGAGAGCAAACTTCAGAAAGTGTCATTGACTGGACGCTGTCTGATCTGTACAGTCTAGTGCTTCATATTTCACAGACATACAGAGGATTTAAGGTCTTCTGTGCCTTTTTGATAGAGTTATCACCGGTTGTGGAAATAAATGGATGGAACTAGCTATAACTCTTAATATTCTTGTGTAGTACCAGGCTTTTGAACCTCACACATAGACTAGAAGAGACTAGCTGAGATACATTATTTTATTTAATTTAATTTTTTTTTTTTTTTTGTTGATAAGTTTACTATTTCTTAGAAAATTGTCATGAGAACCATTATTATTTTTAGTATCTTTTAGTTAATTTTTTTTTTAAGTTATATACATTTTTATTATTTAAATAGGTGTATTTGTAATCATTATTAAAAAAAAAAACAAATGAATAAAATTTTGATTAACTTTGAACTTTGTGATAAACATTATTATTATATTAGTATTTTTTCATTATTCATTAAAATTTGTATATTGTGAATATAAATAATACCTAATATTAGATTCTATCAAATTTACATTACTTTGAAAACTGTCATGAGAAGCATTATTTTCAATACAAATATATATATTTAAGAATTCGGTTCAAGGATATACTATTCAGACACAATTAAAACTAAAAATTGAACAAAAACCACAAATTAGCTTAAAAATGTTTGTGTATCATTTGGTACCAAAAGTAATATATTTTTTTTTTCAATGACAAAAAAAAAAAAAAAAAAATATATATATATATATATATATATATATATATACACACACACAAATGTAGATTTTTATTCTTAAAATATATTTTTAATAATGACTTTTTCTAAAAAAAAAAATAGAATACAAAAAGAAATGTTAAAATTTTCATTAGAACATTGTCATAAAAAAGGAGTTTTGTCATAAAATTGTCATTTATTTTTTTTAATATTAATATATATTTTAAGAATTAATTTTTAAGGATAAAACCATGCTGACAAAAAAAAAAAAGTTTCACAGACACAAATTCTGCTCGGTCTAATTCTATATAATTGTTCTCTAATTCACGTGCTGCTAACACGCATCTTTCAAAGTTTTGAAGACACTAACCTGGCTGACTTTAGCAAGTAACCAGTGTTGATCTTGTCGACCTGGTACATTGTAGACGTAAACTGATTTCTTGTGGGATGGATAGTAAAACCAGTGTGCCCTTATTCTTGGAAATTGTGTAAAGCCAGCCGATCAGATTAGAGCTTGCCAGACTCAGAAAAGGCTTGTCTAAATGACAGGAATCTAGGGATGTTGTTGAGCAGAATTGCATGGTTTCAGGAGTTGAACTGATCCCCTGATTTGCCGTAATTCAATGCACATTGAGATCTTGTTGGCCAGATTAAACTTAAGCATGCTTTCAAAGATGTGTTCTGCTGAAAAGAGCCGATAGTGGAATATTTCAGCACTGGTTACAGACACTGAGCAGGTCTCCAATAAAAGCTGGCTGTCTTGTTGATGCTAGGGCCGGGCGATGAATTAAATCTCACTTCACTGAACCAGAGAAATAAACCCTGTAAGATCAGCACAGATTATATCGGACACACTCCGAAGCGGGACGCTGTAGAGCACAACACTAGGCTTCCGAAAGCACAAATGCCATTCATTTCCTCCATAGAGAAATTGAGGAAATGGAGGAAACGAATCAGCACCAAGTCTGCTCTGAAAGTGTGGAGTCCCTGCTGTGAGTTTGACGGTGTCCCTTTGACTCCTGCAGGTCAGAAGGGTTCCAGGGTCGAGTGGTCATCTGCACAAGACCGAGGATGGAGACTGGGAGTGGAGTGATGACGAGATGGATGTGATTAGTGAGGAGGGGAGCGCTGCTGTCAATCACAGAAGGGTAAGTGTGGCCTTCATGTGAAGCATCATTCTTAAAGAGATAGTTCCTTCAAAAATGGTTTATTTATAAATGTGTGACCCTGGAGCACAAAAGCAGTCTTAAGTCGCTGGGGTATATTTGTAGCAATCAGAAGGAAAAATCACTGTGTGGGTGAAAATTATCAAAAAAAAAATGTATGCCAAAAATCATTAGGATATTAAGTAAAGATCATGTTCCAAGAGGATATTTTGTAAATTCCCTACCGGAAATATATTAGATCTAGTAATATGCATTGCTAAGAATTCATTCGGATAATTTTAAATGCAAATTTTCTCAGTATTTATATTTTTTTGTTACTTCAGATTCCAGATTTTCAAAACGTAGACAAAATATTGTCTGATCCTAATAAACCATACATCAGTGGAAAGCTTATTTATTCAGCTTTCAGATGATGTATAAGTCTCAATTTCAAGAAATGTACCTTTATGACTGGTCTTGTGGTCCCGGGTCACATATATGTATAATATGCATTATATGTTTAATTATAAATTGTTATTTATTAGTAACTGTATATTCCACACCTTCTGAAGTCATACAATATATTTGTGTGAAGAACAGACTGAAATTAAACTGATTCATGTTTATTTCTAAAACAATATATGTATAAATATTTTTCAAAAATATTTAGATATAATTAACATAATGTTCTACACCTTCGGAAGCAATGTATATATATTTGTTTTCAGAAGATGTAATGCATTCTGTTGAAAAATATTTTCACTAGTGGTCTCAGACTTTTGGACCTTGCTGTGTAAAGAGTGCCTTCGGTATGTTTCTGCATTTAACCCACATGTGAGATCTGAACGACTGCACCTTCTCTGATGTAAAGCCGAGCAGCACACCTCGAGCTCTCTTAATATTTTATCATAAACACTCTGCCTGTACCACACAGGTGACGCACACCATTTGATCAAAGCCGAGGGGTCTTTTTCTCTCAGAAATGTGGAATATATAATGCTTAAGCGTCTCCGACAGGAAGGAACAATCAGAGCCCCCGAAGCGAAGCGTCCCCAAATCAGCGTCTGCTAATGAAGCTGGAGACGTTGTTCTTTTGTTTATTGTTTATTATGGAATGCAAATGAGCAAGTGCTGATTGCACACCCACACAAATAGCTACATCTGTCTGTCGTACTTTGTGTGAGAGCTAGAACATAATTGAATCCGGTCTCTTTATTGCTTTTGCAGTCACGCAGGGTCAAAGACGAAAATCAGCATGTAAGTTACAGTCATTCTCTCTTTTACCTTTCAGAACTGTGTGTTTTTTTTTTATTAGCTGTGTGGGGTCATGCATCGCTGCTTTGAGTGTGTCAACATGAAATCAAAACTGACCCTCTTTACTTTACATAATGCACATTACCAGTTTAATGTGAATGATTCATCACTGCAAGGACAGTAATGCTTGTCTTTCATCCAAACTTGCACTGTTTCTGAAACAATTTACTTTTTCGGCTGCTTAATGTTGACCAGGAGACAAATACATATTTAGTTATGGTTTTAGTGGTTGCAGCATTTATAAAAATCTTTCTGATATATAATTTACACTATTATTTGTATTAGAAGAATGAAACACACAGAATCTCCCTGACATGAGCCGTTTTAGGAGGGCATGGACGAGTCTTAACTTTGATAAAGAATATCTCTTTGGATTTGAGTCTTTAGTCTTTACAACTTTACCGATCTTCTTTATGCACCGAGAGCTTGTTACACTCCAAAGACAATTATATGACCCCCTTTAAAGGCATTTGTGATACTACAAAACATTTCTGTTTCAAATGAATACTGTTCTTTCACAATATTACGCTTTTTTTTACTATATTTTCGATCAAATTAATGCAGCCTCGATGAGACTTCTCTCCAAAACATTGAAAATCTTTCGAAAAAGCAGAGTTGTATGCGATATTACGTAAATAAAATAGGTCATAATTTCTATTTCATGTTGTCTTTGGATGTGCGCTCCGGCTTGAAATCCTAGTAAACTGTAAATGCTGTAAATATGATCTGAGACACAGGGGGCTTGACTGACTGTGTTCGGCTGTGAATAGATTTAATTAACGACTGCAGTATCGTTTGATCATTTAATTGAGAGTATCGAGGGATTGCTCTGTTTGCCTAATAAACTGCGTATTAAATAATTAACAAGTGTGGCCTATTCGACCGTATTGGACAAATAGCAATTAAGCAGGACAAACACAGATCTTATTTCCTACTGTCTGTGTGCACATAGCATATTTTCTCCCATTGGATTACCAAACGCCATGACTTTTAGCTCAGCCTTTGAGCTTGTAGAAAACCCATTTCCCCAGCCGCTGAAGGAGCGTCCTTGAAGGGAATGAAAAGAAACAGTGAGGGGTGGAGAGATGTCTTTCTGTGCCTTCCTTTGCTCTTAAGCACTCCATTTTTCCTCTGCAGGGTGAAGTGAACGCTAACAGTCTCCCGCTAGAGGACCTGTCCATTCAGCATCCCCAGGTGAGGCCCGGCCGGCGCTGACAGTGTTGCTGTGATTTGTCTTGATTCGGTGGCACTGATGCTCTGTGCTGTGAGGCGGCTGGTCTCTGGGCGGTCTGGACAGGACCCTGGGGGCCAACTGGCCTTGAGGGAGCCGATTCAACTTTTATATTTCAAATAAAGAGTGAGAGTGGATGCCTGGTGCAGCATCTGGAAAAGAGTCTCTGGTTCCGAAACCTAGAGAGCCACCTGCGTAGTGAACATTTTAATACACCAGAGCTGCGTCTCAGACACAAAGACTGCAGCTACTTTCAGTTGCATTTATCCTTTGTGAAGAAGGCAGTACTATACCAGAGCATTGCTAAACTATTATATATTTTTTAAATATTTTAAATCAGGTTTTATTTTTTATTTTTCGTTTTAATTTTAGTTTAAATTCTAGGAATTTCTAAAGTTTTCAATTTTTTATTTTTTTTTTTAAACATTACTGTTTAGGTTTAATTTATTTTAGTTCAGTTTTAGTGTTTATTTATTTGCGGTTAGTTTTTCCAGTTCTTCAACTTTTAAGTTCTAGTTTAATTTTAGTTATTGATAATATAACCCTGATGCATTGTTTAAAAATGTTGATCAAATGGGCAAAAATTTTGATTAACATCAGAATTTAAGCATCAATAATATTGATAATAATAAAATAACATCAAATAAATAGATTAGTTTATTAAAATCAAAACATGCACCAATAATACACTTTTGTTATGGTTAATAATTAAAACATGGCTAATATTAAAATGTTAAAATTTAAATTTAAATACTATTTTGCAATAGTGAATGAAAAAAATCTAACAATATTTTTAAGTACATGTTTGCATCATGACATTATAATATACTGTATGAAAAATGCATATTCATTTTAAGATTTGCTTAAGATGTTTTTTTTTCTTCTTTAACTATTGCTTTTAGCATTGTATTTAATAATATATATATATATATATATATATATATATATATATATATATATATATATATATATATATATATATATATATTATTAAATACAAATAAAAAATAAAACCTGATTTAAAATATTTAAAAAATATATAATAGTATAGCTATATATATATATATATATATATATATATATATATATATATATATATATATATATATATATATATATATATATATATATATATATATATATATATTATTAAATACAAATAAAAAATAAAACCTGATTTAAAATATTTAAAAAATATATAATAGTATAGCTATATATATATATATATAAATAAAAATAGTGTTTTTATTTTAGTTTTTTATTTTTAGTAATTTTGTTATGGGATTTTGACTTTTTTATTATTTTTATAAATATATATACTATTGTGCTCTATTATGCATCATTTTATTTCTCCATTAAATTTAATCTAATATCTTAATTTTTATTTTATTTTATTTTTTTACTTATCTTAAATATCAGTTAACTGCCAGACTATTTGGGTTTTTAAGTTATAAGTTTTTTTTTCCTTTTATTTCAATTAATGGAACACTTTATTTATGTATTTTTAGTTTTATATTGGATAATACAACACTGATGTTTAGTGAGCATTAAATGGCTTCAAAGGTAATCTAAATTTAAAAATAAAGGCATGCAAAATTCAGTATCCAATACTGGCCAATATAGATATCCATTATCAAATTAAAATAAATGAAAAGATTGGTGATTTTGACTGATAACATGGTATAGTACCAATATTTTGTGTTAAATGTGTGTTTATGTTCTTATATGCTAATTAGACTTTGACACCGTTAGCTTCAGTATTTCTCTGCCTTGGTTCAGTTATAATATATTTATCTCCAGTAAAACCCTGATTTCCTCAAGACCGTAAGCAGCGGCGCGTGCTGTGTAACGATCTTTTAACCTCAACATCAAGAACACTTCTGCAAAAGCAAGCAACTAACCATCATGTTGTGTGTTTGTGTACAGGTTAAATCGTTGGAGAAACCCTCGAGCGCTCAGGGAGCGGTGAACATGGTCCTGAGGTTAAGGTGAGCATCCTCATTGCAGTTTCTTTCTGTTTCATCCCTTTTTGTGCTACTTTCATCTGGAAAGAGCGGCATGTCGTCTGTATAAAGTGGCCAGGTAGTATAGTGTGTGTGTGTGTGGTGCTGGAAGAAGAGTGTGTCTCTTTTTAAACAATCTCTTTCACTCTGTCTCTTGCCTCATGTTGAAGTACATCATGTTAATGCATTTTCTCATTCGCCCTGGGTTAGCGTGGGAAGAGGTCCTTTAACCCTGACCTCCTGTTTGCATTCTCCTGCCTGAATTTTCATTTGAGCCCATGCAAAAGACAGACCTCAATCTGTTCTCAGATCACGTCTAAGGCCAGAAAAGTTGAAGCGAGTGCTTGACAAAACCAGTCGTGGTGTCTCATTTAAGATTGGCAGAAAATAGAAACTTCAGCCAACTTGCATTGTGAAGCAGTTTATTGATTAAACATAAAAACATAAGCAAGGACTTGAGTTCATTCTTCAGTTGTTGATTGCACAGACGCCAATCTAAAAAAACACGAGGTAGTCTCCGTTCATTTTAACCAAGAAGACATGGATTGCAGCTTGTATAAGATTATTCTAATTTTCATAGTTCATTTGAAGCAGTTTTTGGTGTTACTTTAATGGCAAATGTATTAATGCGCTGTGTGGCCTTCTTGAGCATCAGTACATTTTCACTTGTTGTAATAGTTATGTCCCTCAATTGTCCTCAGTGTTAAAAGATGGATTTCAAAATTGTGTTGGAAAGGGTTCAAATATGCAGAAGATGCTGGAAAACCAAAGACTGTGCAGGAGCTGGAGGATTTTTCAGCTGAACTGTACAGGACAAACAAGGGACTCGTGAAAAACTATCATAAAAGATTACAACAGTCGTGGATCATCCAGGAAATGACACATGGTATGCGGGGTCAGCGGGCTCATTTTTATAAATTGAGTTTATAAAATGAGTGTGTGTGTGTGTGTTCTTGTTTTTGTGACATATCAGGACACAACTCTGTATAATGACATGGGTATGACACAGGTATTACAAGGAGAGGGTGACTTATGAGGACGTAACCCATGTCCCCATTTTTCAAAACGCTTAGAAATCATACAGAATGAGGTTTTCTGAGAAAGTAAAAATGCACAAAGTTTCCTGTGAGGGTTAGGGTTAGGGGTAGGGTTGGTGAAGGGCCATAGGATATACAGTTTGTACAGTAGCAGTAAACCAACGTAGCAAAAGAACTTTTCTTCCATAAAGGGCTAAATATTTAGCTGCTGTCTTAATTATGCTTTTAGTTACCAGTGAGAGTGCAGTACTCTGTTCATCACATTTCCCTTTTAAATCTAGCAATACTCAGGTTTTTCGCACAGAATCAGCACAGGAGAAAGGTCTACAGGTTGTACGGTTCACCGGCATGTTCACAACTAACCACTGCATTGAAATCTTTGTCTTTCAACCAATTATCCTCAACAGCCTCAGTTTGGAATGACAGAGAAGTGTGTGAAATTTCTGCATTGAAACTTCTAGTCAACTTTGATTCTGTGCCAAAAACGGACATCTAACCCTCATCACAGAGAGAGAGATGCAGGAGAACAGAGACGAAAGGCTTTAATTAACTCTGCAAATAGTTCTTGATGTAAATACACGCAAGTGAATCAATGAACGCACCGGTAAAGCCGTATGCAAACATTCTCTTATGAACCTGTCCGAAGCTGAGATTGACCCAGGATGATCTGAATAATTGGCTCCATTATGAAATGGATTTCAGTTGGGTCTTTGTTTGGCTGTGTGAAAAGGTTGGACCTGAATAACGCTTGACTTAATCTACAGATTCAGTGCACTGGAAATGTTTGCACGTGATATTGTCTAAATCAGCAGAATAAAGGAATAGTTCACCCAAAACTAAAATAAATGAATAAATAAATGGAAAGAAATTCAGTCACCCTCAGGCCAACCAATATATTGATGAGTTTATTTCTTCATCAGATTTGTGTAAATTTATCATTACATCATTTGCGCACCAGTGGATCCTCTGCAGTGAATGGGTGCCGTCAGAACGAGTCCAAACTGCTGATAAAAACACATCCACACCACTCCAGTCCATCAGTTAATATCTTGTGAAATGAAAAGCTACCACTTTTTTTACTTTAAACAGTGACTTCTGGCTATAATGCTATTTCTCGATTTATACTGTAATATTGCTTTCAAGAGTAAAAAAAAAAAAAATCATCTTGTCTGAATCAGGAGAGAAAAATGTGCAGATAAAGCATTGCTTTATGTTGCAGACGGCTAAATGTTAAAATGCCTTGATGGATTTGTTTCTTATAAACATGCAGCTTTTCTCTTCCAAGACATTTATAAATTGACAAGATTGTTGTGGATTATTATGATGTTTTTATCTCTCATTCCGACGGCACCCATTCACTGCAGAACATCCATTGGTGAAGAAGTGATGTGATGTACATTTCTCCAAATCTGTTGCGATGATTAGACAAACTCATCTAATGTACATCTTGTATGGCCTGAGGATGAGTACATTTCCAGCTAATTTTGATCGTTGGGTGAACGATTCCTTTATGGTAAAATATGAAAGTGCTGGATTACTGGCTGGCATCACAGTGGTGGCTTGTTTAGCAAGGAAAGTTACTACGTTATTTTCCTGATATTTCGATTTTCTTTCAAATTGAAACACAGTGTGAAATGTCGGGATCTCATCATGAGGTATACAGAGGCACGAGTCTATAAATCTGGGGTTTATTGGGATTCAGCTGACAGACAGAAAAATGTCTGTGTTTGATAAGATAATAAGTGATGTGTGGAGTGACTTGGAGAGAAGGGCGAGAGCGAGGGAGGAATTCTCCAGAGAGAGCATGGATTTCTAGATATTGCTCTGAATTTAGATCCTCTTCATTTCTCTTCAGTGTCATATGAGTAAACGCCAGTGAGAAAGATGAAAGCTGTGCAAGCAAATACTTATTAAAAATCCCACATTGTTCGTTTTCTAAATCCTGATTGGATGAGTTTCTTTCACCTGTGATGCACATTCTGTATTTACGTTGCTCTGTTGCTTGTTAACATTAAACAGATCTGCATTCATTTCATTTATGAAATCAATTCTAAATGTTTAAGGACATTTTTTTTTTTACATTTTAATAATGATCTGTTGAACAAAAATATAGATTGCATATGTTTGATATATGTTTAAAATAATGTACTTGTTTACATACAAAAGTTTTGTTTCTACTTTTTTAATACTTTAAACTGATCAAAAAGGACAGAAAAGACTTTAATAAGCGATGTTCTTTTAAAAAAAATAAATAATAATAATTCATCAAAGGACCCGAAGAATAATTTGTCACTGTTTCCACAAAAGTTATCAACATTGATAATAATAAGAAATGTTTCCTGAGCAGCAAATCAGCATGTTAGAATGATTTCTGAAGGACATGTGACATGACTGGATTAATGATGCTGAAAATGACAAGAGGGTGCATAAATGATCACACAATTTAATTTTTTGTGTGAACTGTCCCTTTAAGACAATTGCATTTTTTTTTATACCATGCTAAACTGCAGTGAACGGCCTCTCATGGCTTTTTGCTTTATTATAGAAGGACACATTTTAAAATAGAGATTAGAATGGACGATATTGTGTTTCTGATTTGCTTTTGCAATCATGCACATATATTATTGATATAAACTAGCCCCAAAGACTCTTCTTGTCATGCATTCTCCTTTGAGATAATGCGGTAGAGTTTGTCTGAGAAAGTTTCTCAGCACAGAAGCTGTTCTCGCTCCCGTGTGTGTAATAGGGTCTGGGATGATGTGATAACAGCACCCAACACTTCATTATAGAGCACAAAACACACACACACTCACACTTCCATATGTTCCCTAGACCCCCTATCCAGTGCACAAAACCCTTTCTTTCTAGAAACAGGCCAAGTGGAGCGAGAGCTCAAGGGAGGTGTAATTATTCTAACCTTGACATGTAAATGAATGCTAAAGTCCAGCATTACTCTCTGTTCCTGCTGCTTGACTCTCAGGCCAGACTCTTAGTTTTAATCTGAGAGAACACAAGACTGGATTTAACAATCCTGAGCATCTTGATGTTGGGAAAAGAAAAGAAAAAAACTGGATACTGCATCAATCTATCTATCTATCCATCCATCCATCCATCCATCCATCTACACTGTAGGGTCTGATCCTAAGATGCAGCATTTGAAAAGCATGTACTGTATTTACAGTTTTTCTCGGTTGCTTTGGTGCATTTCTCGATTCATCCTTAATATTTGCAAAAAAAGTAAGTGCATTTCTCAAAACAATTCGTACAAACAGCACCACATGATGGATTACCTGCAAAAGCCTGTAACTTACTCAAAATCTTTAGTTCATCTATCAAAAGCAAGTATTTCTGTCGATAAACATATCAGTGCCATCAGAATGCAAGTCCTTGTGTAATTATACACAAACAAGATAGTCAAAATGCTTAGTCAATTTGTCGATATAACAGTGCACAGTCTGGATGACAGTTACTGTATTAAACAGTATGCCATATGCTTATGCATGCCATATATCCATTACAAGAGTACACATTACTGTATGTGGGATATTGACTGAAAGAGACTGGATAGAATTCCAAGTTATACTTTTACTAGTGGTATGACCAAAAAAACAAAACAAAAAAAATTACAAAAAACCTTTACAATGTCATTGTGATATAGAAAAGGGAAAATATGTATGGGCACAAAGATGAAAATAAATTAAATAAGTCCAATGTCAGAATTTGTAACTCTTGTGTTGTCCTCTGTCTATACATTATATGCTTTCCAACTGAAGATCCATGAGATGAACCTTTGAGCTGTTTCAGAGAAATGGTTTATCCTTGGTTTATCATCTACGTTCTCAATACATTTTGAGCAACATTAGTAACTGATAATGTAGGAAACCGCAGATAAATGTGCGTAATCAATTGAATGAATGTACAAAATCGCAATCGCAACTTGTTCAAAAGAATGAGAAACTGGTTTTATGATGTGCACAAGTGACTAGATGATGTGGAGGTTGTACAAGTAGTTTTGAGAATTTCATTTCTGATTTGACAAATGCACCAAAGCGACTGAGAAAAACTGTAATCATTTACATAAAAAGTGTCTGCTAAGATGGCCATTTTGTGCTTTTAAACAAACTCAAATGCAGATTTGTAAGCAGTCAGTACTTCATTTTTCCGATGCTGTAGAAACATGATTACATTTCTTTTTAGTGTTTATTTTAGTATCATCTTCAACATGTACTGTATATCGATTTCTCTTACGTATTTTTCTGCAAGCATTCTTTCTTCTACTTTATTGCAGCTAATGTCCACTTACTCCGAGTGGACGCGTTTTGGTTTTATTCTCTAGTTAGAATAATTGTGAGTGATAGACTCTCTCTTTGTAAGCTGTAGTGGATCTGAGATAATGGCACCAGAGGAACGCTGAACCTCATATGTGTAGTCTTCACACACATTTAATCAACTAGTGGTGTTGTTATCCGACCTGCTGGCTGTGAAGGCATTTCTAATGTCGCTCTGGCTCAGATCACGCTCAATGGTTTCAGCTCAGTCCTGTCAGCTCCCATTACCCAACAATGAGGCGTTTGACCGATCATCTCTGACAGCCTTTGTGCCGGAATATGATACGGATTTGTCCCTGCCTTGCGACTTTGCAGGAGTCTTACTCAAAGCTCTTTACGCGCCACTAGTGGGTAAAGAAGCTCCAGAAGCGGGAGGCTGCGTTCGATTTGATGCTCGGTGCTCAGGCCTCTTTATGGAGAGTGAATTACATTTAGCTGTGTTTCACAGTTGTGAATTCAGTGGGTTAAATAGTGTTTTTCTGACAGGCAGTCTGGTCCTGCACTCGCATCAGGGCTTCATTGTACATAGCATATAGCATCTGTATATATTAGAATAATATCGATTTAACATTTTAATTAAACTAATTACTTGTTGAATTGGAAATAAATAATGTGTTAAAATAATGTAATACTTTTGAATGGTGATAAACAACTCACTGTGTGATGTAGCCTATAGAATGCCGTTGTATGAATAAAATTCTCTTAAATGCCCTGTATGAGTTTCGCCTTATACTGTATTTGTGTCATATGATATAGTTAAAGGGATACTCCCACCCTAAAATGAAAATTTTGTCATTAATCACTTACCCCCAAACCCTTAAAATCTCTGTTCGTCTTCGGAACACAATTTAAGATATTTTGGAAGAAAACGTGGAGGTTTGAGACTGTCCCATTGACTGCCAAGTAAATAACAGTGTCAAGGTCCAGAAAAGGTATGAAAAGTCGTCATCAGAATAGTCCATCTGCCATCAGACGTGCAATCTGGGTTATATGAAGCGACGGGAACACTTTTTGTAAGCAAAGAAAACTAAAATAACGACTTTGTTCAATAATTCCTTTGTCAACAGTCTCCTCTGTGTCACTCCATTTCACCGTATGCTGCGTATGCTCTTGTGTACTCCGCACCACAAGGAGGCACTGTTTTATTTCAAATCAAAGCTAAATACACGTAGAAACAGGGCATCCTTGTGGCACCGGATGACCTAAATATATGCTATGCCTTGATCAACCTGACCATCATCCCATTCCCTCGTTCCCTTCGTCCTCTTTCTACTCTCTGTTCAGTTAACAGTTTCATAGCTTGTTTGTGGCATGGTCCTAGCTAGTGAAAGGTGTTCAGGAAACCTGTATGAAAACAGTCATTAATATTGAATTTTAATTTCGTGACACAGAAATTGTCCTATGAGCAGTTACATATACATTCCAAGAGTATATAGAAGTCTATAGGATTTTTAAAATTTAATCTGGTGGGTCAAAATTATGAGTCTAATCACTTAAAAAGTACAGGAATCAAAAATGCAGATTGATGCTGTAGAGATTGGGAGACATCAGTCTTGATCCAAAGCACACTTTATGCAGAATTTATCAGGAAAAGTTTTACAGTCTGCTATAATTTGCATATTGCACACTCTGTTTTTCCGTGTCTGTCTTAAAGTGATCTGTCTTTGTAATTTAGGGTCATCTTTAGCAAACTCAGCTTGAAACCTTTTGATTTGTGAGGCTACTATCTCATTTTTCAGACCAGACAGAACTGAACAGAGTGAAACCTCATTAGAGAAGGACTTTGAATTAAATTACCTCCCTCAATTAAAGTCCTACTCTCATTAGTTAGCAGCTCTTTAGAGGAAAATAAAGTGCACAGAGGGGAAAAAACGTAAATGGTTCTTAAGTTAAACTAATTGTTCTTAACTGAGGTGCACTCAGTATTTTTTCCTCAATAAAAGTTTTTCAAATGAAAAATTAAGAATGTTTTTGAATTATAATTTTTCAGATGTTGTGCACTCACAAGACTTGAGTCATGTCCAGGCGAATATTACTCACTTCATCACGCTGATTTCACAATCATCAGACAGTCACACTTATGTAATAGGTTAATCATGGCTGACTGCTGGTTGGTTATTTTGTTTTGTTGAATCTCTTGACAACACTTCAAACCAATAAATAAGTGTTATGTTTTGCATTAAGAAAATTTTAATTTTGGCACATTTAAGACAGCACACATTATACATCAAGAATCCTTTATGTATAATGCATTATAAAGAGATTCATAAATGTACAATTTTAATGCATTTTGTCTTTTCATAAATAACTGTAACCAAAGTTAAAATGCATTGGCAACTGAAATTGGTTAATAATCCTGTTTTAGTAATACTTGCTAAATCTGTAACAATGCAGATCAATGTGTTAAAAATACTTTCATGTACATTATCCTTTTTATACATTATATATGAAGGCTTAGTGAAGTGTTACCAAGATATTTTACATTATTGTTACATCTATAAAATACATTATATTATTATTTTCATGACAATTACACCATTTTTTTTTGTAAATATTTTTTTAAATACAATTTAAATAACTGTAAGTAAAATGCAAAACATGCTGTTAGGTACTTAAAGTAGTTTTTGTTATTTTGTTTTGTGTTTTGCATTGATGATGATTATTGTGGAGAATATGTACATTTCCAGAAGCCTTTACGTATTATGCATTGTAAAAAGATTTATAATGTATATTTTAATGCATTTCATATTCTCATAAATAACTGTAACCAAAGATAAAATGCATTATACTTTTTTTTTCAGATTCCTTGTTAGTTTTCCTTGTCCAAAGTTAGTTCTGTGGCATGTTTTAATGCCTCATATTTTCTAAATACAGTAAGTAACAATGAAAAGATAAGTATTATGATTTACTATAGCTGAGGTTACAATTACTCTTGAGATAACTAATTTTATAATGCATTAGATATAAAGAGTTTGACTGGATTATTACCAAGCTATTTTTATTGTAACTTTTTGTAACACACACAAACACACATATAATCTTGATAATATTTGTTTATTCATATATAATTAATTTTTTTTTTCATAAAATAAATTAAGCATAAATAAAAGGCAAAAAAATGCTATAATGTTTTAATACTATTTTTTTTGCACTGGTGATGATAATGATAATTGTGTTAAGCAGTGCTTAATTGTCACGGAAATAATGCCACAATGCGTATCATCATAAATGCATTTATTTGTTTGAGCCAAATAAAATTCCTTATTTTTCCTTGTGAATTTGGTGCTGACATGAAACCCATGCATGTTCTTGATAGTTTTCTTGAAGCTCACCCTGTTTGTTTGGTTGTTAAGGCCTTATGCAGTCAAGTGGTTGTGGAGCTGACGTCTCCTGAGGGAAATGAGGGATATCAGATCAGTTAGATGAGAACCGGAGGCTCCCATGAGCAGAGAAGTGAGAAAACAGCAGCGGGGGGTTGATTTCCTCTGGCCACAGGGTGAAAGTATCACCTCGAGCCAGCAGGAGACAAGTGTCAAGTATGAGGGCTTTCCATGCCTCGCAGCTCTCTCGGGATTGATTGCCTGGATAACAACTGCAGGCCTTACAGAATGACTGAATTATATTATACTATATTAAACTTAATTACAAAAAAAATAAGTTTCTACAATATATTTAGTAGTTTCTTATCAGTGTTGACTGTACATGTGGCAGAAATGTATGGAAAAATCAATCAAAGACATCCTAGTCACGGCAAAAAACAGAGAAACAAATAGAGACATAATTCGTGTAATTAATAGATAATTAGTGTAATAATTTAATAGATAGCCAGTGCAGAGACTGTAAAATTGGGGTAATATGATCATCATTTCTTGACCTGGTAATAGGGCTGGGCGATATGGAGCAAAAAATATATCTCGATATATTTTGCTATATCTCGATATACGATATTTATCTCGATATCTTTACAGGAAAAATAACCCCCCAAAAACTACTGCAAAAACAAATATACCAAATATTACATGTTTAGGGCCCTATGAAACGTTTCATTTTTTTCTTCACCATATGTTTTATTGTTACCTAATTCTGTGTTTTAGCATGTGTAATTATTTAAATGGATAAAAACAACTTAATTAGTTCTTAAAAATTCTACACAAATTCTTACAATAGCCTTATGTGAAATGTTTTTTTCCCTTCAGAAATTAATTTTTCTGGTTATCAAATGAAGGCATAAAACATTCATTTAATTTATCTTTTAATTATTTAAAATTAAGCAAACTTAATTTTTTGGTGAATAAAGGGGATTTACTATTAAAAATAAAACATGGAAGAAATGTTGTGTGATTATTCCTTTAAAAATGATGTTAGTTTCTTTTTAATAGCAGTAGTAGTAGTGGGCTATGTACATTCTGCTGAACAATAGAAATAGATTTCTGGCAAATACTTGTATTTTGACAAACCGTTACAGTATGTGATACTATGATGTGATATATGTTTTATTCAAATCAAACAGTCAGATGCTCATGAAGTGACTCTCAGAGCAGTTCTGGAGATGTTCTTCATGCGTTTACGTCTTGATTTAGTGAGATGACAGAAGCTGAAATCACCACGAGCGTCACGCGCGCTTCCGTGTGTTTAATGAATGAAGACTCGCTTGTGCGCCATTCGTTAACACAGACACGCAGGATTCACATTTAAATAGACCTTTACGGCTTAATATTTCTAGATATTAGTCCATATGGTGATTTGATGTAAGTGCATGACCTACTTTTGATTAATTAATTCAAAATTTGACAAATTCCGTGCCATTCCGCGTTAAACTGTGAATTCCGTTTTTATGACTGAATTCTGCATTGTGGAAATCATTGGGCCATACAGTAGAAATCTGCCTGCTGTTCGCCCGACGTCTGAAAACCGAAGTATCTCCATATAATGGAGCCATGTGTCCTTTTTATTGAGACTTTTTTTTTTTTTTGATTAGTTCTGTACACGCGAGGGGAGGGGGGACTAAAGCAAGGAGGTGGGGGTCGAGCGAGCGGGGGCGAGCACAGCACAGAGAAGACAAACAAGCAAAGCGGCGGAATCAGAATTAAATATAAACAATATATCGATATATAGGATATGTCAAAATCCATATCGTGTTTAAAAAATATCCACCCTAAAATATTTAGATAAATAGTTGAGTATCATCAGCATAACAGTGGAAACTAATCCCGTATTTTAATCTTTCCAAATTGTAAATTTGTTTAATTTAATTGAATTTTATAAATCAATAAATAATTTGTAATAATAATGCAGGTGCATGTTTAATCCTCATATACCATATATATATTGATTTGATTTGATAATGATACTGATTTAAGTTTTATGAACCTTAAAATACACACAGATTGTGTTATGTTCACACTCACACACACACATACACTCACACACACAAACTGATACTGTTTATGTTTCTATAGTATTGGGTAGAAAGCAGTAGAGTGATATCAATGTGATAATATCAGTCTTGAAATTAGATGACAAAAGTGTAACAAGGCATAGGAGAAGGATACACAAAAAAAGAGAAAGCATTAAAATCACTGGAAAAATCAGGTTTTATCCCATCTCCCCGCCAAGATTACTTCACACCCCTACAGACTGCATTTTATTAGCTCCATAACGGATTTATCACTGCCAGCATGATGGTTTAGCTTTTTAAAATCCTTTTTAGTCTTCAAGGTCCACCGTGCCATTGACAACCCACCATGCATCATAATGTGGGACTGGATATATAAACCTCCTAAATTTGCTGTTGGTATATTCATCGAGAGTAAGATCCCATTCCTCTGACGATCTGTTAAGTGACCTCCTTGAGAGCAGGAGAGAGACGGAGGGGTGGAGAGCGACACCGCTGATGATTGCTGTCGTTATAATCTAGTACTAGAGAAAATGAGGCTAATGCAAGTGTCAATCTGCTAAATACATCCACTGGGCTCAATAGCACAGCTGGAGCTCTGGAGCAGAACCCACACACACCGCTCGCCAATGTCCAGTCTTCACCTTTTGTAAAATCAAACCGCTTGTATGTGTCCAGTAAACGCAGCATCAGGATCAAACTGGTTAAGGCAAGTTTTACACTTTCACAGCACATCATAGTGTAGTCCATGTATATATCTGGGTTGTAACCACTATAGACATTGAGGGCAGTTTTGTTATTGCTAGCTGAAACAAATTAAAATATAGTACTGCATATATAAAATATTATATGATAATAATAAATATTAAACAGAAACAAATAAAAATGACAGAGAATGAGGATAACAGAATTAAAACTGAATTGAACACAACTGAAAGCTGAATATATACATAAAACTAATACAAAATATTAGTATATATTATAATATAAGTACTGTAATATTAATAGTATAGAAATAGTCAAAATATTTCATTGTTACATTGTTTGATAAATATTATATATGTACAATTCTAATAACAGTTGTTACCTATCTGTCGGTCACTACGAGTTATGTCGAACGACATATGGGGTCTCACTTGGGAGGCCAATGTTCCCCTGGGCGCTTCGGCTAAAAGAGACAGTTCCTAAAAGAGCAAATCACGGACGATTCGCGTCTTTTTCAAGATGCCGTTAAGTCCGTCTCCTTCTGGATGCGGTCGTTTCCTGTCTTCGGTTAATGGTCACGAGCATTGTCTGCAGTGTCTGAGTGTCCAACACGCTGAGGCTGCGCTTGTGGATGATTCATGCGTCTACTGCCTCGTGGCTGGATGATTGGTTTCTCGGTGTGGGACGCGGCTCACAACTTCGTTCTGCTCCGGTGCCTTTCTTCCTGGAGGTGCATGAAGAGGTGACGAAGTCGTGGACGGCCCCTTTCACGGCTAGAAGCCGCTCGTCTCCCTCTTCCATCCTCACCACCTTCGATGGTGGGGCAGCCAGGCTGCTTCCGCCCTGCATGCCATGGCTAACCTGCAGGTACACCAAGCCAAGGCGCTCAAAGCAATGCACGAGGGTGGTACCGACCCGGGGTTGATGCAGGAGCTGCGCACGGCGACTGACTTCGCCTTACGGGCCACGAAGGTCACGGCGCGGTCCCTCGGGAAGGCAATGTCCATGCTGGTGGTCCAGGAGCGGCATCTCTGGCTGAACCTGGCTGAGATGAAGGACATGGACAAAGCCCGCTTTCTCTATGCTCCCATCTCCCAGGCAGGCCTGTTCAGCGACACTGTCGAGGACTTTGCCCTGCAGTTCTCGGCGGTGCAAAAGCAGACTGAGGCCATCCAACACATCTTGCCCCGACGTGTTCCTCCGGTTGCCACCATTCCGTCGCGGGCAGCGCCTCAGCCTGCTCGTCACCGTGGGCGCCCCCCTGCGTCCTCCACACCAGCTCCACCCCATGCTGAGAGTTCTTCGAGGCAGGCACGTCGAGCCCCGCGCAGGACAGCGGCACCCCCGTGTCACTCCCGGCTGCGAAGTCCTCAAGGAAGTCGACTAAGAGGCCCTGCCTCTCTGGCAGACATCTGTCGAGCTGCGGGCTGGGCAACACCTAACACCTTTGCGAGGTTTTACAACCTCCGTGTAGAGCCAGTTTCTTCCCATGTGTTGGGTAACAGGTAATTGGCGGGAAGGGCTGGCTCGGTGTCAAGCTTGCTGCACCATTCCCACTAACGCGGGGATGTGAGCGCCTTTCTTCTCCCAGTAGAGTTCCCCAGTTGGCGTACCCTGGTCGAGCATCCTCCAGCACCCTTGGCAGTCAGGCTTGGCGGAGCAGTCTGTTGCCAGGCCCAGTGCTGGCGTTAGCATGCCCGGAGTTCCGGTCAGCCCCTGTACTGGGCTAGGTGTTCATATGGCTTGGTTCCCTACGGGTAATCCCATATGTGTATTCTTCCATGGTAAGGTTTCCCTCTTGGCAAACCCGTGTCTTCCCTTGACAGACCCGTTCTGTCAGTCTCTTCCGGCAGCCGTTCCATCCCTACTCCATGGTAGGACCTGCCTCAGAGACCCCTTCCATATTTAGTACTGCCCCCTGGGTCAGTCCACATCAGTATATCCACATGTCACCTCCCTACGGGTAGGATGTGGTCTCCGTAGCGACCTTTTCCTAAGGCTCGCTTCCCCATTGTCTTGCCAGCTGAAAGAACAAATAGGGAAGATTTGAAGCAATCTTCTTCTGAAGGTTGAAATCCCTTCCATTAACTTTATGTAGGCGGAACAGCAGCGTGGCCTTCCCCAGCAGCGATGTACTCACCCTTTGGCCCCTTCGGTACCAAGGTCAGTGAATTTGCGCTGGGGCTTTGGGAAGGTTACGAGCTTAAGCGTAGCTTTTGTGGCACACCAGGGCTTGTCGACAATTGCAGCGCCACAGGGTTGTGACGATGTTCAGGTTGTGGCGTTTTCCATAGGACCCCATATGTCGTTCGACATAACTCGTAGTGACCGACAGATAGGGAAAGTCTTGGTTACGTATGTAACCTTCATTCCCTGATGGAGGGAACGGAGACGTTATGTCCCCATGCCACAACCTTGAACCATTCGCTGTTGCCGGGACACGTTCTTGGCTCCTCAGTGTAAAACCTAATGAGTGAATGCACCTGTCGCCCTATTTATACCCGTTGGCACGGGGAGTGGCTCAGGTATGTTAATCCACTAGTCAATTTTCATTGGCGTTTTCTCTTAAATTCAGAGATGATTGGCCTCCCAAGTGAGACCCCATATGTCATTCGACATAACGTCTCCGTTCCCTCCATCAGGGAACGAGGGTTACGTATGTAACCGAGGCGTTTTTGTTTATATTTTGAATATAGTTAAGTAGATTATGACACTGTTAATTTGGTTGTAGATTCAGATCTTAAAGTCTAATTACCTTCCAAATCACCATTTTTCACTAAGAAAGAATTAAAAATAATAATACATTAATAAATATAATAACAATTATGTTTTTTATATATATTTTTTATTACATTTTTATTATTAAATATGGATATATCTTGATATATAATATATTATATAAAATAATTAAATGGTTAAATAAACATATATATTTATACGATAGATATATATTTATTTGAACAAACCATTCAAATCTGCCACTATAAGTGTAACTTATGTGCTGAACTTCATATATATATATATATATATATATATATATATATATATATATATATATATATGTATATATATATATGTATGTATATATTCTCTTTCTTCTTTAAAACATTGTTTAACTGAATTTACCATTTAATTCTAATTATTGTGAAATTTACTAGTGACCAGTTTCTGAGGGAAAATTGCTTCCAAGTAAATCCTACACTAATTTCTTTGTGAGTGGATTTTTCACAGTCCATTATAGGATTGTCTTCTTTGCGAAGGATGAATGTGAATCCCAAATGAAGGTTTCTTAGAAGGCAGTGTGAAGCTCCGTACTTTTAGAACAACCCCCCAAAAAACTGTGCTGAAGTTAGCTTTAAAATGCATGAAATGTGACCGGGACATGTTCTTGACACAACACTTTTCTCCCAGAGTGTACACCTACTTCCTGTGAGCTGTGTGCACTTCCTGTGACTTCAGTCGTCTCTCCTGCTTAAATGCATGTGTGCATATTATTTG